>NC_090436.1:81593487-81897712 GCF_031143425.1 Pleurodeles waltl
AGTCTCTGCTGTAGAAATAAGCTTTTTAGATCGCACAGATGATAGAAGGGCTCAAATGAAAGCGAAATTAGAAAAGGAGCTGCAGAAGAGGACTTCAGTAGATAATTATGATTTTGCTGCTATAAAGACACAAGGGAAGATAGCTTTAGATGCTTGGCATGTAGGGAAGTTTTGTATATATCGAGGTGAATCTTATTATGACAATATTTTTGTAGGAGCGAGTGAGTGCAAACATACGTTTATTTTTAAGGCCAAATGGACATTCATGTTGGACGGACTTGACCCTGTCATTCCAGGGGTGTATTACATTTGTGGGCATAATGCTTATTATCGTCTTCCCAAGGGATGGTGGGGGAGATGTTATTTGGGTATAGTGTTCCCAAAGGTTTATCAACTGGATGACGTATCGATGATTCAAAAGACATCTGGATCCCATCATATCCAGAAAAGAGAGACCGCAGCTGCTGTGGTAGGTGACATATTTGGAGCCATGATTCATTCATTGGGAGTTGTGTTGAATTCCATCAAAATACGAAAGTTGTCTACTATAGTGGATAACATGCTGACAAAGTTTTCAGGTGCTATAATCCTGATAGATGCTGAGCTTGCAGCGGAAAGAGCTATGACTCTTCAAAATAGGCTTGCTTTAGACATCCTTTTAGCAAAGGATGGAGGCGTTTGCAAAATGATTGGTGCACGTCACTGTTGCACCTATATACCGGATAATAGTGTGAAGATTAAAACTATGCTTGCTAATCTAACAAAAGAAAGTGCAGATTTGAAAGAACTGAAAGAACCAGGAGTGTGGGAGAAGGTTGGAAAAGGAATAGCTTCAGTGGGACATTGGCTTGGGGGAATTTGGAATGGAATATTATTGAAAATAATAGAAGGTATATTAATAGTAATAATTTGTGTATTTGGAATTTGGGGAATAAAAAGGGGAATAATAATGATTATGGAAAGAATTAAAAGAAGAAAAGAAGAGAAAATTATGAAAAGAATGGCGGAAGAATACATAGCGCAAACTAGGGGAACAAAAAGGAAAAGGGAACTGACAGAATTTTAATGGAATAAAATTTGTGGGCTAAATTTGTGTGATGACTAGTAGTCATCAGAGGAGGGATTGATGAAGCAGAAAATGAAGGTTTTGATTTATTAACGCTTAAACGTAGTGCTGAAATAATCATGTGTGACATTAACCGAATTAATAAAGATTGTACGGGGACAAAATGTGCCCTCAGAGTAGTTTGCCATCATTTATACGCGTGCTTTATATAACGTGGTGAATTAGAATTGCACTAATCCGACATAATCATAAACGTGTGCTACGATTTGCTTGTTTGAAATGTTTTAGCTTAGCATTACTTTAGCAGAGGCTTTGGCCTAGTTGCCTGGTCTCACGGTTTAAATGTTCGTATTTTTCCACTGTGCTAATAAACGTGTATTTTAGCTTGAAGCTGTACTTTTCCACAGAAACTGTTCACATGCTTATCTTAAAGTTGGTGCCAGCCTGGCATATTTTCTCTTAAATTCAAGGTCGACTTGCAGGTGCGGACAATGGAGGCTCTGAGAATAAGCTAATCGAGAGACAATGTTGCAAATTACGTACCCATCTCCAAGGATAATGTATGCTTAAGTAAAAGCTTGAGAACTGTTGTGTTTGATTGGTCAATTTGAAGCTAACCTATGAACCCTCCAATGGAGACCCTACTGGACTTGAACTGTTGTCTATAAAACCCAGGTGCACGAGAGGAATCTCTCTCTCTGTCATCGGACATCCCGCCATTTTGCAGACTTCGTAGCTATTATGGCCCACTTTGCTGCGACGCCATTTTGAGAGACTTTGATGCTTTCTCTAATCGAGAGAAAGAGACTTTAAATGATTCTTGCCCTAGAGACTGTAACTTTGATTTGATCCCTTTGCATGAAGTAATAGTTTTACTTTGCTGCCGTGAGGCAATTGCCCCGTTCACCCCTGCCCCTTTGTCCCGTCCCATGCTGATCGAGAAACGGTACCCATGCTGACTGAAGAACGGTACCTGTGAGACGAAGACTTCCCTGTATGCTGATCGTAATTGGTAAATATGAAGGGAAAATTGTAAAATTGCATTGTGTTTCTTTTAGGTAACCAACTGCTGATTTTGGTAAGAGCCCTAGCTAGGAGTTTTCTAAATTAATGTTGCTAAATTGTTTTTTGCATGAAGTCCCACATGCCGATGCTAATTTGGGTTTAGACGAGCTTTCCATCTGTCGCACGATGCAATTTGAGATCTTGTTATGCTGACCAAATGTATGCCATTAGTTCGTTACAGATTATCGTATTAGTGATTTGCATTGCAATTATCGAATGCCTTGTGATTCAAATGCTTCATAGATTACACTTGTTTCGACGGTATGGACAGCTATTAATGTTCATATATGTTTATCATTTGGTGTTGAGAAACATCTATATCGTGCTAGCTTTGTTAATATAGGGAAATAAATTAACTAACTTTGCATTAAACTGGTGTGGTTATTCCTGACTGAAAGGTCAGGGTTCGCCGAAATGTATTCTGGATTGATTGTAAAGTGTTATGTTGTTCAAGGTGTTGCATATGTTCGTTATTGATTATTGATTTGATGTGATTGATCGATATATGAGTACAGAGAGTTCCCACTAAGTCAAAAGATTCATCGGCCTAAAGAGCGTCCAAACGTAGGTAAATTTGTTACCACGTTCCGCTCTATCAGGCATCCCACAACTACCACAGGAAGGTCCTCCATATTTCTATACGGCTATAGCTTCTAAACGTGGATGCATCCTCCTTAAATATTAACTGGACAGAAGTGCTTTTCTTTAGCCAACATTTTATCGCCTAAAATGATACACATGGATGCATACTTGCATGTACGACTAGAATTGCTAGATTCATTACTGACTGCATCTCCCATCACTGTTCCAGTTAAGAAACTTCCTTTGAAGTCTATTCTCTGAATGCCCAACCACATTCCACCAGAGGGTTAATTTAATGTTTTAGTTGCCTAATTGCTCAAGGAGTGGGTTACAAAGTGAACGCTGAAACACAATTAGTAGGTAAAATGGCAGTGAAGGAATGGGACCCACAATACAAGGGAATGGACATCAATAAAATTGCGTTTTATTAGGAGGCAGGCATATGTTAGCTGCCTAGATGATCAATAAAAAAGGCAATTGAAAGAGTGATATTAGTGATTTAAGAAAATGTCCATTATTAATAAATAATACCGATTAATGTTAATCAAATAAAAATCTTAAATTACAGCATTTAAAGAAAAACTGTAATGTGGAACTGCAGATGATTTTGATCCTTTTGCAAATAATCTGAGACTGTAGTGAAAGCCAGCATAAGGCACCTAAATAGGAGTGAAGTTGCCCAAATCTTTGGCTCTGGTCATCTCATGTCTGATGTTTATAGTGAATTGGAATGTGATTTATCGTCGCGTGAAAAATGCTAAAATATGAATAATTGAAAGTCATTTAAGATTTAAGTGTTTGGTGTACTCTGTTTGGTAGATATGGTAGATTAAGGTGTACTGCATCATACAAGATTAAAACACTACAACGGCAGGGCATGTGGTATGCAAAGTTATAAGTAAATCAACAAATGGCCTTTCTACTGACAAGATAAACAAGTGTTAACTCTTCCAGTATGTCAAATGTAGACCAGACCAACAGAGGCAAGCTATGTGAGTGGAGCTTACTGTCATGCCAAGTTTTCTGACCCCCTGTGCTTTGTTGGGTGGGACCAGAGGGCCCCCCTAGGGTCAAATGAAATTATTTTTTTCATGATTCTGGGGAAATGTGGATCTACTCCAATGCCCTGCATGGCCCCGTATAAATGTGCAGGGAACCAAGGATCCACAGCATCATAAAATAAAGGTCGGGGAGGTGGGGCATTGCTCAACCATGAGCCCAACCTCAGCCATGCACGACTGCAGCGTGGGATGGGGGTCAGGTGCGAGGTCTGGCAGCAAGCAAGGCCCTGTTCTCAACGCTAAGCCACATGCGGCGTGAGGTTGCCTGTGCCAAACTCCACACCGCCCACACCTGCCCACAGGTTTGTCTGCTCATGGGGGTTTTGTGCAGCACCTGCCCATCCAGGCGTGGTGTTTTGTATTACTTTATGTTACAAAAAAAAACCCTAAGGTTAAAGTGATGATATAGTTTTGAGGAACTATCTCTTACAGGATAACATTTTAAACTAAAAAGAACTCTGAAATTCACCAGTTATAGATAACTTAAGTACCTATAACTCATACCATGAAGTAACTATAACTCGCTCTCCCACATCCACAGTGTTGTCCTAAAAAATGTAATTTCAGATGTCATCAGTGATGTTATCAGTACTGTCATTGAACATGCAATGAGTGATGTAACGTGAGGGTACGCATTATAGTTACTTCAGTTAACTATAATTGGTGAATTTCAGTGTTTGTTAGTGTAGATTGTTATCCTGTACGTCACCTTTTCACCTAATTATAACGTCAATTTAACCTTTTCTCATCAATAAAGTTATTGCAGATGTTGCAGTGATAATATCAAGATCCAACAGAAGGCGTCACCAGTGATGTAATTTGTGGAGCAATTAGATGTGCATGGCGAAGGCCCAAGTTGTAGTTACCTTAGGGTGCGAGCTATAGGTACTTGAGTTAACCATAACTATAATTCCTGGCTTTTAATGATTTTGTGCAAGTAAATTCAGAACCTAACAAGTAAATTCAGAACCTAACTATAACGTCCCTATAACCTTTGTTTTTTTCAATGAATTTCTATGGTTTTTTAGCACACACATACGTAAATATAATCAGCGCAGTGCATGGCTAAAGGCCGTGCGCGGCGGGGGTTGGCTGAAGGGCCTGGCCAATGGCCAAACCCATCGTCCTGCCCTCCTACATGCACCCAAACCCAAGCTGCGCACAGCCTTCAGCCATGCGCAGCATGAGACTGGATGCAGTGGGTATTTTTCTTTTTTTTAATTCTCTGGAACCGCGGATCCACCCGTGGATCTGCGAATTGGACAAACTAAAAATAATTGGGCAATTTTCTGTCCACGAGGGGCTTAGGTACCCTCTATCTGTCTTATGGGGTCAGGATACCTCACCCCTTATGTGTTTTTGCACTCTTACTTTCCCACCCCTCCAGCCGATGCGACAAACAAAATGGCAGCTGCAACTTTTCTGTCAGGTTGAGGAGAGCCAATCAGGGCCTTGCTTTCCCCCCGGATTCGCGGTAACAAAAATATGGTAAGCTCTCCATGAGACTTACTGTGTGTTTTTTAATGTTGTTGGGAAGCTACTGCACTCTCTGCGGCCATCCCATTCTAGGGGCATCACAAAGATCTAAATAAAAAGCTAAAAGGCCCTCGCACTATGTGGCATTCCCTGCTTGTAGCAGGGAATAATAAGTGAGTGCCTCCTGTTGCTCATTTATTCTTCCTTTATTTTTTTTTTTATTTTTTTGTGTCCTGGTCCCATCAAGTAAACCCAACACTTCATACTAATATTGGTGCATTGTGGGTGCCCCAAGGCCCCTGCAGTCCCCCCAGCAAGCACCCATACTGCTTACCACCGGGAGCCAGGCATTCTTTTACAGTGGCTGCTGCGGCGCCCACCTGCGGCACCCACAATATGGGCATCATTGAAGCCTGCGTGGGAGTCCCAGGTGCTCTGTAGCACCTGCCAGCTCCCCAGCCAGTACCCATCCTGCGTGGAGCAGGAGCCGGCACTGTTGATTGCTCCCACCTGGGCCAGAGCACATTTTTTTGCTCTGCTCCCGCCAGGTGGGAGCAAATTTGTGTTCCATGCCCAGGCAGAAAACTAACTTTGTATTCCCTGCCCACACTCTCCCACGCAGGGAACAGCATTGTTGTGGGGGATAGGATCTCTGGCCACTGCTCTCTTCAGATCCTGGGATATGGCGTCCCCAGGGGTGTTCTACGGCTTAGGGACAGGGGCCCAGGCCCCCTCTCCATAAAAGCACCAGCCCCAGGAGATGGAGTCCCCTTCCCAAAAATAATAATTCACCCTCACGGGATGGGGGTCCCCAGGGCCTTACAGAGGCCCAGGGAGGGGGTTGCATTGATCCCCTGCCATAATAAATTAATTGACCCTCGGGATGGGATCCCCAGAGCGTTACAGAGGCTTGGAGGGGGGTTCTCACCCCTCTCCCCATAATAAATAATAAATTACTCTGCCCTGAGGATGAAGTCTCTAGATCCTGATAAAGGATCGGGGAGGGGGCCCCATACTCCCTCCCCTTAAAATGTTAGTGTTCCGACCCCCGGGGCTCAGGCCAACACCGGGGGTAGAGGGCTTAAAAATCTAAAGGGTGGGAGACTGCAGTTTAAAAAAAAAATGCCAACTTGGATCTACAGATCCTCTGGCAATAAGTGCATGGAAAGAGAAACAGCATACCTGCTCCCTGTCGCCGCTTTTATCTTGCCTGGAAGTTACCCTGGAATTAACCCAATCCCTTAGGACCATCCATCTCTGACTAGTACCAACTCATTATGGGGGTGATTCTGATCCTGGCGGGCGGCGGAGGCCGCCCGCCAGAATTCCGCCCCCATTATACCGCTCCGCGGTCAGAAGACCGCGGAGGGTATTATGAGTTTTTCCCTGGGCTGGCGGGCGGTCTCCAAAAGACCGCCCGCCAGCCCAGGGAAAAACTCCCTTCCCACGAGGATGCCGGCTCGTAATCGAGCTGGCGGAGTGGGAAGGTGCGACGGGTGCAGTGGCACCCGTCGCGTATTTCAGTGTCTGCAAGGCAGACACTGAAATACTTTGCGGGGCCCTCTTACGGGGGCCCCTGCCGTGCCCATGCCATTGGCATGGGCACGGCAGGGGCCCCCAGGGGCCCCGCGACCCCCCCTACCGCCATCCTGTTCATGGCGGCTTTCCCGCCATGAACAGGATGGCGGTAGGGGGGGTCAGAATCCTCATGGCGGCGGAGCGCGCTCCGCCGCCATGAAGGATTCCCCCGAGCAGCGGTAAGTCGGCGGGAGCCCGCCGACTTGCCGCTTCTGACCGCGGCTGAACCGCCGCGGTCAGAATGCTCGTGGGAGCACCGCCAGCCTGTTGGCGGTGCTCCCGTGGTCGGTGGCCCTGGCGGCCACCGGCCGCCAGGGTCAGAATGACCCCCTATATCTCTGATGTGTCTGCTTTGGGAAAAGCTTGTCTGAGATTTGAGTTTTCATATTTTCTTGCAGGTTTTAATTTTTGAAAGTGACACAACACCAATTATGCTTCAGGAATGAATTCACATTGCAGTCTGTGATCTCCAGTGCTTTCAGGCAACATTGATCATCATAGCCTTTTAGCACCATGCATTGCTTGACCTGGATCAACCATATTGCCACTTTTGGTGTAGTTCTTGTAAAGCATTCCCTACTAGTGACTACACTATTTCAGCTGAGAATGTTAACATATCCCCAGAAACGTATGCCCCACTGCTAACACTGTACATTATTGAGCATCTCTCCCAGGTCTCTCTTTTACTCAATGTTAGATCTCCTTCTGCAATATCCGTATCTGCTTAAACTCCAGTCCCAAACAAATGGGAACCCATGAGATGGAAGTAGATTCATGGAAGATGCATTTATCTTGAAGAAGGATGATTGAGTTATATGAAATATATCCACCTAACTGATAGTCAAGGATCCATGTAAATGATGCGCTGTTGTGGCTCACGAGGACTCTCCTAGGCCAGTGTGGCTGCACCTGTGCCTATGCAGGGCTGTAGATGCCAACGCTTCTTTGCTTCACAAAGCCTTTGTTGTTTCTTGAGGGCACTGCTCATGAATCCCCTGTGGTCTTTTGCTTCTAGCATTTCATGGAGGTGGAAATGGATTTGTTGGTGAATGAGACAATGCTTCCTATCTACTTTGCCATAGAAGATACAGACCTTCTAACCGTGTACGAGGAAAGCAAAGCGGTCTCCAAGTCCCTGACATCGTCTTCTGCACTGGAAGGTGGGTCCAACAAAGCTCAAGTGTAAACTGAGAAATCAGTAGCAAATGCAACTAAATTTCATAGTTGTTTTCCTAGCGCATGTATTTATGTTTCCATCTGAGCATTAACCATGTAAGCACCTCTTTAGAGAACGAAGTTCTTTTAAGAAGTAGAAATGTCATTGGTCATGTGGGTTTTCATTTTAATCACTTCACATACGTTTTTGAATACTGCCATTAAAGCAACAAGAAAAAACAATCTATATGTGCCAATTCAATTGGATATAATTAGGCTTACAATGTTAATATGTGTAGTATATTACAAATGCCATACATTCTAATCCTTCTTCCTCTGTTATTGAATAGATCTGGCATCCTAGATCTACAGCACATTGATACAAAAGGCAAACTTTCTTATTTTACATTGGTGGAGGTGATTATTTACAGACACCCATAAGGGAGGAGGTAGACTACAGGCTCCAGACATCACTGGATAGGGGGTTACCAAAAAGCAAAAGAGTTAGGGGTCATAGCTAGGCTGCTGGAATTCCCAAGGCCCACCCACTGAAAATCCTGTTGGTAAAAAGCATACACAAGACTAATAAGGTCCGCCAATATCACCTGTCTCATCATAAGGTAAATGTCTTCATAGCACTACTTAATAGATTAATATTTCCAGTAAGATCTGGTGTTTGACTTACGGGGTTCACATGTTGCTAAACCCAGGTCAGGGCTTTCAAGTGGAGTGAAAGTGTCAGTGCAGCCGACCTAGATAAAGTTTCAATCATATTGACCTCAGGAGGGGTCTTGGTCAAGCTATCACTTAATCGTATCCATAGTTTGCCATTTAATTATTTTTTTAAGTTCACCTCCATCCTGGTTTACTGTTTTCAAGTTTACGTAATATGACCACCGAGACTTATGAAAGTAAGCCTTGCGCTTTGCCAACCACTTCAATATGATGCTTTAATGACTTAGAGAAGACAATGACACAATTCTGCTATTGGTGAGACTTCTGCCTGTCTCACCCATTTTGGCACAATCTTGAGGGTCCAGATCATGAACTGAAAGTTTACCTGGACCACTGAAATTCGAAGAGGGGCTTCCTCTCACACTTTCCGTTTCTTCCCCAGTAATGTTCGGCATGGTAATGGGAAGTGGATTCCAAATGGAGGCCGGGGAGACTCAGAGTAAACCCATCAGTGATCCAGTGATCGTCACATTGGAGGTACGGTACAGTGCTTATTTCATTTACCTATCTGGTGATTTGTTTAGATGTAAGAGAAGGTGAGTACTGATAGCTAAGAGGCTTCTACCTGTGCGTATCACTGCAGGGCCACCAGAGACATAAAGTATAAAAGCTTATTGACACCATTTAAATTACTGTGCTCTGATTTGGAAATATTTGTATGTGATCTGTGCAAAATTTAAAAAAGATATGAGAGTAGGGGACCAATGTTTTTCTTCGGGCCTGTTGCGCAGTAGCCGCTCGAGGGCTGCGGAAGGGGCGGGCGGGAAGGCATTGGAGGGAAAGGGAATAAACATTAAATTTAATTTACATTTTTTAAAAAAAACACTTACCTCCTTTGCCGCTCCTCTGTCCCGCGACGCTCCTCTGCAGGCAAAGGCTCCCAGCCTGCCCTGCGCCGTTCCTGACGCAACTGTGTTGCTGGGCTGGAGAGAGCCTACAGCGCATGTGTGTTTGGCTACCCGATAGCACTTCCCCTCAGTGCACGTCACCCCCGTGGCCCCACTCCTTTTAAAGAAAACAATAATAAACATAGTTTATTAACATTTTCTTTAAAAGGTTTTGCAGCTGCCGCTGTTGGCGGGAGGGGAGGGGCAACGCTCCTCCGCCCAAACGGAGAAGCCGCCACTGCTGCTGCGATGCTTCCAAATACTGGAGTTCCCGTATATGACGTAGGCTGCCTACCTAGAATACACCCCATGCCTCTTTCTTCCACCATCCTGCAGTTCCTGTCTCTTTATCTCACTCTTGCAGGTTCTTTTTCATGTCTAATTCCCCCTTTGCCACTGCTTTGCTTTTCTTTCTTTTCCTTTTCAACAATTGTCATTTCCCAAAGATGAATGTCAATCTACCCCATTTGTAACCACCAGAACAAGTTACATATTTAGTCAGGATCAACATTATATAAAATAGACATAATTGATCGACATTAGAGAACATCTTACTGCTGAACGCGACAGCAGACGCCAACTTTGGGTATCGTGCTGGACTTGCCAGATGCTTTTAATATCATCAATCATGTTTTCCTGTTGTAAAGACAGTGGTCATGGCCTTCAGGGACTCAATGGGTTTTTGGTGGCCTTGGCTTGTAAGATTACTAGAGTTTGTATGGATTTATTTGAAATACCAAACTTCATCTGTGTTATGAGGAGTTGGTCACAATCTTCAGTCTGTCCTCAATTTCTAACACTAATCATCAAATTCTTGCATTATCTGCTAACAGCCTGGAGGGTGGTCTTCCATAGCTATGCTGATAGCATACCGTTGCATTTCTGACCTCTCTGGTAATTACGGTTAGGATGCAGAGAACCTGTCTAGGCACTGATATCAAGTTTTAAGTTTATTTGTGTTTGGTAACATGCAAATGTAAATAAAATAAACATTACAAAGACAAATTATCATTAAAAATGCTGTCAATAGTTACAAACGAATTTGTATAAATACGATTAAAAACAACATCTTTGCTTCCATATATATAAACCACATACAAAATGCATTATTTATCTCTGCTCTATTGTCAGAGCAAGTTGATATGTTCCTGAGAAAATCATACAACATAAAGTCACTAACTGCAATGTATGTTAACATTTGATCACCATTAGCAATGTAATTTATTAAAGGTAATTTAAACAAAGTAAGAGAAGCATAGTATACAAAGTGCTATTATTATATTATTATATAACCACATCATGTGATCAGGCATACATTCCTCTATTTGAAGAAGGGGTATGCAAGTGATATGTGCAAACGGATTAGACATAGGAGTGCACTGCATAATGCAGAATATGATATTAGCAGGCTGGGCTTGATTTTACTATAGTCCTTGCCTAGCATCAGCATTAGATCCCAAACCCATGATGCAAATTTGGCATTTAGCAAGTAAAGTTAGGTGCTAGCTATTCACATTACCAAAGGAACCAGACATTTCATCTGTCCTTTACCTTATATCTTTTTATCTTTTCTTTAACTCACAATATTATGGAGCATATCTGTATTAATTATAATCACCTCCCAAAATGTCAGTAGCATAATCGTTATACAAGTAACGGTTTGTCAACTTTTCTAATATTCATTTGTCTAAAAAGGGGAATTAAAAGTATCTTCCTTTCCATTAAAAAGTGCATACAAATACCGTAAGATGAGCTAATGTAACTCGGATTGATTTGCAAAAGGTGCATAATAGTTTATCGCCTGAATTAGGTCTGTTCTCGTTCTCATAGAATTTCCCAAAAATAAATGATGGTACTTGGCCCAGTCGCAACTTCAACATCCACCATCCAGAATTTCTTATAACCCCAATGGTCGGTGTTAGAAATTGGGTTTTTCGTTGGCAGTCAGGTTACCCCCTGTCCAAGCAAGGGCCTTCACTCTAGTCAGGGTAAAGGGGAAACACACCTGGTTAACCCCCACTCACCCCCTTGGAAGCTTGGCACAAGCAGAAAGGCTTAACCCAGAAGCAATATGTGAAGTATTTGTACCAACACACACAGTAATACAGTGAAAACACTACAAAATGGACACACCAGTTTAGAAAAATAGGTAATATTTATCTAAATCAAACAAAAATCCAACCTACACAAGTCAAGATATGAATTTAAAAAAAAATAAGAGTCTTACTCGATAGAAAAAAATGGAAACGTTGTTGTTACACAAAGCACCTGGTTTGCATCAAATATAAGAACGTACTTCGGAAAAGTCAGTGATGTGTCGATTCCTTGCTCGCAAGTGAGGCTGTGCATCGTTTCTTCTCCAGTCGGGTCTGCGATGCATCATTTTTTTCCCTCGCAAGAGAGCGGTGAGTCGATTTCCGGACGGGCACCTCGGATCCGTGCAGGCTTGCGTAGATTTCGGACGCCCAGCGATGATCCGTGAGAAATCCGGTCACATGGAGTTAGAAAACCATGCTGCGTGGGATTTGCGTCATTAGCAGCCACAAGCGGGTGTTGGTCGTTTCTCCAGCCGCAATGTGTCGATCTCCCAGCCGCAATGCAGGTGGAGCGTCGATTTTAGCCACGAAGCGGGTGGCGTGTCGTTTTTCAGCCGCGTTGCAGGTGATGCGGCGTCCTGTCTGTGGATTTCAGTTCTTTTATTTACCAGCTTTACCCTTCAAGGGCCCAGGGACTGGATGGGGCACCACTTGGCAGAGCAAGAGTCTCACCAGAGAGTCCAGGAGCTGGCAGAAGAAATCTTTGATGGCCCTGAGACTTCAAAACAGGAGGCAAGCTCAGGTTAAGCCCTTGGATATTCTTCAAAAGCAGGAATATACCACAAAGTCCAGTCTTTGTCCTCGTTCAGGCAACTGCAGGCCAACCCAGCAAAGCACAGTCACAACCAAAGGGGCAGTACTCCTCCTCCAGCTCTTCAGCTCTTCTCCTTGGCAGAGGTTCCTCTTGATTCCAGAAGCAATCTGAAAATGTGGGATTTTGGGTCCACTACTTATACTCCTTTCTGCCTTTGAAATTGGCAAACTTCAAAGGAAAGTCTCTGTTGTTCACAAGATCCTGCCATACCCAGGCCTGGCTCCAGACCCACACCAGGGGATTGGAGACTGCATTGTGCGAAGGCAGGCACAGCCCATTCAGGTATAATTGAGCACTCCTCCCTCCACTCTAGCTAAGATGGCCCATCAGGATATGTAGGCTACTCCCCAGCTCCCTTTGTGTCACTGTCTAGAGGGGATTCACAAACAGCCCAACTGTCAGTCTGACCCAGACAGGGCATACACAAGCGGGTAGACTCACAGAATGGTTTAAGCAAGAAAATGCCAACTTTCTAAAAGTGGCATTTTCAAACTGGCAATCTGAAAATCAACTTTACCAAAAGATGTATTTTTCAATTGTGAGTTCAGGGACACCAAACTCGAAAACCGAATTTGGCAGTATTTCACTGTCAGGACCTGTAAAACACATTACTACATGCCCCACTTTTAACATACACTGCACCCTTCCCATGGGGCTACCTAGGGCCTACCTTAGGGGTGCCTTACATGGACAAAAAGGGATTGGCAGTTCAAAACTGAACACACAGGCACTGCAGTGGCAGGTCTGAGCCATGTTTACAGGGTTACTAGTGTGGGTGGCACAACCAGTGCTGCAGGCCAACTAGTAGCATTTGATTTACAGGCTCTGGGCACCTCTAGTGAATTTCACTAAGGACTTAATAGTAAATCAAATATGCTAATCAGGGAAAAGCCAATTACACATACAATTTACATAGGGTCACTTGCACTTTAGCACTGGTCAGCAGTGGCAAGTGCCCAGAGAACCAAAAACAGCAAAAACAGAGCGCAGCATACGGTCACAACATGGGAAGCAGAGGCAGAAAGACAGGGGAGACCACGCCAAGGATGCCAGGTCTAACACTAGCCCCCCCCCCACCTGAAAGTGGTGAGATCTACCCAACCTCATGGGAGTTCTCATCACTAAGGCGGAAGAATCTGGGCAGACCATCAGCATTGGCGTGGTCTGTTCCTGGGTGGTGTTCCACCGTAAAGTTCATTCCCTGTAGGGAGATGGACCACCTCAACAGTTTTTGGTTCTCACCCCTCATCTGCATTAACCATCTGAGGAGCCTGTGATCTGTCTGGACCCGGAAGTGAGTCCCAAACAAGTAGGGTCTTAGCTTCTTCAGTGCCCAGACCACAGCAAAAGCTTCCCGCTCAATTGCACTCCAGCTAAGTTCCCGGGAAAGTAACCTCCTACTAATGAAGGCTACAGGCTGGTCTGAGCCCTCTTCATTTAGCTGTGATAACACTGCTCCTACACCATGCTCTGAAGCATCAGCCTGCACAACAAATTCTTTGGAGAAGTCAGGTGCCTGCAGCACGGGTGCCGTGCACATGGCTGCCTTCAGGGCATCAAAAGCTGTCTGGCAAGCCTCAGTCCAGATCACCTTTCTGGGCTGCTTTTTGGAGGGTAAGTCAGTCAAGGGAGCAACAAAAATGCCATACCCCTTGGCAAACCTCCTACATCCTGTGAGACCTTAAAAGGCTCTCACCTCCTTCTGGGTCTTGGGAGGCTTCCAAGCCAGGATAGTGTCAATCTTTGGCTGTAGGGGCGCCACCTGGCCACTCTCCACGTGGTGTCCTAAGTACACCATAGAACCCTGCCCTATTTGGCACTTACTAGCCTTAATAGTGAGAGCTGCCTTTTGCAGGGCCTCCAACACTTTGCAGAGGTGGTGCAAGTGTTCCTCCCAAGTGGAGCTGACCATAGCAATGTCATCCAGGTAGGCTGCACTGAAATCATCCAGTTCAGCCAACACCTGGTTAACCAACCTCTGAAAGGTGGCAGGTGCATTCTTCATCCCAAAGGGCATCACCCATATGGGGTGGAGAATGCAGACCTCTCCTTGGCCCCCTCAGAGCAATCTGCTAATATCTAGAGGTCAAATTAAATGTACATAGATATTTGGCAGCCCCTAACCAATCAATGAGCTCATCAGCTTGGGGATGGGGTGCGTGTCAGTCTTAGTGACCGCATTTAGTCCCCAGTAGACCACACAGAACCCTAGTTCTAGAGTGCCACCAGGAGTAGCATCTTTTGGGACCAAGACCACAGGGCTGGCCCAAGGGCTACTAGAGAACTCATTTACCCCAAGGGCTAACATTTTGGATACCTCATCTTTTATGTTGGCCCTAAGCAGTCACTCTTTAAACCTTGTGTTTTACAGGAGGACTGTCTCCAGTGTCCACATCATGCGTACACAGATGAGTGATCCCCTGGGATCAAGGAAAATAGAAAGGCAAACTGTCCCAACATTTGGCGACAGTCCCTCTGTTGCCCTGGGGTCAGGGAGGGAGAGAGGTTCACACCCTCCACTGAACCATCTTTCTCTTTGGCAGACAGGAGGTCAGGAAGAGTCTCACTCTCTTCCTCCACCCCATCATCTGTTGCCAAGAGCATTGTTACCTCTGTCCTCTCAAAATGAGACTTGAGGAGATTTGCATGTAGGTTCACCAGATAGGTGCCATCACTCTTGCGCTCCACTATCTCCAAAGGCCCAGTCTACTTATGTTGGAGAGCTCTAGGCTCCACTGGGGCCATCATCCAAACTTTTTGGCCAGGTTAAAACTCAACCAGAGTGGCATTCTGGTCACACCACTGTTTCATGTCCTCCTGGACTGCTTCCATGTTCTCCTGAGCGAGCTTCCTGAAGCGTGCTGTCTGGTTTCTAAAAGCCAGAATGTAACTGAATACATCCTGGGGGGGGCTTACTGGAGGCTTTCTCCAAGACCTCCTTCACCAGACTGACAGGAGGGCCATACAGTAACTGTAAAAGGCTAAATCCAAGACCCTTTTAAGGCACCTCCCTGTAGGCGAACAGAAGGCATGGCAAGAGGACGTCACACTTACGCCTCAAGGACTCTGACAGGCCCATGATCATGCCTTTCAAGGTGCGGTTGAATCTCTCAACCAGACCCTTTCTTTGCGGGCGGTAAGGAGTGGTGAACCTATAAGTCACCCACACTTCTTCCACAGACACTTCATATAAGTAGCTATGAAGTTGGTACCCCTGTCAGATACCACTTCCTTCGGGAACCCCGTGTGGGTAAAAACACCCACCAATGCACGTCCCACCACAGGGTCAGTGATTGATCTTAAAGGAATGGCTTCTGGGTACCGGGCGGCATGGTCCACCAAGACCAGGATAAACAAGAATTTCAATAACTTTTCTTTGAAAATTCAGCCCCAAAAAAGACCTTAGTTTAAAATCCACTGACATCCCAGTAGTTCCTTCCGATGACCCAAATGGCATTAAATCTTTGTGGATTAAAAGAAGAGATCAAGGATGAGTTAGTCAGTACTCACCATCATGCTACATTTTCTGAACTTACATATACAGCCATCTTAGTTGAAAAAACTTTAGAAGAGGCGTAATGAAAGAAAGAAGTCTTGAAAGGGGTTTTCCACTTTTTCCAGAGTCCATCCCCCTTGCAGATCAGAAAATGAAATGATTTATTTTTCCCAAGAAGAACCTATGTAGCTAGGAGTAGGCAGAAGTCCTTTGACAGATGATGTTAGGGAACACCAGACTGTGCTTTTATTGAGGTCATTCTGGAATATGACCCATTCCTGCCATGTAGGTTCTCAAAAGGCCTAAACACCTGACCTCTGAGAAAGAGAAGAGAGTAGGTTGCGATGGCTTCCTTATATTTATTCTTTGAAAGAGAGCTAAAAGGATGCCTGATGTTGTTCAAACTGTTGATGAGACACCACTGGGCTCAGTGCCAGGTAGGCAGGCTTCACTACCTTTACAGTTCTCTTTTGGTGACCATACATATCAGACCCAATCTAGGGGGGGGCAGGCTTACAAGAGCTATTAGTCCACAACCTTGAAGGTTATGTGTGTTTATTAATGTTATCAAAGGACCTTATCTACTATGGCCTACAAATCGAGCACCAAGAACACCCCTTTAGCACTTGACTCTCAGTGGAAGCAGTCCAAGGCTAAGACAGAGAGTTGGTGCTGGCATAGAGACTGAGGACTCAATCATGCACACTGTAACCAACCAACATTTGCAATGTCCAGGCAGTAATTGCTCTTAATAAAAGTTAAGTATTTTGTTTTTATAATGACTCAAAAATATTCAGGATCCTAATGGAGCACAACACAGTACAAAAGGCTTATCTACAGCAGAGTCACTGTGCTAAAGAGCTATACTTCGTCGGGAGGGAGACTCCACCCTCTCATCCCAAGTTGGTGACAATTTGGGCAGCTTCTGGGTTCAGAGAGTTCTGGCTTCTCCTTCCCTTACTAAGCCAGGTCTACTGGTGTTTTAGATTACCCGAGCCACAATGCAGTTCAGGCTTTAACAGCACTTCTGCCGATATTTGTAGACCTCATGTCTGACTCTGCCCCTCTTCCCAGGTGTCTTCACGAGAGCTGGTGGTGGAGTAGTCGGTCCAGACAAGCTGTGGGAGACACAGATCGGGTTAGTGGCATGCAGACATGAATGGACAAAGGGTCCTCACCGTTCACAGTCTTTTCAGTGCATGTCTCGGAGAGGTCAAGTCAGGGACTCGCACAATGAAGCAGGCCTTCCACACTGGGTCTTAACAATGTTGCCAGCTTCTTCAAGTACACAATCTACCATCACAGCCATGCTGGGGCATAACACTTTTGGCAGCATGGGCAGGTACATGATGGAGGAGCCCCATTGCACTGGTTGGTAGCACAGACAAGTGAATGAGGAGGTGGCACAGCGACGCTGAACACAGCGATGAAAGCAGCATGGGCAGTTAGTCTGAGGACTGTTTTTCCATGTATACTACAGCATGGGACACAAATTCACTGGCACAGTTCTACCATGGCCGACCACTACATTAGCACAGCTACTGCACACCTCAGCTCCTCTAGGCAGTCTTGTTCTGGGGTGGCAACTTTGGCATTCCACCATACAGGCCCACATCAGGAAACTTCTCTGGGTTTCTCCTCTAGTTAGAACCTCTGCAGAGACACCTCTGGTGTTCCTCCCTCAGCTCAGCAGACCCTATTCCAGTGTGGATTCTCAGCAGCATGTTGTAATCGTCCTGGGTTGTGGCCTCTCTTCCCCTTTGAAAGCTGGTCAGAGACTCAGTTCTGGACCACAGAAGTCCACCTACACACTGGTGGGAGCAGCCTTCCTTGGTCATGAGAAATCATGGATGTCTGAGTGGCAGCTCAGGCCACTCTTTAGAGTCCTTCCAGATGCCCTTTTTTGATTCTGGCTCTTTGCCCACAAAAGATTTTTAGACAGTTCCACCATTTGGTATATTGGCTTCAGCCAAATCAGTTGCGTCTGAAAAGCTCTCCGAGCTTCTTAAAATACTAGCAAACAAATGATGGAGCAGCTTCTCCCTTGCCAATCAGGTATACTTTGTCTGTAACACTTATGAAGAACATGCCCTGGGACCACTCTTGCAATTCAAAGACACTGTTGTCTCCTGTCCGTCCACAGCCAGTGTTTTCATTAACTACCAAAAGGCTAGTTGTGAGTCAGGGATCTGCAATTCACATAGCCCGTCTAGACGGTGAACACCATCTTCCATTTTGTATACAGTACACACACAGTGGAATCAAAATGGATTCCCTGTGTCCATGGGTTAATTTGGAACACATGCCCCTTGTACACATGCAAACCTACAGAACACTTGTGCAAACAGGGAGGCAGTGTAGGACTTTGCTGTACTTAACTAAACAACTTACACAGTGAGGATGGTAGACCACTCACCTCTGTAGGTATCTGGAAAAGACCTGCCCCGCTACTAACAATTTATGCCAATATTGTCAGTACTATTTGGTGAAGTAACCGTTATCGCAGTCTCTTCTATTTTAGCTCTCCGAGCTTCTTAAAATACTAGCAAACAAATGATGCTCTCAGTTATGCTGTTTTTTTTTAATACCATGGCTAAAAAGGCACAATCCATATACCAGTTGGGTTACCAGAACAATTTCACAATCATCAAAGTTTTGTTATTGCCATTTGCTATGCTTCAATTACATTAAATATTGCACAACTACTCCAACCCTAATTGTGGCTAATGTTTCTTCATTGTTACTTCATTATCACAGTTATTCTCCACTTTTTGCTAAAACTGATTTATGCTGACTTCCTCCTCATCAATTGAACCTAGAGCTGTCGTACCATTTGGGCACACCCATTTTCTCTAGAACGAGAAAGGAGTAGTAAAAACCTATTTTCAGGAGATAACAAAGTGGGCTGATTATACATTCTAAGTCTCCCTCTGCGGCACCTCTCTTTTTGTTCTGAAGAATCTTCACCTCTTAATAAAAATATTCAGGAATCTGTAGGAGGTGTACACGTATTAACCAAATTCTGCGTGCTAGGTGCTTACCATCTTCTTCATCTGTGTGTATAAAAGAGAGAAAGGAGTGGAAAACAGGTTTCTGCAACCAATTTGCACATCTTGAGTATGAAGTAATGCCACCAAGGCTGTGTAAGGTTGCTATCATTTTTCAATATTTCATAGGTTCAGGTTCTTTTCAGATCTCTTGACTTATTTTGAACTTGTTGGAAATTGGATCTCTAGTTAGCAGAGGTATACACCCTTCCCCAAGCAGGGACCCCAATCCTAGTCAGGGTAGGTCACAACACAGTGCCCAGCCTCCTCTGGTTGCTTGGCACTAAGAAGTCGGGCTTAACTTAGAAGGCAATGAGGCTTAACTTAGAAGGCAATGTGTAAAGTATTTGTGCAATAACTCATACAGCAACACAGTGACAACACCACAAAAGTACATCACACTAGTTTAGAAAAGTGGATAATCTTTATCTGAATAAAATAAGGTCAAAATGTCAAAATTCCAATATGTACAAGCCAAGGTATGAATTTTTAAAGATTAAATCCCAATAAAGTGCTTAGAAACGCAATATCTCCAACTGGGGCTATCACAATGTCATTGACGTAGCCATTCCCAATAGTCTAAAGCCAGTGCAGTCGCTCACGGATTCGCACGGACCCCCAGGCACAGTACCTTTGAAAACAAAGAAACAAAGATGTTGCATGAGTCGGGGAGGTGATGCGTCGCTGGAACGGGTGCGGCATCAGTCCCTCATGGCACCTGGGGAGGTGAGGTGCCAGTTCCGTACTGCGAGGCAGGGGAGGCGAGGCATCAGTTCCGTCCGGTTGCAGGGGAGCTGATGTAGTATTGGTGGCGGGGGCGTTGGTTCCTTGTGACTGGCCAGGGTTGATGAATCTAGTCAGTCAAGACATGATGTGTTGACTTCGCAGTGCCAGAATCACACCGCGGGACGTTAGTGGCATCGCAGCAACATCAGACTTGCTTTGCAGGCCACGGTCATTGCATTCAGTGAGGACCACGAGCCGGAGAAGGCAGCGGTGTGGCGTCGGGGCAGCAGCGTCGGTGCTGGAGCCTATGAAGTCAGTGAACTAGCTAGAAGCTAGTAAATGAGGAGGCAAGCTCAATCCAAGACTTTGGAGAGCACTTTTGGAAGAAGACAGAGTCCTTCCAGCAGGTTCAGGGGCCAGCAGGCAGCAGGGCAACAAGCAGGGCAGCAGTCCTTCTCAGCAAAGCAGTCCAGATGACTCCTTTGGGCAGCCAGGCAGTCCCTCTGATCCAGATGTGTCTGATTTGGTGGGGTCAGAGACCCAGTAAATATAGCCAAAAATGCCTTTGAAGTGGGGGAAACGTCAAAGAGTGTTTTCGAAGTGCACAGGTTCCTTTTTCAGCCCAGTCCTGACTGCCAGGATCCCTGTGGGGGTGTTATCAGTCCTTTGTGTGAGGGTAGGCCACTGGCCTTTGAAGTGTAAGAGAGAGCCCCTCCGCCCTTCCTGCACAGGGAGACCCATTCAACATGCAGATGAATGCAAATGTGACTGAGTGTCCTGTGTTTATGACTGTCTGGGTGGGATGCACAAGGGGAGCAGTCAACCAGCACAGACCAGGCTGTAAGGCACAGACGGTAGTAAGTGCAGAGAAACACCGACTTTCTAAAAGTGGCTTTTCTGAAAATAGTAATAATAAATCAAACTTCACTGGTAAGCAGGATTTTCTATTACCATTCTGGCCATTCTAAACATGACAGGGCTACTCCTTTCAGATCAGAATCTACCACTTAAAAGTAGATATGGGCAGTTCTAATGCTGGTCTATGAGAGGAGCAGGCCCCACAGTAGTGGCAAACAAATTTGTGGGTTTTCCACTACCAGGACATATAAAACATATAAGTACATGTCCTGCCTTTTACATATATAGCACCCTGCCCTATGGGTTACCTAGGGCCTACCTTAGGGGTGATTTATATGTAGAACAAGAAAGGTTTAAGGCTTGGTAAGTAGTTTTAAATGCCAAGTCGAAGTGGCGGTGGAATTGCACACACAGGCCTTGCAATGGCAGGCCTTAGACTTGGTTAAGCGGCTACTTGAGGGTGGCACAGCCAGTGCTGCAGTCCCACTAATAGCATTTAACTTATAGGCCCTGGGCACCTCTAGTATACTTTACTAGGGACTTACAAGTAAATGAAATATGCCAATTCGGTAGGAAACAATGTTACCATGTTTAGAAAAGAGAGCATAAGCACTTTATCACTAGTTAGCAGTGGTAAAGTGTGCAGAGTCCTACAACCAGCAAAACAGGGTCAGAAAAACTGAGGGAGGCAGGCAAAAAGTTGGGGAATTACTACCCTAGGACTGTCAGGTCTAACAGTACTGATCTATTGAAATTATATTTTGTTTTTTCTAAAAGCCTTACTAAACATTGAAACCTGGTGATCCTGTTATAGTCTAGGTTATTGCAATATCAAATGACGTGTAAAATCGAGAAGTGCAAATTTGAGAAAGGGGAGATTCAGTATTTTGGATTCACGTTGAATGTCTCCAGTTTGTCTATGGATCCTAAGAAAGTACCAACCTTAATTAAATGGTGTTCCTCCATCATTGTCAGAGAAACTCAAAGTTTTCTTGGATTTGTACATTTGTATTGCCATTTTATTAAGGATTTTGCAAATTTAACTGGTGACATTACCTGTGTCTTAAAAAGGAAAAGTATGAATTAAGGTTTTTCTTTGGATTCCGTAGCTGAAAATTCAGGGAATTGTCCAGATCTTTTATGTTTTCTTTCTGTAAGACACATGTAATGTCACTAGTTAAATCTGCAAAATCCTTAATAAATTGGCAAAAAAAAGACTCTCAGAAGAGCAGCAGGTCTGTCTTGGTACAACTGAAAGAACGCGATGGGTGACACCATCCAATTTTCTATCTGGTCCATGTTTTGTCACAAAGTGAATGGAACAATTCAAGTATACAGGTTCTCATTATGCAATCATGGACATATAAAGGGGTCTAAAAATTGCAGGATTTGGCAAACTGATTTGATCGTGTGATGAATGTATTTCACCTTGCTTGAATTAATGAAGTAAAAAACAATTAGGACCTATGGAGGCAATCTTTAAGGCCACTTTGCAATTTTTAGTGAGATTGAATCTGGATGCATCTAATTCTAACCATATGTTGTCTGTTTCTCTTAAACCAGGGCTACCTTCCGGGTCAAGGAGAACCAGAGGATCTGCCTACGGTGGTCATTGTGGCTCATTATGATTCATTTGGTGCGGCTCCAGTAAGTAAAGATAGGCTGATTTCATTTAGATTCTTGTGGCTAAGCCCATCCTCCCTCCTCCAGGCCCAACCTTTTGACTTCTGTAGATCCCCACTTTATCAATACTGGAACATGGGGACACCCACTGAATCATTTTTGGAATCCAGGGACCCACCACTTGGTCATTACGGAAAACTGGGGACCTAATCTGTTAATATTATTAAAATTTCTAAGCAGTCGTGGACCCCCTGTGGGGGCTTTGCAGACCACCAGGGGTCCCGGGCCCACAGGTTGGGAACCACTGCTCTACCTGCTTGGGCACAGTGACGATAGGCACAGAGGAAGGCAATCGATGTTAGCAATATGCACAGAGTGTCACAAAGCATGGCTATACTCTGCGACCGATAAGAATAAGGTATTGTGTCTGACTGTAAATTATGATAGGGTAGCCCTAATTTAGTATTTGGCCCTCATTATGACATTGACGGTAAATCCCACTTATGGCCATGCTGACTTCCGCAAACATACCGCCGCTAACCATATTATGACACACACACACACCAATCCGTCACTATACAGCCACACACACAGATCCACCAGCCCAAAGGTTAGTGATAAACTGGCGGTATTAAAACCCACACTGTTACGCTAACAGAACAACATTCTGACCCACAATTAAACCACGGCAGACATTCAATGGTGCCGCGCTCAAAATACAAACACACATGCAGAACAACACCACATTGGACAATTCAAACTACACACACCTGCCACCCATACACACACCACACCCACACACCCACATCACTATAAAACACACACCCACATTACCCACAACCCTTTACTAATACTAGTAGTTGCCAGCAGAGAAAGACAGCAAGAGCACCCACACAACCAGAGCCGCATACCAACATCACCCAAGCACCTGACATCACACACCCCAACACATCACCCTCCACATCCTCACCCACACCACTCACACTGCGCCCATGGCACCACTACGTCACCGCAGATTCTCAGAGGAGGAGCTAAGGGTCATGGTGGAGGAAATCATCCAGGTAGAGCCACAGCTATTTGGATCACAGGTGCAGCCGATATCCATTGCTAGGAAGATGGAGCTATGGCGGAGATTCGTGGACTGGGTCAACGCCGTGGGACAGCACCCCAGAACAAGGGATGGCATCAGGAAGAGGTGGAATGACCTACGGGGGAAGGTATGTTCCATTGCAGCAAGACACCAACTCGCTGTACAAAGAACTGGTGGTGGACCGCCACAACTAACAACATGGGAGGAGCAAGTCTTTGCAATCTTGCATCCTGAGGGCCTGGCAGGAGTAGCAGGAGGACTGGACTCTGGTAAGTCAATTCTCTATTACTATCACCCCCCCACCTGCATGCCATCACATACCCCCACCCTTACCCTCACTCCCATCACTCCACCACTTCCCACACACCCCACCATCACAACCCACTCATCCCAATGCCAAGCCCTGCATGTCATACCAATGCATGGAGACCACTCACAGCCCTGCATGGACACCTATCACTACAGCATGCACACTAGAGACAATCAGTTAGCCCGCCAAATAACAACTCACACAAGGCAAAGCTGCCAGAGCAATAGCAACCATAGAGGGCAACCCACCCATGCACAATATATCACACACAGAAACAATAACACTGCATTTACATCCCCACGGACACCCATGCACAATATGTCCCACACAGAAACAATAACACTGCATTTACATCCCCACAGGTATACTAGCCAATTTCACCGGAGAAGAGGTGCCAGCAACATCAAGTCCCCCCACAGAAGAGGCCCACAGTGATGACAGCAGCTCTGGTCGCCTGGATCTGGATGACCAACCTGGCCCATCAGGGACCTCCGGACAGTCGGTTACCCAGGCATAGTCTCACACCACCACAGAGCCTCCCCCCTCAGGAAACACCATCACAGCACCCACCCAATCAGCAGTGTGTCCACCACTACAGGGACCCGAGGGCACCCCACATACCCAGGACAATCAGGTACCTGGGGTCAGTGGCAGTGGGCACATGGTTCAGTGGACAGAGGCACAGGACAACACGGAAGCTGGGTGGACTGCTGTGGACCAGGGGGAGGACAGGCACAGGGAACCGACTCTCCAGGAGGCACTCACCGCGATCCCGGGAGCATACCAACATTCCCAGGATATGCTGGGCCAGATCCTGGACAAGATGCAGGAGAACATGCAGCTGCAGGAGGGACAGTACCTGGGGATCAGGGAGGACTTGAAGTCCATCAACACCACGCTGGTCTGCATTGCAGGGGTGCTGGCAGACATGGCCAACAGTATGAGGGAGGCAGTGGCACACCAGTGGGCCCCTGACACTAGCCAGACTACAGAACAGCCCTCCACCTCCGCTGCGGCTAGTGGACAGGAGGCCCCACGACAGGACCAACAGGCCACCAGCACCCCTCCCCCTGCAGAAGGAGAACCACCCCGCAAACGTTCCCTGCAATCCAGGCAGAAGCCAGAGACTACTGCCAAGACCCCCGCCAGGAAATAAGACTCTCCTGATTGTCACCCTTGTGTCCCACTCTGTCACCCTGTCCACTTTGAACTGCCATTGCTCCCCTTCCTATGCCCCCTTGGACAATGCACCTGTGCTACAAATAGACTGGACTCTAACCTGGACTTTCCTCCATCATCACCCCAGCCCATAGCACTTCCTCTTTTTCATCAAAGCACTGCAATAAACACACTTTGAAAAAATACAAGTATGGAGTATGTCAAATGATTTAAGTGTGTATTTGTTTAACAAGCTTTAAACATTGCAATTCAACTGTACAGTAATGTTAACATAGGAAAGACCTGTAGTTGGCTGCAGTGAACACACCAGGAGCAATGCCAATGGGTACAGTGAGTGGGCATAAAAGTAGGAATTCACAGCCTGCCAGTGACAATGTCACACATCAAACTGCCAACGAAATGTGAAATAACACTGTCTTACCTGTGTGTCATTGGAAGTACTGACGAATGACTACACTTCAGTTGTCCTCATCTTCACTGTCCACAGGGTTCACTGCGCCACACGGCCATCTCCTGCCTCTTCCTCCTGCAGAAAAGGCACATGGTGTCTCAAGGCAAGGTAGAGCAACATGCAGCATGCCACGATTATCTGGCAGACCTTCTGGGGTGAGTAGCACAGGGATCCACCTGTTAGATGGAGGCACCGAAACGTGGCCTTTAGGAGACCGAAGGTACGTTCAATGATCCTTCTTGTTCGCCCTGTGCCTCATTGTAACGTTCCTCAGCCCTTGTCCTGGGATTCCTCACAGGGGTCAGTAGCCATGATAGGTTTGGGTAACTAGAGCCACCTGCAAATATCGAGGGACAACAGTTAGCCACACACTATCCCTTATGGCCCACACCATACCCATACACCAACATCCACTGGGTGGGAATCAGGGCTCACCTATTAGCCACACCCTGTGCCTCTGGAGTTGGGCCATCACATTTGGGATGCTGCTATTCCTCAGGATAAAAGCATCATGCACCGAGCCTGGATACTTAGCATTGACATGGGAGATGTACTGGTCCACCAAACACACCATCTGCACATTCATCGAGTGATAACTTTTTCGATTTCTGAAGACCTGTTCATTTAGCCGGGGGGAGGGGGGGACAAATGCAATATGTGTCCCATCAATCACAACAATGATTTTGGGGATATGTCCCATTGCATAAAAGTCAGCCTTCACTGTGGCCAAATCCTCCACCTGGGGAAAAACGATGTAGCTGCACATGTGTTTAATCAGGGCAGACAACACTCTGGTCAGCACTATTGAGAACATTGGCTGTGACATTCCTGCTGCCAAGCGCACAGTCACTTGGAAAGAACCTGTTGCCAAAAAATGGAGCACAGATAGCACTTGCACATGAGGGGGGATCCCAGTGGGGTGATGGATAACAGATATCAGGTCAGGCTCCAATTGGGCACACCGCTCTGTGATTGTGGTCCTGTCAAGTCTGTAGGTGAAGATAATGTGCCTGTCCTCCATTGTTGCCAAGTCCACAAGGGGTCTGTACACGGGGGATGTCTCCATCTCCTATTCATCCGCAGAGGTTGCAATCTATGGGGCAAAAGAGTGAGCAGCTGGTCATTATCTATACATTTGAACCACTACAGTTCAATGCATATTGTGATTGTTACAATATTTTGGTGACATATGTCCAGAATGTGAAATTGTGAACAGTGACGCAGTTAGGATCCATGAGCTGCCCCCACTGAAATGGCGTCCGCCTGTCCAGTATGGCGGGACAGGTTGAAATGAGGTAATTCCGCTGACGTTGTGCGCCATTGCGGGAGGCGGTCGGGAACTGCTGTGCAACTCCTCATTGGTTATCATTGGGCCCTATGGGGTACAGTGGTCAATGGTGATGTACACCGGCAGTGACAGTATGCATTGCCGCGGACATCACCGCCATTTTGTATCTGTTCACTCACTTGCTACCTGACCTTCAACACGAGAGGACCTACACTGCATGAGCTGCTGTGTGACCTGTGTCTGGAACCTACCATGGCTCGTGTGACTGGGGAAAGGGCCCCTGCCTTCACCTTGGTGAAGTTGGAGAGACTGTTGGATGGGGTCCTACCCCAGTACCGACTGCTGTATGGGCCTCCAGACCAACAGGTGAGTACACTGTGAGTACGATGCATGGCGCATGAATGCATGAAGTGCTGTGTGTGAAGGCCTCGTGTGGGGGGGGATTGGTGGATGGGTCCTGGGCAGCGTGCTGCATGTATGCTGGAGCATGTCTGTGCTAATGGGGAAGGTAAGGGGCATGGTGGGCCATGAGTGTAACAGGCAGGACGGTCTGACTAATACCTTCCCCTGTGTCTATTTCCTCTGCAGGTCAGCGCCCATCAAAAGAAGGGTATATGGCGTGCCATCGCCATGGGCGTGCGGACCCCGGGGGTCTACGGCAGGCGGAGCACCCACTGCCGCAAACGGTGGAAGGACCTGAGACACTGGGCACGGAAGACAGTGGAGGCCCAGCTGGGGATGGCCTCCCAATGAGGAAGGGGTGCCCGTTGAACCCTGACCCCCCTGATGGCCCGCATACTGGCGGTGGCCTATCCAGAGCTGGATGGGCGCTTGGGGGCATCACAGCAGCAACAAGGGGCTGAGTACAGTGCCCTTCATTACTACTTATGCCTGGTGGGGTGGTATCCGGGTGGGGGATGTGGGCCTGTGGGTGCCCCTAGGCCAGGCCTGACATTGCAGAGTAGGTCCCATGTTGGGCAGGGTTCTGATGTGAAATTCCTCCAACCTAGCTAGTAGGCATCCACTACTGGGCAGGGGTGTGTGGGCCCCAGGTATGCTGCAGTTGGCGGTATCTGTCCCTACTCATGGCCTGGTGACTAGCATTGTAACTGGTAGTGCATTGCCTAGTGCGTAGGGCTGTTCCCTGTGTGTGAGTGTGTTGTGTACGCCAATGGTGGTGTTGGTGTCGCCACTGGCTAAGTGTATCCTTTGTCTCTCCCCCCCTTTTTGTTTTGTCATCCTGTCCTTATGTGCATTAGCGTCATCTGGCGGAGGAGCAGGGGCACCGGCGACAGAGGGAGCTGCATCCCACAGGACCCAGGAGGCAGAGTCCACCGATGGTGAGGGCACCAGTGGGACGGAGGGCGAGGGGAGCACCACGGCGGAGACTGGAGGGGACAGATCGGACAAAGATACCTCCTCCAATGGAAGCTCCCTGGTGGTAGCAAACACCTCTGTGCCTACCCCAGCTACAGGTACAGCCACCACCCCCGTACCAGCACCGCCCTCCCAGCAGCCCCTCATCATGTTGCCCGTGCCCACTCACCCAGGAGGGTAGGCATCTCCTTTGCCCTAGGCACCTCAGGCCCTGCCCCAGTGAGCCCTGCTGCCCTGAGTAAGGAGGCTATTGACCTCCTGTGAGCCATCTCTTTTGAGCAGTCAACCATTGTGAATGTCATCCAGGGGCTGGCAGCCCAAATGCAACAGTCCAATGCATTTCTGGAGGGCATTCACACTGGCTTGGCGGCCCAACAGAGATCAATCCAGGCTCTGGCCTCCTCTCTGATGGCAGCCATTGTCCCTGTTTCCACCCTTCCCCCTCCAACGTCCTCTTCCCAGTCCCATTTCCCTCAACCCCAACCTATCCCAAGCAGACGAGCATGCACACAGGACAACACACAAGAGTGGACATGGCAAACACAAGCACCACACTTCATCTCACAGACACTCACACAAATACCATCCAGATGCAGACATACCAACATCCACTGCTTCCACTGTGTCCCCCTCCTCCTCGTCGGCCACCTCCCTCCCAGTTGTGTCTCCACTCCCACCTGCATGCACTACATCCTCATCCACTACCACCATCACCAGCACACCTATCAGAACACACACCTCACTGGCAGTCACCACCCCCACATCCATACACATCCCCTGTGTCCTCTCCCACTGTGTCTTTGCCCCCTCCTCCTAAAGTACACAAACGTAAGCACTCAGACACCCTACAGCCATCCACCTCACAACAGCATCCAGCCATGCACCTCCACCCAAACACAGCAGACTGACACCTCCTACAACAACTCCCTCTTCCTCCACTCCCACACCTTCTCCCTCTTCCCGTCCCAATGTCCCTAAGAAGCTTTTCCTCTCCACCATTGACCTCTTCCATACCCCTCCAACCCCCATACTTCACATCAGGCCAGGGTGGTCAAAACCCAGGCATGCACCTCAGCCACCCAGTCCACGGGCACAGTAGTGTCCCCAGCTACTCCAGGTGGGAAAGGATCCCGGCCACCAGCCAGCCAGACAAAAAGGGTGCCTGCCCCAAGTGCTTCAAGGAAGGGCAAGGAGCACCAGCAGGCAGTAAGAACAAGGGGCCTGGGGCTGGGACTCTGTCGGAGCCCACACCACCAACCATGGTGCTGCAGCCATCCGAGGCTGCAGGGGATGGGCTGGAGCCTCCCCCACCACCACCACCAGCTCCGCCAGCAGCACCACCAGCAACACCACCACCAGCAGCGACACCAGTGGGCAGCCGTCCGAGGCTGCAGGGGGATGGGCTAGAGCCTCCCCCCACCACCACCAGCTCCTCCAGCAACACCACCAACAGCACCACCACCAACAGCAGTGACACCAGTGGGCAGCCGTCCGAGGCTGCATGGGATGGGCTGGGGCCTCCCCCACAACTAGCACCAGCAGCAGCACCACCAGTGGTCAGCCGTCCGAGGCTGCAGGGGATGGGCTGCGGCCTCCCCCCACAACTAGCACCAGCACTGGCAGCACCAGTGGGCAGCCGTCCAAGGCTGCAGGGGATGGGCTGGAGCCTCCCCCATCACTACCAGCAGCAGCAGCACCACTGCCACCACTGAACAGCCGTCACCGCCGGCGGACATACTGTAGACCTGCTTCCATGGGCTGTTGTGCGGCCTGCCCCCTGCAAATCCTGTGGGTATGACACCCACCTGAGAAACTGTGACCTTGCACTCCCCAAGATCTGCATCACAGGGCACGATGCCCCCTCCAGAACCAGTGGGGATGACACCCTCTCACCCTATCCTCCCCAGGATGAAGATCACAGGGCACGATGCCCCCTCCAGAACCAGTGGAGAAGCCATCCACTCACCCCATCCTCTCCAGGATGAAGATCACAGGGCATGTTGCCCCCTCCAGGACCAGTGGTGTTGTACCATCTGCCGGCTGAGGTGCCCCCCCCGTTCCCTGTCCCCCTGAGGTGCCTGCCTATTTTCGACCTGATGCCCCTGCAGTGTTCTCTCCGTGTTGTTGCAGGAGTGAAGTGGGGCCTTGGACTTTGCAATGTGGCCCTGTGGCCCATGAACATTGAGGACTGGGCAGTGTCCCTTCATTTGTAAATATGTATATACTTTTTTATTTGGATGCACGTATTGCTAATATTTTACCTTATTACACTCACTTTTATCTATTGGAGTTGTCCTTGCATTATTCCTGAGGGGTACAGGGTAAATATGTTATGTTGCTGCATCTGCTTGTGTGTATAGTCTTGGGTTTGGGGGTATTGCGTGTGTGTGTCACTCTCTTTCTTCTCCCCCCCTCCCCTGTGTGCTAGGCGGCTGTACTCACCGTGGTCATCTTCGCCGTCATTGGTGTTCGTAGTGGAGCAGGACGTAAATCAACAGTCGGAATATGTGCACCTCGGCTCCATGGCGTCGTGGTTCTTCCCTGAGGTGAGTCCTTTGACTTCTGAGATCTGTTCCCGCCAGGCTTTTGATGTCGTTGGTACCGCCCCGGAAAAGGTGGTGGTTTCCTGTGTCTTAATACAGTGGCTTACGCCTGGCTGTAGGCGGTTACCGCCGTGGTGCCTGTTGATTCCGCCCTGGCGGTCGGTGTATTAAAGTGGCTGTCTGTCTGAGCTGTTTCCGCCATGGTCATAATTTGGCGGTATTTACCGCCAGCCTGTAGGTGGTATTACTGCCACTTTAGCACCAACCGCCAGGGTTGTAATGAGGGCCTTTATGTTTTCTTAATCAGTTGTACTACACTGCACTGGACTTGGTTCACCTGCATGCACTTTTTATAGTCTTCTAGAATGGTTGCAATGAGTATTGTACAGCACTGCCCTTAATTGTGCCCCTGTGTCCATCACGGGTATTGCTGCCATAGCTTTTAGGAATGTTAAAGTGACATTATCAGGAAGAACCAAGGTGCTCTGTGTACAGGTCGTCCAAAATAAGCTATCAAGTATGTCTGAGGTAGAGGATAGCACTTCAAAGTTATAGTGATATAGATTAGCTACAAAATACATTTTCTGGCCGTCTCAGATGCTGCTGTGTTACAGATTTCTCACCTCCCACACCCAGGGACCATAAAACGTGCTTCTTGCCAGATCGCTGCCATACTGAAGTCAGGCGGTAGTCGCACTACAACACTGACAATCTCTGATCCCTATGCTAACCCTATAAACACAAGACTTCTCTAGCCAATAATATGTTCCCACGGGTCCACCGAAGTGAGACCTCCAAGTGGGAGATGCAGAGCTGAACACGTCCTTAAGGGAATTGCTATAGCAACAAACACACATAAAGCATCTAAAATAACTTCGATATATACTCTCATCTCAACACGCCAGCTTTGAATAACTAGCTTACAGGAAACAAAAAAACAGGAAGTGAGGATTTTGACTTATTTTAGGGTGTGTAGCTTAAAGAAGAAGCCATATTGGTGTAATGGGATTTTTGTGTAAAGACCTTACATGTCTGTTTATATGTGCCTGTTCCTATTTTTAGCCCCAATCGAGCCTGATAAACGTCCAAACCCCACTCTTTGCACAGAGCCTTAAGTAGCCGAACCTGCACCACTTTTCGTGAAGGAGGAAGCAGGCGTCAGCACACGTTTTAGAAATGCTCCTTGGAGAAAGCTGGCCTGCAGGGTCCAGTCTTAAAACCAGGACGTGAGCTTGGTGGGGACAATAGGATCTTAAGTTTATTAAAAGGATGACATTGTCAGTGCCTGATAAAAAGAGAAATAAGAGCCCCGCCCGTTGAATTGGAATACTTTAGTTTGAACCTGTTATTATCGCTGTAATTAGGAAAAATGCAGCACCCTGCAAATTACCGTCTGAACGAATGTTTTGGTAATCTTCCTTCCTGGTTTTCCTAACTACTTATTCTAGACAGACTTTTTAGGCCTAGCATAGCAGCACGCAAGCGCTACTTTTCCGAAGTCTTGGAATTATGTGAGCTTTTAACCACGCCCACCTGACACCCATCACTTTCACTCATTTGTGGGCTTTCCTTGCAAAAATCCTTTATCATTGGTAAATGCTTTATGTTTGTCCCTCCTTGGGCCGTTTTGTTACCGCCTTGCAGACTGCCCCTGTTACATGGATAATTGCACGATTGCCGATACGTTTGACTGCGAGCGAACTTCTTTTTCTTTTTGTGTCTCTCATTCGCACTCATACTCATGGCGCCCATTGCGCTTTGTATCAGCTCACTTAGGTCAACTGTTTTACTTTTCATTTTCAATTTAAATGGCAAGAAAAGTCCTGTTAGGAATTTACAACGCTAGTAGTTCTAACTCGAGCAAATGCGAGACCCATTAAATTGCAAATGCTTGTTATCTTTCGTCTTTTCACCACTGCGTGACTCCTCTACTGTGAGGTAGTGTCATTAGTCTGTCACAGACTGTCTGTGATCTGCTCAGGGTCACATTAAAAGCATCTGGCACAATTAGGACCCAATGCATAACTGGCAGAGAGGAAAAGTGTTGAAACAGTCATATTTTTTTACTCTGATTGAAAGAAATTAGCAGGGTTCTAATCCCAACTTTACTAAATTGTGTAATCTTGGGCAAATCACTCAATTTTCCTGTTATCGAATCTCTAATGCTGGTCCTCTGGTTAGGTCATGCACTGACAGAACTGCAAGAAGTCCTTTGGTTTTTACTTTGAAATGGTGTTTTTATATTGTTAGGGTGCACAGATAACTGCATTATGGGTGAATAAAGTTATGTTGAGGTACATCACATGACAGCTGACAGCAGTGCATACTTAAGCACATGCATCCCCGCAGAACAAGAACATTAGTCGCAATAGAACAAGCTTCCCTGTGTATTGGAAATAAGCATCTTCTATGGTTGTCCATGCGCTACCTAACCTCACCAACCTTGCGAGGAAATTCAAGATGATTGTTATTACCAATGCTTGTTTAGGGCAGCTGAGGACGGAGCAGGCCCTTGACTAGATTTGGGTTTTCCCGAGGCTGCCAAGTCAGCGGGTTCCTTGGCTTGCGGCCTGCTGCTAATGAGATCCCTTACACATCTGCCTCCCTGTGGTTGGGCAGTGCACCACGGACCAGCTCAGTTGAGCAGATTCCAGTTCTGACACTGGTTTCGCTGATTTGTCAGCCCCCCCCCCCCCCGCCTTGCCCGCTGATTTAGAGCCTACCAGTGCATACTGCGTTGTAATCGAAGCAGCACACGGTCTACGCGGGGTTTCCAATTATTTGGCAGGAAAAATATGTTTTTCTCAAGTGCTTAATCTTGCATTGAGAAATCAGTCGAAGGAGGAACATTTTGTTGGAGAGCATGCATGTTAACAGTGGTTATGAGTTGGATCGCGTCATCTCATTAGCCCGTTATGGGTGCTCGTTCTGCACAATAAGCTAGCTGCCACTTGAAAGAAATATGTTAGAATATGCTATGAAGGTGAGATAGGGAGCTCTGTTGCACGTCTGCCTAGATGTGATCCTTGAGTATAGAAGATAGGTTGACTGCTCCCTTTACTCTAGATACAATCTGAAGTGTATCTTGCTGTTCTGTGAGTCTTACCTACAGACAGCTCTAGCCTTCAGTTGTGAATGACTTATTGCCACTAATACATTACAATATATACATATAGTGGGCTTTGGGTCAGCCCCTTGCTCTTTATTGGACTGCTGGCTTGTCTATCTTGCTTCCCTGCTTGTAATATGATGCATTTACTCCCTATTCATTTTTTCTTCCACGTCTGGAGAGTAAACTTTTTTAGTGTCTTCTGGTGGTATGATTTGTGTGCTTCGGCTGAGGGATTTTTTTTTTTGCTTTTCTTCTACCTCTCCATGGGAGTGCATGTGATTTTGGGTGTTGTTCATCCTTAATAGCTATTCCATTGCTCCCCTCCGCTGAGATTTTTTTTTAAAATGGTACCCCTTCCCTTTATCCTCACTTCTCTTGTGCTCCTCCAACCCCCATTCCCGCCACTTGGTGGCGCTGACGTCTTCCCGCCTCTCTGTTGCTTTCTTTTTTTCAATATTGTTTGAGGGCCAAGCACCTGCAATTTGCATGTAATTTTCTCCTTCCTTAGCTCACATTGTGTTCATGTGTTACCGCTCCAAAACAGTCAGCCTCCTTGGGAAAAAAGATGGTCACGGCATGTCTTATGCGCAAGGTAATGCATAGGCGCATATAGGTCCTCACGCTGGGCTCCCGTCGCATCATGATGCGTGCGTGTGTGTGTAATCTTCGTCTCTTTTTTTTCCCTTTTTCTGGCCGCTGCTGTTCAGCAGTAGCAAAGGAGCATTTTAGTTTCATTTTGCCAATGCAGAACAGCATTGGCAAAAAAGCTTTAGCAAATTCAATAGGCACAGACTGCTTTTAAAAGAGCAGACCGATTAGCTCTGCCAATGCTTCTTGTTACCAAGGTGATGTCTCCAGTAAGGCCCTGGGTCCAATTCACAAATTGCTGCCTCAAATATTCCCTATGGCTTCTTCCTACATTTGGAGTCGTTTTTGGGGGGAATTCTCAGACAGAACTTCTGGAGTACTGCTGGTCAGTGTTTACTCGACAGTGAAAAATATTATTCCCTGTGAAGAAAACCCTTCATGTACACTCTGTGAAGAAATGTGGTTGCTTGGATTACTTTTCACTTCGTTTACAAGCCTTCGCCAACATTTTTCAAAGTAGCTTTTTTAATGCATTCCATTCGAATTCTCTGTGAGCAGATTTTTTTTATATTTAATTGGATTGATAACTTCCCCAAAGTTATGACTTTTTGTGTTTCCAGCATTTTTAAGAGTCACCCCATTCCCTTTCCCAGGAACACCCTTATATGCTCACCCATGCTTGCAGAATTGCAAATATTTTAGTATTTTATATAGTGTGCTTCACAATACAGTATCTTTAAATCTGGATATCATATTTAAAACCAGAAGATATGTCTCTTTGTCCCCAGTTGAATTACCATGTTCAAGGTCTGACAAGGTTATTCTAAATTATTCTTCTGAAGCTCCTTTATGTTCCTATCCCTAAACTGCTGTGTCCATTGGTACTTGGATGCACTGCAGGAAAGTTCTTGAGTACCAGGTGATCTCAAGTCCAACTAAAGCACTGAGCTCCAATCGAGATGTTTATCATGACAGAATCCGAAGATAAATGAGGGCCAGCAGGTATGATGTGTTATGGATTAAAAACAGGAGGAATAGTACACTGGAAGTAATAATGGCATCAAAGGTACCACAGGAGAGATGAGATGGACAAGGATGTGTCCAGTAAAGAGCAACACGGGAAGGAAGAAAAAGAAGGTTCTTCCAGGTCCAAGGTGATGACTTGTTATAACTGCCACCAGGTGGAGTACTATAGAAGAGACCGGTGAAAGACCATTTACCAGCAGCACCAGAGATAGCTGGATTTCTTCATGTGAGTGAAAGGACCTGAGCGGATCCTGTTGCTCTCAATCTACTGGATATGGTATCTGTAAGAAAGATCCAAATGCTCTGAAGCATGTTCATCCTAACACATTGGGGTTTGTGCAGGAAGTTAGTATCAATAGGAGGAAGGTACCTGCCCTGAGGGATCCTGGAGCTTTCAGGATTGAGGTATTTTTCCCTGGTATGAATGGGTACAGGCCTGGTAGCCCGTGGTGAAGGCATGAAGTAGCAACGCTTGTTTGTGTTGAAGTGGAAATCATTGGCAAGGCGGCCATGGTAAATGTAGGGGTGAGAGAGACAAGCAAGGTACTGTTTGTTTGAGCAATGAATTGATTGCCCCTACCTTGGTGCCAGGACTGCCAGCCTGTATGGCTTTGACTGCACCAGCGGTGTTAACCAGAATACAGGCTGCTCTGTAATCTCAGAAGAAGAGTGGATTTGCAGGGCCCAGGACAAGGTAGTTTACAGAAAAGGGCAGACTCTGGGAAGGCACTGGCCATGCAGGTCATCACTTCTGCTCCAGAGGGAGAGGACTATAAAGCTCCTGAAGGGGACCAGGTGTTAAAATCTGGGTCACTTTGAGAGCTGCAGGAATTCCTAGCTGCTGAAGGGACCTACCCGGGATGATTCCCACAAGGCACAAGTGCCCACTACAGGAACTTTGTGGCGAACTATGGAAGTATAGTTGCCCTATTTACTGCATTGACCGCCAAGAAGCAGCCCAGGAAAGTGATCTGGAATGAGGAGAGTCAAAGGGCATTTGAAGAACTAAAGAAAGCACTATAGGGGAGACAGTGAATGAATAAAGTACAAATGTAGCTTAATTCTGTACTTTTGTCATATTGGTTCATACCGATGTTATGTATTGAACTAAGCGGAAAATCCCCAATGTACGGCAAAGGTCAATGGTCAGCCCTAAAAAAAAAACACGAGGTGACCACCACGTTGGAGAGATGTTCCCTCCAGATTTTTGCAAGAGGTCCTGCCAGACTGTCATACTGCTGCAGCATCGATTCCCATGCTGAGAGCTGATACTGAGCCAATACCATGAGGAGAGGAGCAGAGCCCAGCAGATGTGTATTTTCCTTTCAAGGGAACACTCTCCGATGGCCAAAGTCTGATAACCACAACTTCTCTGCTGCGAAAAAGTATGTAGTGTGCTTAATTCCAAGAAACTCTTGAGGCAAGTTAGCTACTCCATACTTTCATAGTGTTGCACATAGAAGTAGTCTTTAGGGTGTTAGGCTGCAAAGGACACTCCAACCATATTATACATGTTTGTATTATTCTTGCTGTTAGTCACATGCTTTAGTGCTGTTTTTAGTTATATTCCATGTGGTTATTGCACATGTGCTAAGCAATAGGATATGACTGTTGAAATAAACACTTTTAAATGTATAGGCCCTCTTCACAAGTTTGGCGGTCTTTCCCGATGACCGCAGCGGTGGCGGCCGCCAAAAGACCGTAATGGAGGCGGTATTCCAACCGCCTTATTACGAGTCACACACAGCACACCGCCAAAATCCAGCCACGAATCCGACACTGCCAGGATGACCGAGGGCGGGAAAGAGGCGGTCGCACCACCAGCACCACAACGCTGACCACATTCCTCTCGCCACAGCACACAAACACCACCTACAAACAGCACACACAACAAAACACCCCCCACCCCGCCAACCACCCTACACTGTACCCTTGCACACAACACAACCACCATGTCACGTCAAAAGCACCCATGCTTCACAAACGAAGAGCTAATGGTCATGGCCGATGAAATTGTCAGGGTAGAGCCACAACTGTTTGGTGCATAGGTCCAGCATACGTCCATTGCCAGGAAAATGGAGCTATTGCAGAGAATTGTTGACAGGGTCAACTCAGTGGGCAACCATCCACACACAAGGGAGGACATCAGGAAGAGGTGGAACGACCTACATGGTAAGGTGCGTTCCATGGCATCACAACACCAGATAGCCATTCACAAGACTCGTGGTGGTCCCCCACCACCTCCCCCAGAGTTTGCATTTTGGGAAGAGAAGGTGTTGGCAATCCTACATCCTGACGGTCTGACTGGAATATCCGGAAGACTAGAGTCTGGTAAGTAACCATCACTCCCCTGGCACTAAGTGCACCTGACCAGCATACCCCTCACCACCCTATCACTCCCCAAGTCACCCCATCTACCTCTCAACCTCACACCCAATCACCTAATACCCCTCCGCTGCATGCCACACCATCACCCAGCCACAATGCCACAATGCCCACACAGTCCTACCAAAGTGCACAGACAGCACTGCCAAGAACAATCACTACAAGTCCCACAAAGCACCTGTTCATCCACATCAATACCTGCTAACAGCACTGCACAGTACAACTCCTGCATGTACAACAATTACACCCCCACACCAACTGGAAGCTTAGAATGAGGACCAACTCATGGCAATTACAGCAATGCAAACCCATGTCCCAACATTCTGTATAACATATCATCTCGCTCACAATCCTCTATCCACAAACAATGCCTGCAGTGCTGCATCTGTCATTTCCATAACTGGGAATCAAGTTAAGCCAGTGTATGCATTAGGCAAACAGACAACCAATCACAACTTCACCAGGTAAAAATCTTCCACTCCTTTCACAGGTACCACAGCCACAGGCACCAAGGAGACAATGCCAGAGACTGCCAACCCTCCCCAGGAGGAAGGCCCCAGTGACGAGTATGTCTCAGGATGCCTTGACAGTGACGACTTACCTGGCCCATCGGGCACATCTGGTCAGTCCACCTCTCCTAGCCTCACCCTGCCCACATCCAACACCCCCCACCTTGTGGCAATTACCAACACCTCATCCCCAGACCTGTGTCACCAGGACTGGTCAATCATTTGTGTGCCCCACAGTACAGGAACTAGAGTCTAACCCTCAAACAAAAGACAATGAAGGTCCTGGTGATGCTGGGAGTGGGCACACCGTGCCTGTGGCACAGGCACCTGGGGGCAGGGGGCATGGGAGGGCACCTGTGGGCCAGAGGATGGGGCAGCCAAGGGTCCCGACTGACCAGGAGGTCATCTTCCAAGTCCTGGGAGCACACCAGCAATTTCAGGACAAGATGGGCTTAATTCTCAACATCTTGGGGGAAAACCAAAGGCTGCAGAGGGAATACCATCAAGAGGCCATGCAGCAGTGGCAGGCACTAAGTGCCTTCATGGCCACCATTGCAGGTGTGCTCAGGGACCACCCCAACATCCTGCATCTCACCGCCACCTACCAGCAGGCCCCTTCCACTGGCACCCCCTTATCAGAGCCATCTACGTCACCGGCAGCCAGTGGACTGGAGGCCCTGCCAAGGGATCCACATGCCACTGACACCCCTCCGTCTATAGCTGAGGAACCCCCCGCAAACTTGGTCGTCCATCGAGGCATCGGGCTGGAGCAGATGCCGAGACCAAAACCACTGCCAGGAAGTGAACCTCTCCTGAACATTCTCCCTTGTGTTCCACTGACACACCCTGTTGACTGTTCAATGTCATCTCTCACCTTTTCCGATGGCCCATGGACACTGGACATGTATTACCTACAGCTAGGCCATCAAATCCAATGAAATCATCCACCATGACCCCCACTCATCAACTGTAGGACAATATGTGCACAATAAACACTGTAGAGCACAGCATATGCGTTTGTGTCTTTATTGAATAAAATTGAAATGTGAGCAATCTGAAATGTCATGTGTTGTAACACCCATCAACCTACAGCCCGTGCAAATCACAGTAGAGGGAGGCATCCACCTCAGGGAACATAGGACACCAGAGATGTTACATTAGTCCTCTCAAGGAGAGTTAACAGTCCAGCCACACACCAGGATAGATCCAGTTATCCAATCTGTAAAAAGGACAACACAGATCCAACACAGGGACACAAATCAGGATGTGAGTCATGTTGCCACCCTATGCACATATTCAGAAAATTGTAAAAGTGCCCCTTGTGGTTTGGCAAGAAAATAGGGCACAACACATTACACCTCTACATCAAGGAACACAAGAGTGACATAACCAAAAACCTGTAGCTGACATCTGGAATCGGCTCAACACAACACCTCCAACTGTTAGGTGGCTCAGGCAACAGGATATGAAAGGAAACGCTGTGCAGAACCCATAGCTTGAGTCACTTCTGGACAGGAGATGACATGACACATAGCACACTACAGGACTATTTTCAGTAGATGTCAAACTAGCAAACTACATATGGGACAATTGACAGTGTTTAGACCACTGACAATGCTCCTGACATAAACTCAGTTGTCTATCATCACCCTCATATTACAAGTGTCAATGTGGCATCGTCACTGATATACCTGGTCAGGTGAGTCTGTTCATTGATTCCAAGTGCAAATGTTTCACCTGCAATATTAAAAACACAACATACCCATATGTCATTGGATATGTGGATGTCATGGACAGAGCCCGGAAACTTGGCAGTCACTTGGGAGATATACTGGTCCACCAAACACACCACCTGCATGTTAATGGAGTGAAAGTTTTTCCGGTTCCGATAGACCTGTTCTTTGACACTTGGAGGAACCAAAGCAATATTGTTGCATCAATTGCACCAATCACGTGAAGGATGTGTCCCAGCTCATAGAAGTCAGCCTTCATAGTGGGCAAATCCACAGTTTGGAGGAACCTGATGTAACTGTCCAGATGTTTTAAGAAAGCTGACAACATCCCACAACACAAGGCTGAACATGGGCTGACATCCCTGTAGCCAAGCCCACTGTGACCTGAAAGGACCCTTTGGCAAGGAAGTGCATCACCAACAACACTGGGACCATGGGAGGGATGGCATAGGGATTGCGGATGGCAGGCAGTAGATCAGGCTGTAACTAAGTACAGAGCACCATAGGTCTGCATGATGTGTCTCTCTTCCAAGGTGGCAATGTCGACTAATGGACGGTACATAGGTGCATTTCTCCTTATCCACATTACATTGTATCTAGGATGGAGTGGAGAAAATGTAGCATGTGATATGCACTCCCAACATGTTAGCAGTTCAGTATCTCATGCCACACACTAAACTATGCAGACATGCCTGAACTTGTGACAGGTACTTCATTGTGTATGCAGGTGTGCCATTTACGCCATGTGTGCTGCCCATTGCTGGCCCTGTATATTGTTTATGCCACCCAATACATGTGTTATGTTCCATGTTGTGTGCACATATGTGTCCCGCATGGACCATGCATGTATATATGACAGTGATCTAGGGCTGCAACACCGCCTATGGGGCTACATGTAGGGGCAAATGAACTTCAGGTGACATCTGTGTTGAATGTCACGTCTATGTGCCCGTACATGATGTAAAAACATGGGCCTGTGCAGAGTCATGGACATTTCACTCTCATGACGCACTTACATTTAAAAAAAAAACCCATTAACTGAAGTAAAATGGCAGCTGCCTGTCCTGCAGCACAGGACAGTTGGAAGTAATGCAAGTCCGCAGGTGTATGCCGTAATGGCGGTAGGCGGTCGCAACTGCAGTGTGACTTCTCATTGGGTTACAATGCTGTCTATGGGGGACTGAGGTCAATGAGGATCACCGCCGGCTGTGATGGTCCTGTATGCGGCCGCCTAGCTCACTTGACTCCTGACACTCCTGCAAACAACACCTCCACTACGTGAGCTGCTGTGTACTGTCTCTGGGAGACATCAAGCCACGTCCTGCAGGTAATAGGGCCCCGGCCTTCACCCAAGACGAACTGAAGAAACTGGTGGAAGGGGTCCCACCCCTGTATAGACAGCTGTGTGGGGCACCAGAGGAGCAGGTAAGCCCCATGCCATTGTAGTGTGTGTCAGGTGTGTGTGTCGTAGTAAGTGGCGTAGGCATACCAGTCACAGAGTGCATGGATGCTGGGGTCTTGGATATATGGAGTGTGACCCGCTTGGATGAATGGGTATGGTGATGTGATGTGTCTGGTGTTTGTAGTCCACTGCTGTCTATGTAGTTCCACTCCTAATCACGTTCTCCTCCTGTCACCCATCCAGGTCAGCACCCATCAGAAGAAGGGGATATGGCGTGCCATCGCCAAGCAAGTGCGGACCCTGGGTGTCTATAGCCGGCGGAGCACCCATTGCAGAAAGCCCAGATGATTGCAGAGGCCTAGCTGGGGATGTTCTCCCAATGAGGGAGGGGTGCCCATCAGACCCTAACCTTCCCCTAATGGCCTGCATTTTGGCAGTGGCCTACCCTGAGGTGGATGGGGGCTTGAGGGCAGCACAGCAGCCACAATGGGGTGAGTACTGACTGTTGTCTAGCACTTGACAGGGCTTGAGTGGGATTGTGTGGGATTGGGTGGCTTGATTCTGCCATATTGTGAATGTGGACAATAGTAGACACATAACTACGATGGGTATTAGTGACCCTGCCAGGGTAACCATGATTTATGTGTGACAAGACAATCCTGTCAGTGGAGTACATTCCCAAACTTACCATGTTTGGAGCTGTTTTGACTACCTGTGCATTGTGTCTGGCAGCCCCAACTATCGCCATCAGTGTATCAGAGCTGTAAATGCAAATCCATCTCTGTTGGTCTCCTACTGGAACAGTGAATGTATTGGTTTGGTACTGTCGCTGCCACTGACTGTAAGTGGGTCTGCCTTCACATTTCCATCCCCAAGAAGGGCCTCAATGGGACAGGAGTACTGGCCTGATAGCTGACTCTGCAATCAAATTTCATCTTCAGTGTTTAGGGATGTGTAGGGACATAACAAAGGGGTACTGCTAAATGATCTTACATGAGGGCGGAGGTACAGCAAGTGCAGCTCTTGTAGATATCAGTGTGTGGACTTGGCCTTACAACAATGGGATGGTACTAGATGTGGTAAGTGCCCAGGGAGGTCACTGAAGTGACAACTTTGTGAATCCATGCAAATTTCATATTCCCTTGCCAAAACCCTGGTGTAATGCAGTGTCACTGCCTCTTCATGTCCATATTCCTACTTGTGTGCACATCTGATGTTAAGTGTCCATTACAGCTTTGCAGGTGAAATATGTATTGGCAGACTTGGAGTGCAATTGCAATGGCATGCCCTGACATGTGATGTAATGTGTGATATGTACACGTACATATGTGCTAATGCGAGTTAGGTTTTGACCATTTCTTCACCTATCTTTCGCTCTCCCCCGTCTTTCTCTCCCTTTGTATCCATCAGCATCATCTGGTGAAGGAAAAGGGACACTGGCGAGTGGGGAAGTGGTAGCCCTTGGAACACATGAGGCTGAATCCAGTGAGGCTGAGGCACCAAGTGGGACGGAGGGTGAGGGGAGTGCCACGGGGGAGACCGAATCATCATCATCATCCTCGGATTCCTCCTCCGATGGACACTCCCTGGTGGTGGCAGACCCATCTGGGACCACCTCAGCACCATCTTTGTCTGCCACCCACTTTACTAGCACCACCCTCCCTGTAGCTCCCCATCCAGTTGGCTGTGCCCGCTCACCCAAGAGGACGAGTGTCTTCTTTGCCGCAGACACCTCTGCCCCTGCCCCAGTCAGCCCTGCTGCCCTTAGTGAAGAGGCTATTGACCTCCTGAGGTCCCTCTCTGTGGGTAAGACCATCATTGTGAATGCCATCCACGGACTGGCAGCTCAGGTGCAACAGATCAATGCGTTCCTGGAAGGCATTCACAGCCCCCTGGCTGGCCTGCAGAGATTCTTTCAGGCTCTGACCTCCTCCCTGATAGCAGCTAGCTTCACTTTGTCTACTGTCCCCCCTCCACATACCTCTTCCCATTCCCAATCCCCTCTCCCTACACCCATCCACAGCACACCTTCACACAACCAGGCATCCACTCCAACAGACACGTTTGCACATGACAAACACAAGCACCACAAGACCCGCCACCAGCATGCACACAGACAGCACACATCTGCAGACATGACAACATCCACTCCCTGCACGGACTCCCCCTCAACCTCCTCCATCACAGTCACTACAACACTCCCACCTGCTGGCACCACATCAACTCTCTCTGATCCAGCCACTACTCCCATCATACCCACATGCACCCCAATAGCTGACCCACAGACATCCACCCCAGTCACCATATCTGCACTCACCACAACTACCATCACCCCCACATGCAGCACCTCTACCATACCTGCAGCCACCACCCCAACACACAGTCACCCATCTAGCATGGCCATTCCCAGCACCTCCTCCCTCCCTCCTCCCACGACACCTAAATGCCCTCACTCACCCACCCAACAGACACCCAGCACACACAAGCCATCCATTCACGCACCTGCACCCAAGGACACATCTGACAACCACTCCCACTCCCTCCACTCCCAAATGCTTTTCCCATTACCGCCCTTGTGTACCTAAAATTTTTTTCCTTTTTTAGTTTACCCAGTTCCCTACCCCTCTACCCCCCAGTGAGTCCCCGAAGCGCCCTGTGTCCCTGCCAAAATCCAGCCCTTCCACGTCCACGTCCTCCCATTCCCCCGGTGTATCCCATGCTCCTCCCCCAGCAAAGAAATCTACACCACCCAAATCTCCACTTCCAAAGCTAAAGTTAAAGACCCCCCGCCCAAACCCAAACTCAAGCCCCCCAACCCAAACCCAAACACCCCCTCCACCAGCACACCCTCAGCCCTGAGATGCCTGCCTGCCCCCTTGATGCCCCAACCATGTTGAGGTATATTTTGCAGTCAGGAGTCAAGTTGGGGTAGATGTACGCTGCCATATGTGCCATAGGCACATACGGACATGGACTGGCCACTGGCCTTTTGCTTGTATATTGTTGTATCTTTATAATATTTGCACATTAAATACATCAGGCCAAATATACTGTTGGTGTTGATGATGACATGCTTGTCCTGCGGTTCCTTCTACATGTCTGTTTGCTGTTTGTGGACTTTGGTTTGTGTGTGTGTGAGTTGTGTGTGTTGGTTGTGCTAGCTGTGTTCCCTGATATGCATGTGTGTGTGTGGCCCTGCTATTGGTTCTGATGTTAGTGATGTGATTGTGTGGTTCCATGCACGTGTGTTGCTTAGTTGTGCATTGTGTGTGGTGCGATGTACTGTGCTGTGGTGCTGTTATTTGCCATTGTTTGGTTGTTGTGTGTATGTCTGTGTATGTATGTATAGCTTTGTCATCTGCGTTGTGTGCTGTGTGGGCCTGGTGTGTTATATGGTATGTTGCGTGGTTGTCGGCCTGTGTTGACTGGTTGTGAGTAGTCTATTAGTTTTGTTGTGGGTATGCGTTGTCATAAGTTGGCATGCAGTGCTATGTCATGGCAACGTATTTGTGTAGCTGCAGTTGTGTTGGTGTGTAACTCTGTGGTGTTGTGTAAATGTGTGTTGGCGTGCGGTGGTGATGTGCGTGTGCGGGGAGATGGGTGTCTGATACATGTGTGCTGTGCTTGATGTGTGTATGGCACGTAGAAGATCTGGCTAGTTTCTTTCTAAATAAAATTCCGAATATTTATCTAGCCTTCCCTAACCCTCCTAGTAAAGAGCAGGAGAAAATGAACCAAGAGGTCGGGGAGGTAACTCTTCTCACAAACTTTACACCTATCAGTCTGGATAGAGTTATCAACTTACTGAGCTCAACGAAATCGGGCTCCCCATTAGACCCTGCCCCCCCCATATCTTATTTTGGGAATTTCAGCATTAGGACCGATAATAACAAAACTTATTAACACCTCATTAAGTGACGGCACTGTACCTGACCACTGGAAACAGGCCATTGTCAAGCCGCTCTTGAAGAAAACTAATCTAGATCCTATGATTCTGAGCAACTATAGACCAATCTCATTACTGCCTCTAATTGCCAAACTTGCGGAGAAACACGTACACTCTCAGTTATCCACGCTTCTGGAAGAAAATAAACTTTTACACCTACTCAGATGGGTTTTAGACCTAAACATGGCACAGAAACCGCACTGATTGCCATCACAGAAGAAGCAAGGAAGAGGATGGATAAAGGTATGGAAACCGCGATTATCCTCCTTGACCTAAGTGCGGCCTTCGATACAGTTGACCTAAAAATCCTCATAGACAGATTGCGAGGATGTGGAATTGCCGGTACCGCGTTAGACTGGATTTGCTCATTTTTATATGGGAGGTCATTTCAGGTACTTGAGAGAGAGTATATCTCTAGGAGCACCTTCAGTAGCTGTGGTGTTCCTCAGGGTTCGGCTCTAAGTCCACTACTTTTCAACATCTATATGCGGCCACTAGCAGGTATAGTCGAGCCTTTCGGACTGAATCTGGTATCATATGCAGATGATACGCAACTGATAGTCTCCTTTTCCAATGCCCGCCCAGATATGGGCTCAGCACTAGGTACTTGCATGAAAGCAGTTGCAACCTGGATGTCTAAAAGTAAATTGAAGCTTAACGATGACAAAACAGAAGTCATGTTTTTTGGAAATAAATTGCCCCCATTCAACTCCAGCCTACTGAGAGGGGTGCCTACCCTCCCACCCCCTAAATGTCTCATTAAAAGCTTAGGGGTATGGCTGGACCCTCTTCTCTCAATGGCCCAACATGCGAATAGAATAGCAGGAACTGTTTTTGCTCTGCTAAGGACCCTGAGGAAGGTTTTAACTATTTTACCATTCTCAGCCAGAAGAATGGTTGTCCAGGCACTGATAGGATCTCGGATTGACTATGGCAATGCTTTGTTTATAGGCTCTCCGAAATATGTTATTCAAAGATTGCAAAGGGTTCAAAATGCAGCGGCTCGTATGCTGCTAAATATTCCTAAACAACATTCGATACGGCCAGGAATTGTCTCCCTACACTGGCTCCCGGTAGCGGAAAGGATTCAGTTCAAGACCCTGTGCCACTTTCATAGATCCATATTTGATAAGGGACCTGAAATGCTGAAAACACTGGCACAGGTTTACATTCCAGCCAGGCCACTTAGATCCTCCTCAGCTAATCTGGCCATAATTCCAACAACGAGGAAAGCCAGATGGGGAGGAAGATCGCTAGCATACCAAGGCGCTTTGCTTTGGAATAATCTCCCTCTCAAGATGAGAGCAAACCCTCAAGAGATGTCGTTTAGGAAGGAACTGAAGACTTGGCTATTTAAAATTTAAATCTCTTGTATAAACATAAACAGTATGTCACCGCCATGGCAGTATAAGCGCTGCGAGGCCGTTGGGCAGTTAGGCGCTATATAAACCATTATAACATAACATAACACGTGTGCGTGCGTGTGTTTTTTGTGTGGTCGTTTGTGCGTATGTGTGTGTTGGTATGGGTGTGTGTTTGCATGTGGGAGTCGGTCGCTATCTGCCCTGTCTGTGTGTGTAGTGTGTGCGTGTGTTCTAATGGCTTTCCCTCCAGTGTGTGCTAAATGTGTGTACTTACGGTGGTTGTCCTCTTCATCATCGCTGGTTCTGAAGACGCAGCGGGAGCATGAGCATTGGGAAGACTTTGAGTTCTGTTTCCATGGTGGCTCTGGAGGTGTCACTGTTCCTGAATGTGTGTCTCCTTTTGTGTGGTTCATTTCCGTCAGGGTTTTGGTGGCACTGCAACCACGGCGGAAACCCCGGCTGTGTGCAACCTCAGAATATGCTCAGCGGAAACATAGTCCCGGCCAGGCTGGATATGCCTACCGCCATCTGCGGCGGTCCGTCTACACTGGCAGTACTGGCAGTGAATTGGCTGTGTTCGGTTCAGCAGAAAGCCTTGTTCATAATAGGGTGGTCTTTTCCGCCGGGCCGGCGGCAGTGCGACCGCAACCGTGGCAGTCCTCGGACAGCCAAACTCGTAATGAGGGCCATAGTGTATTTTCTTACTGCAATACTTGTGTATGATATTTTAAAGACAAATAAATGGGTGCATCCCTGACCCATTTATGGGACTGTTAGTAAGAACCAGAGCTCGGACACCACACTAACAAGATTTTTGGGTTATGTGGAGCCACAACAGCTTGGATTTTCATGCTCAAGCATTGGTGTGCCGACCCAAGTTATGGCACCTGTGAGTGGGAAAGTCAAACCCTGTAGAACTATGCCAGACCCCTAGTTTACACAACAGTGTGCAATGACCAAGGCCTCTCTCACAGTAATGTGGTCTGCTTAGACTGGAGGTGTACTTCAAGCACTACCCTTGTAAAGGTAAAGGGCTACTGCCCTTACCTGGTGTTGAGGCACCATACCATGTTCAGTTGAAGCAGTGATGTGAACAGGTGTTTTTACCTGTGCCACCGGAGTAGGCCCTACTGGTCCAGTCATCTAAATTTCTGTAGCTGTGTATTTAACTCAAGCTTAACCTGCCTGGATTGCTCATAGAGCCAGACAGCATGTGATACTTGTTTGTGCTTGCTGGGTTGCTTGTGTGTGCATGTGGATGGTACATAGCATGGAAGTTTTTCATTTTGAAACCCTAGGGCAGGGGATGTGTATTGCTGACTTTCCTGAAGGCTTAGGTGGAACACACATACTGAAGGGAGAGGAGCAGAGCATCCTCTGTGCACATTTATGGGCTTCTTGTTTCCAGGAAGAGTTACTGATTAGTGGGGCATGGGATAATTGTCAGAGACATAGTAAGACAAATAAAATTGGTGCTACCAGGAAATCTTGATAGAGAGGAAGACTTCATCCTTTGAACTTTCTTGGGCATACTTCAGTGGAGGGTGGCAATCAGGTGTGGTCCCAGGTTACTCCCTTGGCTGGTGTTTTGGATCATTCAGAATTGGAGTCATTCCTGCCGTGGTAGACTGTCCCTTTGACAAAGGGTAGTGCAGAGGAGCAGGCAATTCAAAGGAGCTGACATCCCCAACACGTATTTCAGAGCAACACAAAAGGATATTGGACAGAATGCTGAACAATGCAAACACCCACCCCCAGTCACAGTGCAAAGCGCATCTGTGCGCAGCTGGCACTTTGTGGGCATGCCAAAGGTGCGCCAAAGGCAAGCCTTTCTGTGCCTGTTCACGGCCGGAAAGCGCCAAGCATCAGGACCTCTGGACTTTCCCCCCCACCAAAAGTACTCCAAAGCAAAGCTTCTTGATATCGGTAGCACAAGTAAGCCTGTGCGCATTTCCTGTTATAGTTTTAATGTACCCTTTACCCAGTACCTTTGCACCGAAGGTGGCTTCTCATTTTAGGCAGCCTCAGGCTCACAGCCTAACAAAGTTGTATTACAAATCCATCTATTAACGCACACCACGAGGTAAGCTGCTTGCTTCTTAAGACACAATCATTCATAAAACGTAAGGCAAGAATTTGCAGATGCTGGAGGACTAGAAAAAACAGATAATTCTTTCCTGTCAGAGACATGGGCGCGGCGTTTGACCCAGATTTCAAAGCAGGCACCCTGGAAGGCTATAATTTCATTAGGATGGACAGAAAACATAAGAGAAGGGGTGGAGTCACAAATATTTACTGCAACCACATTAAAGCGACCTATAAATCCCTATCACATCTTAACTGCAAAGGTCTTGTATTCAACTTAAAAATCCATAACGCCTATACTTTTAATGGCCTATTGATTTACCGCCCTCAGACCATAGAGATAATTGTATTCAATCACTCCTAGGTTTTATGGAACCCTGTGTTGACTACCCCAACTTTACAATTCTGGACAATTTTAATTTTCATCTAGAACGCCTAGAAGATAAAGATGAGGTAAATACTTATTAGAACATTCGAAGGTTGGCAGCTCCATTGAAAACAATGGAGTGCTGCAGGCTTTTACGGGCCGGTAAAAGCCCGCAGCGCCAACATTCCAATGTTCGCTTTGTTCACAGCAGCACCTGTGAACAAAGCCTCACGGAGCCCAAGGGGATTTTAATCCCCTCGGGCTCCGTGAGCATTTTTTTTTTTTTTACAGAACATTCTGCCCTGAGTGGCAGAATGTTCTAATAGCCTTAGAACCCGTCGTCACGGGCTCTACCAGCTATTAAAGGCCCTTTCCCTTGGTAAATGCCCTCGCCTTCGGCTCAGGCATTTAACGCGGGAGCGGGCCTTTAATAGCCGGTAGAGCCCGCTATGGCGGGTTCTAAGGCTATATTAGAACATTGGAATGTTGGCATGTCCATTGAAGACAATGGAGTGCTGGGGGCTTTTACTGGACGGTAAAAGCCTGCAGCGCCAACATTCCAATGTTTGTTTTGTTCACAGCAACAGCTGTGAACAAAGCCTCACAGAGCCCGAGGGGATTTTAATCCCCTCGGGCTCCGTGAGCAATTTGTTTTATTTAATAGAACATTCTGCCCTGAGTGGCAGAATGTTCTAATAGCCTTAGAACCTGCCGTAGCGGGCTCTACCGGCTATTAAAGGCCCTTTCCCTTGTTAAATGCCCTCGCCTTCAGCTCGGGCATTTAACGCGGAGTGGGCCTTTAATAGCCGGTAGAGCCCACTACGGCGGGTTCTAAGGCTATATTAGAACATTGGAATGTTGGGTGCTCCATTGGAGACAATGGAGTGCTCAGGGCTTTTACTGGCTGGTAAAAGCCCTGAGCGTCAACATTCCAATGTTCTTTGTTCACAGCAACAGCTGTGAACAAAGGCCTCATGGAGCCCAAGGGGATTACAGTCCCCTCGGGCTCTGTGAGGACTTTGTTTTATTTATTAAAACATTCTGCTCTCTAGTGGCGGAATGATCTAACCTTATAGACCTTCGTAGCTGGGCTATACCGGCAACTGAAGTCCCGCCCCTTGTTAAACGCTGGAGCGGGCCTTTGATGGCAGGTATAACCCTCTAAGGCGGGCTCTAAGGCTATAATAGATAACCTCCAGAGTTTAGATCTCCTACAGCAGATAACATCACCAACGCATGAAACCTGCCACACCCTTGACAGCTTTTTTACTAACAATCCCGACTTGAGGGTTGGTAAAATCACGCCCTTGGCCTGGAGCAATCGCTCGGCCACTACGTTCAAACTGGCAAGCCGCATTCTGAGGCCCACCTCCCCTAATGCCTATAGACAATTCTAAACTACAAGTATTGCTATATGACACACAACCCTTACTGAATGAGGATGTCGAGCAAGCAGCAGCTAATTACAATAAATGGTGCTCCCGTCTCCCAGCTAACCCTCCTGAAAGATAGGCCAAATCATAGGCCTTAGGGCGTAAAAGAAGCTTAGAGAGCTTACAAGAAGATGCAGATGCTAAGAACAACTCTGGAGGCTGAATTACAACCCAATGGGGAAAACAAAATTCAAAACTATGATAAAAGAGTATAAAGTGCAAATACATGCATCTAAGGCTAAATCTTTCACGGATAAAATGATGTCAGCAGGCAACACCTCTAAGGAGCTTTTCAATAAAGTGAGGTCACTATCAAAGTCTTGCAATAAAAATAAGGTCACCCCGGACCAGCAGCTCTGTGATAAAATAGCTGACTTTTTTCACTAAGGTAAATAAAATATTCTTAGATTTCACAATAATATCCAAAAACCTAACTCCACCACTAAGGAAGGAAATGGTCCTGGTATCTATGGCAGATTTTCCAAAGGACTCTCTTCCTGCCTTGTCTACCTTCACTCCACGTAACTAAAGAGAATAGAGAATAGAAACTACAAAATCAGGTGTTCCCTCAGATCCATGACCTCCTCAGGTGTTACATCCTTTGTCAAAAATTCTCAGCCCAGCTTATCCTGCTGTTAAACAAAGTTCTAGCCTCAGGTTGTTTTCCAGATGCGTAAAAAAAGACATCCATTTTGCCTCTCCTAAAGAACCCCACCCTGGACCCCCTCAAGGTGAAAAATTATAGGCCAATCTCTTGCCTTCCTCTACTGGCCAAAACCCCTGGGAAGGCCATGAATCAGATGAAACAGATGATATCTGTTAGAAATGGGGTCTTTGGTGAGCAGTCAGGTTACCCCCTGTCCAAGCAAGAAGCCTCACTCTACTCAGGCTAAGTCACACACAATCCAAATTATCCTGTGCCCGCCCTCTGGTAGCTTGGCACTGAGCAGTCAGGCTTAACTTAGAAGGCAATGTGTAAAGTATTTGCACAATAAATCATACAATAACACAATATGGCACCACAAAAATACACCACACAGTGTTTAGAAAAATGTATAATATTTATCTGGTAAGATGCAAGTCAAAATGATTAAAATGCAATAAGTATATGTTGAAATATCACTGAAAAGTGATATAAAGTGTCTTAAGTCTTTTAAAAGCAAAACAAAGTCTCTTTCATGCACAAAGTACCTGGTTCACGTGAAAAATCTCCGCAAAGAACCGCAGAGGAGGAGATGCGTGGAAACAAAGGGGTGTGCGTCGATTTCTCAGGTCGCACGTGGCGATGCGTTGTTTAGTTTTCACGCAGGGAGGGCTGTGCGTTGATTTCCGGCACTCGGTCATGGATCCACTTCGGGTTGTGGGGTTTTCAGACGCCCCGGGGACGATGCGTGGATTTCCGGCACTGCTAGGACAAAGTCACAGGAGTTGCGTCGATCCAGTAGGCGTTGCATTGAATTTTGTACCACACAGCAGGCGCTGCGTCGATTTCTCTCTGGAAGTCGGGCTGTGTCATTCCGGCTCAGCTGTGCGTCGAACCAGTGAGGCCGTGCATCAAAATTTCCGGTCGCTACGCTGGCGCTGCGTTGATCTTCCTGTTGTGAAGTCGGGCTGCGTCGTTCCGGTTCGGTGTGCGGTGACATTTTCACCACGGTGCAGGTTGTGCGTCGTTTCCGGCAGGCTGTGCGTCGGATTTCACCGCACAAGGAGTCCTTCTTGTAGAGATGAAGTCTTTTTGGTCCTGAGACTTCAGGGAACAGGAGGCACGCTCTATCCAAGCCCTTGGAGAGCACTTCTTCACCACAGCCATAGAGCAGCAAGGCAGCAGGGCAACAGCAAGGCCGCAGTCCTTCACAGAAAGCAGACATGTGAGTCCTTTGAGCAGCCAGGCAGGTCTTCTTGGCAGTATGCAGGTTCTGGTTCAGGTTCTCTTCTCCAGGAAGTGTCTGACTTGGTAGGGGCAGAGGCCCTGTTTAAATACCCAAATATGCCTTTGAAGTGGGGGAGACTTCAAAGAGTGGCTTAGAAGTGCACAAGGTCCCCTTTCAGTTCAATCCTGTCTGCCAGGGTCCCAGTAGGGAGTGTGTCAGTCCTTTGTGTGAGGGCAGGCTACTGTCCTTTGGCACGTAAATGTCAGGCCCTCCACCCTCCCAGCTCAGGAAGACCCATTCAAAATGCAGATGTATGCAAGTGAGGCTAGTATCCTGTGTTTGGGGTGTGTCTGAGTGAATGCACAAGGGAGCTGTCACTAAACCTAGACAGACATGGATTGTAAGGCACAGAAGGATTTAAGTGCAGAGAAATGCCCACTTTCGAAAAGTGGCATTTCTAAAATAGTAATATTAAATCCAACTTCACCAGTCAGCAGGATTTTGTATCACCATTCTGGCCATCCTAAATATGACCTTCCTACTCCTTAAAGATCAGCAGCTACCACTCAAACAATGTATGAGGGCAGCCCCAATGTTAGCCTAGGAAGGGAGCAGGCCTCACAGCAGTGTAAAAATGAATTTAGGCGTGCTACACTACCAGGACATGAAAACTACACAGGTACAGGTCCTGCCTTTTGTCTACACAGCACCCTGCCCTATGGGCATCCTTAGGGGTGACTTATATGTAGAAAAAGGGGAGTTTAAGGCTTGGCAAGTACTTTCAAATGCCAAGTCGAAGTGGCAGTGAAACTGCACACACAGGCCTTTGCAATGGGAGGCCTGAGGCATGGTTAAGGGGCTACTTATGTGGGTGGCACAATCAGTGCTGCAGGCCCACTAGTAGCATTTAATCTACAGGCCCTGGCACATGTAGTGCACTTTATTGGGGACTTCTGAGTAGATTAAATAAGCCAGTTGGGTGTGAAACAATGTTGCCATGTTTGAGGGGAGAAGGCATATGCACGTTAGCACCGTGTAACAGTGGTAAAGACCGCAGAGTCCAAAAACCTTTAAAAACAGTGTCCAAAAAGTGGAGGGAGGCAGGCAAGAGTTAGGGGTGACCACCCTAAGGCTGTCAGGTCTAACAATATCTGTACTTGAAGTCATAATGTTCTTGACCTGGCACAACATGGGTTTAGACCCAAACATTGTACCGTATCTGCAATGTTGGCAGCCACGGAAGAATCAGAGCTATTGTAGATGGAGGAGGCAGCGTGGCCCTGATCATTCTGGATCTGTCAGCCCCATTTGATACGGCCGACCCCTCTCTCTTGGTCAACTGATTTGAGAGGATTGGTATCAAAGGTACAGCCCTAAAACTGATCTTATCTTTTTTTGGGCAACAAAGAGCAAGTGATAGCCCTGGAGGATTTCATTTATCTCTTACCTGCAGGCTCTGTCAGGGTCTTCATCAAGCCCAGCCCTTTATGCATATATTACTTCCTTGATCAAACTGACTCAAGCACATGGGTTCTCAGTCTTTTCATATGCTGATGACACCCAAATTGTAGTATCTGTCTCCACTGATCCAGAAAAAGTGGACAAACATTTTTAACTTCGCCATGAGCAGCATAGCCAATTGAATGCAAAGGAACTGCTTAAAGTTAAACTCTGTAAAAACTGAGATGCTGCTATTTGGCAATAATTCCTTCTACTGAAATACTTTGTGGTGGCCAGCTGATCTTGGGCCCCTGCTGTCACCATTTCAGAAAGCAAGGAACCTGGGGTCATGTTCGATTCCAAACTAGCTTTCAAGGAACAAACTAGAAATGTAACTTCCTCTAGTTTTTTTACCCTGAGGATACTAAAGACAATGTTATCTTTCATCCCGATTGATTTGAGGAAAACCATCATCATAGCCCTAGTAACATCTAAACTGGACTACTGTATCTCCCCATATGTTGGCTCTCAGAACTGCATTCTGAAAAAACTTCAGACTATTGAAAATGCCGCAGTCCGTGTGCTACTGAACCTTCTGTGAACCTTCTAGCTACACTAGTTTTCCATTAGAGCCCGAATTAAATTTAAGACCCTTTGCTGGGCCCACAAGCCCTTGTACCAGATAGGCCCCATTTCCCTCCAAGAGTTTTTTAAATGTTATTCTCCCAATCATACCTTGCGATCTTGCACCACCAGGCAGGTGATCTTTCCCAGGGTCAACAAAACACACCGAAGAGGAAGGAGTTTCTCCCACTCTACCGCATGATGGTGGAGTGCACTGCCTAATTATCTTAGAACTCAGCATAATCTCAGCACATTTAGGAAGCAATTAAAAACCTGGCTCTACTCCTCCTCTATCTGAGTCTCCCTTTTGCTCTTCGGTTATGGTTCCTGTGTCTTTAAGAATTATGACTCTATATTGTTTTTGTATCATATAGGACATTAGCGCCAAGACGCTGATTGATATTTGCGTGCTTTATAAATCTATTAACATTACCATTATTCTAATGAGGCATAACCATCAATATTAAAGGGGGCTGGGGATCCCACCCCGGATCCGGATAGCGGTAGCATGCTGATCTTAAGAGGGCTGTGTGGATTATTTAGTGTGTCATGCACGCTTTGTGTGTTTACATTAAAAGCTAGTATTTGACTGGACAATCATCTTATTGCTGCTGGTGTTTGCATGTTGAGTTATGAGCCTGTGTCTTTCTAGCACATACCTCCTCTGAAGAGCCTATGACTGCCACACAAACGCAACCAATGACAGTCAAGTTCTAGACCGAGTAGTATTCGGCCCAATTACTCAGGATCTCACAGCTGCTTCTGCTTGTTCTGTGACCCTCTGAAAGGGTTTTGAAAACACGAAATTCAGAATTGCACAAATAACCACTATTCCTAAACTCAGTATTTCTGATGGATACAACTACCTGTGGATTCCTCACCTCATGAATACTCCCATGGCGCCAGCATTCAACGGAAATCTTCTTACTAGTCTCTGCACGTCGACGAGGACGTCACTGTCTCGCACGCGACGCCGTCTGACGTCATACAGGCAATAAGAGGTCCTCGACGACGTGCGGACGTCAGTTCCCTTTTTTCCGTGCATTCGAAACGGTTATCTTCGAGGGAGCAACTGTTACTCTTGCGGTTACAGTGTATATCTTGCTGCGTACTCTTTCTCTGTGGAAATAATGTCGCAGAGAAAGTCTGGATTTAAGCCTTGTCGTGAGTGCGGAGGCAAGATGTCGGTGACGGATCCTCATTCCGATTGCCTTTGGTGTTTGAGCTCCGACCACGACGTCTCGACTTGTGATTCATGTCAGCACATGAATCCGAAGGCCCTTAAAGAACGTGAGGCGAAGCTGTTTATGGCCAAGTCAAAGGAGAAGCATCACAAGAAGTCTTCTCCAAGACATCGGCGTCATCGAGACTCCCGGCGCCGTAGAGAATCTCGGCGTCATTCAAGGGAGGCTCGTTCCAGGTCTCCGGATCGGCGCCGAAAGACATGGGAGGTCAGCCCCACGGTGACGCCGCATCCTTCGACGCCGTTGCCCTCTCCGGCGTCACCAACTTCGCCTGGACAGGCGTCGGTGATTGAGGTATTGGAGCCTCAAGTGTTTTCTCCGGCGCAGACGCCGAGGCCGGCGTCGGGGTCGCCTCCGAGACAGGCACCCCAGTATCCGGCTTTTCCCACCCCTGGAGCCGATAGTTCCGCATTCTTGAATGCGATGTATGCCATCTTCCAACAGATGGCTCCAGGGGGTGCTCTGGCTGGGCCTTTGGCCTTTTCTTTGGGTGATCCTGCGCCTCTTCGGCCGGCACCCTTTATGCCCTTTCTCCCGTTTGGGAACGTGGGCTCGGCGCCAGTGTCGGCGCCGGTGGCCGCTCCGGTGTCTTCGGAGGGATTGGCCCCAGGGATTTCCATCCCGTCGACGTCGAGATTTCGGCCTGTGACTCCGGTGGGTCCATCTGTTTCAGCTGCTCTTCAGTCGGCGCCGAAGTTACCCGTGGCGCCGGATGCGGCGTCGGTGGCTTCGGAAGATCGGCGCCGATCTCCGACTTCGGCGGAGGCATTGTCGACTCCGCGGATTGAGCAACGACTGCATTCAAGGAGGCGTGCTCTCCGGGTACTAGAAGAGCAGGAGTACCAACGAGCCCTAGAGGAAGGAGAGCTAGAGGACTCGGGTGATGGGCTGCGTGGACTGGAGTCGGCCAGTGGGCTGGACACTTCCCCTGAGTGGGACCTTTCGTCCCCGGGGGAATATACTGAGGAAGCTGCTTCCTTTCATACAGTGGTACGGAAGGCAGCTAGTTTTTTGGACCTGCCTTTGCCGGTGGTGGAGGCGAAACAAAACCTTTTGACGGAGGTGTTGCATCCGGCCTCAGCCGCGGCGGAGCCTCTGTTACCTTTTAATGACGCTCTGCTGGATCCGGTTTTAGAGGTGTGGAAGAGGCCGGCATCTTCCCCAGCAGTTCACAGAGCCGTGGCCAGGAGGTATCGGACGGCTCCAACTGATCCTGGTTTCCTATCTAGGCACCCTACGCCGGAGAGCTTGGTAGTGCAGGCCTCCTGTTCGTCCAAGTCAGCGCCTGGTTCTTTCCCGAAAGCTAGAGGCGCAGTCGAAGAAGATTTTTTCGTCCTGCAGTCTGGCGTTAAAAGCCACTAATGCGACCTGTATCCTGGGGAGGTATATTCATGCTCTGATGGATGACATCTCCTCTTCGTTTACAGAGCTTCCCCAGGGTCTTTTGGATCTTGTCTCTGATGCCCAGGCTGCTGCGACCCAAATTATCCAGACGGGACTGGATACCACCGACTCGGTAGCCAGAGCAATGGGCACAACTGTGGTGGAAAGGAGACAGGCCTGGCTCCGTAACTCGGGCTTTTCGGCAGATGTACAGTCCACATTGTTGGATCTCCCATTTGATGGGGACAAACTGTTTGGGGCTAAGGCTGATTCGGCCTTGGAACGTTTTAAGGAGAGCAGGGCCACGGCTAAGTCGTTGGGACTCCAAGCTCCTTCTTCCACGGCCTCTTCCAGATTCTTCAGGAGGTTTCGTGGATTTGGGCGTGGCTCTTCCTCCTCTTCCTTTCGGGGAAGATATCAGCAACCTGCCTCTTCCCATCCCTATAGATCTTTTAGGGGGAGGGGTAGGGTCCGCACCAGGGGAGCCTCTCAGCAGCACTCTGCCTCTTCCTCATCCTCTGGCGGGGTGCAGCAGGGGAAGCAGCCTTAGGCTTCCACCATTTCCCACTCACTCCTCTCCTGTAGGGGGAAGATTACAGCATTTTCTCACCAAATGGGAGACTGTTACGTCGGACACTTGGGTTCTCAGTGTTGTGGGAAAAGGCTACACCCTTCCCTTTCGGGAGTTTCCGCCCCTCATCCCGCCCCGCCCTTCGTATTGTTCACAAGAACACCTCCTGTTGCTAGAACAGGAGGTAGAAGTCCTCCTTTTAAAGGGCGCGGTGGAGTTGGTCCCGGAGCAGGAAAGGGGTCAAGGAGTTTACTCAAGGTATTTCCTGATTCCCAAGAAGGATGGTCGTTTGAGACCAATTCTGGACCTGAGGATCTTGAATTGGTTCCTCAAGCAGGAAAAGTTCAAGATGCTGACCCTAGCACAGGTGCTTTTGGCGTTGAACATGGAAGACTGGATGGTGTCTGTCGACTTGCAGGATGCTTACTTTCATATCCCGATACTCAAGTCACACAGGAAGTATCTCCGGTTTGTGGTGGGATCGCAACACTACCAGTTTGCGGTCCTTCCGTTTGGTCTTACTTCAGCACCTCGAGTCTTCACGAAGGTGATGTCGGTGGTTGCGGCAGAGCTCAGAAGGAAGGGGATAGCAGTATTCCCTTACTTGGACGATTGGTTGATCAAAGCCAAGTCCCCGGAGCTTGTGTTGCGTCATCTGCAGTCAACAACCCAGTTGTTGTTCGACCTGGGCTTTTCGGTGAACGAGCCCAAATCTCACCTAGAGCCCTCTCAGCGCCTCCTGTTCATAGGGGCAGTACTGGATACAACATTGGGTCGGGCCTTTCCTCCGCCTCAGCGGATTCAAGATATTCAAGATTTGGTTCCAATGTTTCTAAATGGAGCGGTAGTTCCAGTCCTCAAGGTCCTTCGTCTGCTTGGTCTTTTTGCCTCCTGCATTCTGTTGGTCACGCATGCTCGCTGGCACATGAGGGCTCTTCAGTGGTGCCTCCGAAGGCAGTGGTCTCAACACAGAGGGGATCTAGAGGGTACTGTCAAGATCTCCAGAGATGCTGCTGTGGATTTGAAGTGGTGGATTGCAAGCAACAATCTTTCACAAGGAAAGCCGTTCCAGCAGTCGCCACCAGTGGCCACAGTCATAACGGATGCTTCCACTCTAGGGTGGGGAGCTCATCTGGGGGATCTGGAGATCAAAGGTCTTTGGTCTCCAGAGGAACAGATTTTTCACATCAATCTGTTAGAGTTACGGGCTGTACGTCTGGCTCTCAAGGCCTTCCTCCCTTCCCTTCGTGGTCAGTCGGTACAGGTCCTAACGGACAATACTACCACGATGTGGTACATAAACAAGCAGGGAGGAGTGGGGTCGTACCTTCTCTGCAGAGAAGCTCTTCGACTATGGTCCTGGGCAAAGGACCATCGGATTTGCTTGATAGCAAACCATCTGGCCGGAGTCTTGAACGTGCGTGCGGACAGTCTCAGTCGCCACTTCTCGGCAGACCACGAGTGGCGTCTCCATCCAGATCAAGTCCGTTTAATCTTCCAGAAGTGGGGGTTTCCTCGGGTAGATCTGTTCGCCACTCGAGAGAACGCGCATTGTCCGTTGTTCTGCAGCCTTCAGTATCCGATGCAGGAAGCGTTGGGGGACGCGTTTCAAATGACCTGGTGCGGCCAGTTGCTTTACGCGTTTCCTCCCATACCCTTGATTCCTCGAGTATTGAGGAAGATTCGCCAAGACCGGGCTCTAGTAATCTTAATAGCTCCGGATTGGCCAAGGAGGGTGTGGTACTCCGACCTTCTCCAACTCTCAACGTGCCCGCCGCTCCGTCTCCCTTTCAGGGCAGACCTCCTCTCACAGTCGCAGGGGCAGGTTCTACACCCCAACCTCCAGAGTCTGCACCTACATGCCTGGAGATTGAACGGGGCAACCTGAGTTCCTTCTCTCTCCCGCCTGAGGTAGTGGATGTTATATTAGCGGCCAGGCGACACTCCACTAAATCTATCTACGCTAATAGGTGGTCTAAATTTGTTGCGTGGTGTGGAGAGAGGCAGATTGATCCTTTACATGCTCATCTATCGGACGTTTTGTCTTTTGCTCTATCTCTGGCGCAAAAAGGTTGTGCAGTGGCTACCATTAAAGGTTATTTATCGGCCTTGTCAGCCTTCATATGTCTTCCAGACCAACCATCTTTATTTAAATCCCCTATTGTTATCAGATTCTTGAAAGGTCTTCTAAATCAATATCCTCCAAAGCCATTCGTTATGCCGCAATGGGATTTGTCCTTAGTCCTGACTTTCCTTATGGGGTCCCCTTTTGAACCTATGCATTCTTGCCCCTTGAGGTATTTGGTTTTAAAAACAGTCTTCCTGATAGCTATAACATCAGCAAGGAGAGTGAGTGAGTTGCAGGCCTTATCAGTAAAACCCCCTTATACAACTTTTTATGGGGATAAGGTGGTGTTGAGGACCAAGGCTGCTTTCCTCCCGAAGGTTGTTTCACCCTTCCATTTGGCTCAGGCAATTACTTTGTCCATGTTCTATCCTCCGCCTCATCCTTCCAAAGAGGAAGAAAGACTGCACCGTCTGGACCCAAAGAGAGCGTTGAGCTTCTTTATCGATAGAACAAAGGATTTCAGGCTGGAGGATCAGCTGTTTATTGGATACGTGGGCAAGAGGAGAGGAAAGGCAGTCCACAAGAGAACACTATCCAGGTGGGTTGTTCTTTGCATTAAAATATGTTACTCTTTGGCAAAGAAGGATCCTCCTGAGGGCATTAGAGCTCATTCCACCAGAGCTAAGTCGGCCACTTCGGCCTTAGCCAGAGGTGTTCCTGTGGTCGACATCTGCAAGGCCGCAACTTGGTCGTCCCTTCACACTTTTGCAAAACATTACTGTTTAGATTCTGAGGTTAGAAGGGACGGCCATTTTGCACGGTCAGTGCTGCAGGATTTCTTGGTTTGACCATTTAGGCACTCACCGCCGGGCGTGGTACTGCTTTGGGACTCTATTCATGAGGTGAGGAATCCACAGGTAGTTGTATCCATCAGAAGAACGAGTTACTTACCTTCGGTAACGACTTTTCTGGTGGATACATTAGCTACCTGTGGATTCCTCACGGTCCCACCCGCCTCCCCGTTGCCTTTATGGTCTTGCCAAGTAATCCTTGAGTGCGCTCCTCTTGGTCTTTGAGGGTGCAATAGATGTATATATATAATATATTTATATATACGTAGGTATATGTGTATATATCTTTATGTATATACTTGGTGTGTGTATATATTTTAAAAGAGAGAGTTTTATATATATATATATATATATATATATATATATGTACTTAAAAAGATTTACAGTTATTCATACAATGTGGTGTATTTTTACAATATAATGGATGTTGCTTTGTTCTTTCATTGCATTGCCTGGTTGTTCTCATGCACGTAAAAAATGATTGGTACTGACGTCCGCACGTCGTCGAGGACCTCTTATTGCCTGTATGACGTCAGACGGCGTCGCGTGCGAGACAGTGACGTCCTCGTCGACGTGCAGAGACTAGTAAGAAGATTTCCGTCGAATGCTGGCGCCATGGGAGTATTCATGAGGTGAGGAATCCACAGGTAGCTAATGTATCCACCAGAAAAGTCGTTACCGAAGGTAAGTAACTCGTTCGTTGAGCACATTAAAAAAAATGCATAGATTTCCTTCAGGCCCATTTTTAATTAAGTACATTTTATCATATGAATTGTTCAATGGTTAGGACATAGTGAAAAACACAGCAATCTGTAGTTTAGTTTTTGACTCTGGATATCACATGTTTTTGGGTAATCAGCAAACACTGTGGGGTCATTATGACCCTGGCGGTCCTGCTCCGCCATGCCAGTGGTGGCGGCCAGACCGCCGACATTGTGGCGGTGCAAGACCGCCAAATTATGACAATGGAAGTGAACTAGCTGCATTGCAGCCAGTTCACCACCTGTACCGCCAGGAGGGTAGGACTGCCTGGCCGAAGGTTGACCACCTTCGACCCGGTGGCCACCTAACGGCGCCCACAGTATTTTGAGTGGCCTTACCGCCAGGGATTCCGTGGCAGCAGCACCGCCACGGAATCCCTGGTGGTAACGATACTGGCGACAGGAATACTCATTGCTGTCGCCACTGCAGAATTGCCCAACCTTCCCCCCTCCATGTAGGACTCACCCCTGACCCCATCAGAAGCCCCCCACCCCCAAGCAGTGACACCTGCCTCCTCCAATCCTCATTCTGTACCCCATTCCCCTGATCCCCATTCTGAACCCCCCACCCCCATACAGCCACGCAGGCACGCATCACACATACATACATGCACACATACACACGCACTCATTCACACACACATGCACACAGGGCCATGACACCCCCTTACCCCCTGCATACATGCATTCATACAAACACACATACATTTGCATACAAACGCACACAAACACACACAACACCCCCACTCCCCTCCATTCACACAAACACCCCCCCATTCATGCACACAACACTCAACACCCCCCCCGTCGGTCGATCACCTTACCTGGTGGTCGTCCAGGAGGGAACGGGGTCCATGGCACTTGCTCTGCCGCCAGCGCCCCGACTCTATAAAACCACCACACCGTTTACAGTGATGTAATACAGCGGGCGGTGTTGTGGTGATGTGGCGGTGGAGCAACCTCCACTAGACCGCCAACTGCCAGTATGGCTGCTGGCTGCTTCCCCGCCTAATAGTGGCGGAGAGCAGCCAGCAGCCATAATATGGCGGTCTCAAGACCGCCAACACTGGCGGTCATTTGGGGGGCGTGGCATTGGCGGTCTTTGTGAAAGACCGCCAATTTCAAAATGAGGACCTATATATCCCTGCACCCAGATGGGTCTGACATAGATAATGGTATATTATTTTTGTAAATAAACCATCTGGACAAAAAATTACAGAGAAAAACATTGTCACCATTTTGTATTTTTTACATTTTTAATGATGAGAATGATTCATTTCTTGGGGAAAACCCAGAAAGCTTTCTGGGTTCACCTATGAGTTTCACAGCTGTTGCTACCACAAACTACAAGTAGATAGAAAATACAAAAAGTACGTGAAATCGATTACAACTTGTTTGATAAACTTGTTAGCATAAGGCTCCTGATTAGTTCTTCCTGACCACCGCCATCTGGTAGATGGTAGGGTTGAGAGATGGACTGCTGTTCAAATAAGGGAGTTTCTAGGCAGAGATTGCACACTTCATTGTGCCCTTATTTCGGATACTCCTGCATGAAGCCATCACCTTACACAAAGGCTGTATCGGAGGGACAGCCAGAAAGAATACTAACCCATACCAGTTCTGAAACCATAGACACTGTATCCACATCCCCGGTCAGAAAAATGTGCGGAAAGGTGGGGTCCAACCCACCCTTCACGGTTCCAGTTCGAAGTCATTCATGACCAAGGAAGGAAGCGCTCCCCACATTAGTCAAAATGGTCTGCTGTGTCGAAGGCTGATGTCTGCATGACAGCGAGTCTGCCGTTAATGAGAGGACATTACCTGAAGTCAGCACTTTCTGCCGCAGGAGCTGAGGGGATGCATAGAGTCTAGACGTTTGTCCGCCTGCTGAGAGAGGGAGAGAGTGTGCCTGGCCCTACAAGAGGAGAGACTGTTCAGGAGGAGAAGCTCAAAGCATTCCCAGCATGTGGAACTGGCTGAAAAAGTGAGCGTCTACAAGGGAGCAAAGCCAGCAGCGACCCATATGTGGAAAGCTTCCCGGGTCTCCATGAGAAGTTCCTGCTGTGAACTTCTAACAAGTCAGAACACTTAATCGCTGCTGAGGTGCAAGCCTTGATCAGCCAGGAGGCCACAACTGCCGGAAAAAAACCAGACAATCAAGATTAGCCTTCAGGTTGCATTTGCCATCCCAGTGTCCTGTCTGCAGTCAGCCTAGGGAGATCAGACTGCTGAGTACACGTGAGCCGCCATACTGATATCTCCCGGCTGTCGAATTCCAAGCGAGGTTGCAGCAGCGGCTCCCATATTTCAAGAGCTGCAGGAGCAGAGCTGCTGCATTCATCCATCCGGCAGCACTTGAGGTGCAACGGAGGGCAGGTAACCGTGAATGGAACTAGAGACTGAGGAAGCAGACTGAGGTAGCAAAACTAACTCTTACTGAGTGAATGTAAAGAGATGAAACTGAACTGAACTGTTGTGCACAACTATAAAGTGAACTGCCCCTGTGCCTATTAAGGGCCTTGTCCCAAGCTATACACTAGGAGGCCTATTTATACTCTGTTTGCGCCGGATTTGCGTCATTATTTTTTTTACACAAATCCAGTGCAATCTCCATATTTGTATTTTGGCGCTAGACATGTCTAGCACCAAAATATTTGAGTTAAAGTAATTTTTTGCCTACGTAAAACTACCTTGCGTCAATGAGATGCCAGGTAGGCATTCCCTGGCAAAAATTACTCTAAGGCCCAGGCGCCTTATTTATCTTCGGGAGGGAGGCGAGCCTAAATAATGGCGCTAAGCTTGCTTAGCATCATTATTTAATACAGGCATTAGGGGACCTGTGGGCATATTTCCATGGTGGAACACCATGGAATAAGCTCACAGGTGCCCTCCTCAGGCCCCAGGAACACCCACACCAAAGGGACACCAGAGGATGGGGGACCCCATCCCAGGTAAGTATAGGTAAGCTGAGGTAAGTATTATATATATTTTTTTTTAAGTGCCATATCTAACTTGGGCCCCCATACATGGCACTGTGCCCAGTGGCCATGCTGCGGGGCATGACTCCTGCCTTTACTTAGACGGGAGTCATGTCCATGGAGGTTGTGCGTCCAACAATGGCACTAGTCAGGTTAGAGTCATGTATTTTGATGCTAACCGGGCCTTAGTGCCGGGCTTGCGCCATTCCTTAAGTATGGCACTCGGCTGGCGTCCTGGAATGACGGCGCTATACTTTTTGATGCAAACATGCGCTTACGCAGGTTTGCGTGCACAAGTATAAATCAGGCCCTAGGTATAATAGAGGACAGAAGGAGTGTACCAAATGGTGTGGCTCCTCACAAAAGATCGCCAACAGGAGTACAACCCTGTGTCTGAGTGCCCTAATTGCTCTGTTAAATGAACTACCAAGACTGCTAATTCTGTTTTTTTTTTTCTTCCTCTTTTTTGGACAAAAATAGTATAATGTTTGGTTTACAACTTTAATGAATACAGAATCAGCAAGGGTGCCGGTTGTGGCCCGGATTAATCCTTGTAGTGAATTATTCAGCATTATTCAGCATTAGTATCAAGCCCTAACAAGCTGGTAAAACCATTTGTTCTACATTATTGGAGTTTGGAACTCTTTCTGATTAATAGCGGTGGGCAGAAAGAACAGAGACTAGAAACTCCTTCGGTACCAGTGGTGGAGCCGAGGTAGCATAATCTGGGATACTGTGTTTCATCCCTGAACTCGGGTACCACGGGTAGAGCAGTAATATCATGAAGTCGGATACTGGGATCCAAAACTTTCCCCTTAGTGCAATGAGTGGTTTACCCAGGGATGGAACTGGATAAGCCATTGAGGTCTGGAAGTGTGTCTCAGAAAGATATCTGAAACTCTGTCTGGGCACTAGGAATGGGCAGCAGTACCTAGAACTAGAATAGTGAGGTGTGACGGCTTATCTGGTATCATAGCTGGGTGAGAACCAGCTGTCGCTTTGATACTCTGGTCTGACACTCTATCCTTGTATGAAGAGTGGCCCACAAAATAGCAGAAGGTGGGACTAAGAGCTCTGAAGATTCCTTCTGGGTACCCTAGGTGGGGTAGCAATAACTGGCATTCAACCTCTGTTTGGATACCAGGGTGGAATAGAAATTGCAGAAGCTGGAATATTGGAGTCCAAATCACTCTCTCCATAACAGGGGCAAGCAGAGCTGCCAAAAGCAAGATCTGTCATACTGGGTTCCAAAATACAGGTAAAGGAACCAGGGGTGGCCAGCGGGAGCTTACATATAGTACTGTATATCCCTCACAAGGTCCTGGGGTGGTTCAGAAAGACCAAGATCTGTTTTTGTTCATTGGATGATATTGTAGTATTTGTATAGTGCTTTATACCCTTCCACAAAGTGCTCAGACGTGAGAATAGATTCAGTCATCCTTTCAGAGTGTGTGCTTGAGAGAAGGAGGGATGCAGTCTGTCCTATGAGAAGGTATCAGATGAGGTGTGTGATGTTCAGAGATATGCTTCAAACATAGGGTGGTGAACAGCAAATTGCACTTAAGGATGCTCTGTTGTGCCGCGGTCTGAGAACAGATACGATGCGTACAGTGTCCCCCCCTGCTAAGCTACCACTTTTTGTCTATCCTGTGATTATGCTGATGGGAAGAGCCAGCTTTTTAGTTCTCTGGGAAATTCCAGATGAATATTTATTATTCGTGTTCTTGCTGGAATCAAGCTCCAGTGTTAAACTGTTTGAACAGATAAGAAGGTTCTGCACCTTCACAATCTTTGTAAGGGGGAATTACCAGAAGTGGAGCCATGCCAGAGCATGGGAGTGTTGCTGGAGTACTAATGCAAAGCTTTTCTTAGAGGAAAGTTGGTCCATTCCATGTATTACTTGGCGTGCCAAGGATATGGCTGTGAAGGAGATGTACAGCCGTTGTAATGCTCTTACGATGTGTAATGTGTTAGTCCACATGGGGAGGTTGATTATGTGTCTTGCAGCTATATTCTACATTCTTAATAACTTGTGATATAAGAAGAGTTGTCCTTTAAGGTCTTGTGTTTTGAACTCCAGCTGGTTGGAAGCAGGAGGTGAGATATTGGGATCTGAAGCTTTGTCTTGGTAAAGTGTGGGGCAGAAGAGGGGAAAGGGGAACATATCTGCACTCTCCATCAAATACATTTTTCTAGAACAACTAGAGTCTAGAATCCATGCTACTCTGTTGCAGTTGAGAAAGGCTATGGGGACCTTTTAGTTAAACCAAGCTGTGCCCTACCTCTTGGTCTTTGATTCACTTTGAGTGCATGTGTAGGAGCAATTACATTCATAACCCTGCATATTTTATCTCTTAAATAAATTACATCTATTAAAACTGTCTAAATCTAGATTCATGTGAAGGTTTTATATCTGAGGCAAACTGACCGATTTTATAAACAAGTAATTAATAGAGAAAGAGTTTCTCTAAAGTGATTTTTTAAATAGGTGGATTATGTTATCACTCTCTAATGTTGCTCTTTTTGCAGTATTTGTCCTTCGGTGCGGATTCAAATGGCAGTGGCGTGGCGGCTGTGTTAGAACTGATGAGGCTGTTCCATGGGCTTTACAGTGATGCCAGGAGCCGGGCCAGGTAGGTGATCTGTACATTATGATCAGAAATGAATATTTGTATTTATTTATTTCAAAAATCTTTTTATTAAAGTTTCCACACAGTACAAGGAAGGAAATACAGTACAAGCAAAACAAAAAGGCAGGACCACAATGCAGAGGGCAGTGAGCAACACATGTGGATGGGAAGGCATTCTGAAATCGCCTACAATGCATGGAAACATACTGGTACATGCAAAAGTGGCATTAAGTCTAATGTCAAGGAACTTGTTTATATGCTGCAGGTCTGCAGCACATCTGTGTCAAAGGTCATCACTACTATGCAAGGCAGAAAGGCACTATGCAGCATTATGACCCAACACCACTGACTTCCGGGGGTGTCGTCTCTGGTGGGAAGCACTCATCAGACTCCCTCACTCCCAGCATAAAGGGCCTGATTTAGATTTCAGCGGACGGATATCCCAGGCCCCGAAATATAAATCCAATAGGAAATAGTGGGATTTATATTTTGGCGGACGGGTTATCCGTCACTGTTGTGATGGAATAAACTGTCTGCGGAAATCTAAGGCCCATAGTCTCTAAAAGGGCCCCAAATGTCACACGGGTGTGACCTCACTGGTTGCAGGGATGGATATACCTCTGCTCGTTACAAAATATTGCATCGCACAACCAGTCATCAGTGTTTGGTATGGGCCCCTTGAGCCAAGCACTAGCCACTTGCGATGTGCCAGCACAAACAACAGTGTAACCAGCCGCCTTCTACCTCAAGGAATGTCTGTCACAAAGCCCAGCCGCAACCACCAAGGTGCATACAGATGCTGGGTCATCGGGGCAGTGGCAGCCTGTTGAGCCAAGTAAATTGTCCATAAGGTGTAACTGCTTAGGCTTGTAACATAGTCTACTGAGGATATTGAAATACATGAGCCTGTGCTTCTGGTTCATAGAAACTAGCCCAGTTTGTTCACAACAGTATCTCCATGCTTTTAGCAGAAGCTCTACCCCCAGGTCTCTCCCCCATTTCTCCTTGAGCCCTGTGCCTGTAGCTGTGAGCACCTCTTCTGTTATATGATAAAGTCAAACCCCCCCCTCGTGTTAGTCTCCAGAGACCTCTGCATCAGTGATGTATACTCCATAGGCCAGCGCTCGTAGAAAACATGGCATAACAGATCATAGGCAAACAGGTCGAGCATATTACCCTTCCCAATGGAGTAAAACTTGTCTAATGAGGAGAACTTGTCCACTTTAAACAGTTGCCCTAACCTCGTAAGAGTTATTTACTGCAGTGTAAGCTGCACCGTCTTGTCCATGGTAGGTTTCAGAGCCGGGTTGTTTACTAACAGTATTTCAAGGGAATAAATAGTCGTGCAAACTGTGTATCTCCCCAGGGTAGTGAAGGTCCTGTTTGTGCACCAGACTGTTTCTAAATAAACACAGTATTTTGGAAGTGGCGTGGCAAGGATTGTGTTTGAGGCACCAAGTCTGACCTGATCATGTCCATTTTGAAGGTGGGCAGCGGTGCATTGAGAGTTCACCCAGTATATATCGTAATGTGCACACAAAGTTACCACAGCACACCACTAAACAGTATAATCAAAATAAACAGGATATGTATCCCTAGTAGGACATGAAATCGAAAGTAGAATGCATAAATCTCCCAAGTCCATTGGAGAAGGTGTCTTTATTTGAAGGCACAGTCCGCCCCAAAACAGATAGTGAGTTCTTCGAAATACAGCCAAAACAGATAGTGAGTTCTTCAAATACAGCCAACACGTGTGTCGTCACTCAGGTGACTTCATCAAGGCTGCAAAGCAATGATATGACCAAACATTGTATATAGAGATACCCATCATTAGAAAAAGTATAGTTTGTGCCACAAGGGTGGCCTATAAGATGTGCAAAAGAACGGGGAGGGAAGGTGGCAAATAATCTACAACCCAAGTGAACAAGGAGGAAGAAAGGTTAGGCATGGCGCAGTAAAAAGTTAAAGAAAGACCCAATTTGTGAAATGAGAGGGAAAGTCCTAAATCGTCCTGAAAGCATAAGAAAAATAACCGTGGTCCTATTAGATTAGTGAAGAACGTGAGAGTGTGTTCCAAAGTTAGCAGGCTGAGTCCGTGTACAGTCTAGAGCATGCTAGAGAGATAAAAGGATGACCACCTAAAAAAATAATGATAAATGTACCTAGACCATCTGGTCAATTAGGAAGAGTCGGACAACCATCGATAAGGAAAATAAGTGATATTCTGTAGAGAAAAAATAAAAAATGAAAAACTACTAATAATTTAAGAAATGGGTGTAGTTGGCCAATGTAAATATCTAAGGAAGCAACAAAATAAATAGATAACATATATCATGGTACTAAAAATACCTTCAGAAATCTGTTAATAGTATTGTCTCCTGTATTTAAGGTGCAAAGAGTCTCCAAAGGTGACCATGGAGACTGTGGACGGCCCTGATAAGCCGAGAGTCATGACGTCTGCATAGAGAAAAGAAAATAAATGAACACAAGAAAAGACTTAACAAGTCATAAAATAGGAAAACAGTAACGAAAAAGGATAGCCTAGTAGTGACACTAAATCAGTCCAATGCAATATAATTGCATTAACGGATTGCCCAAGCCCGAAGCCGGTAGATGGTAAGGCCACAGTGTAAACCCAAATAATGACGGCATCCACTGGTTATTAACCCGTGGTACCCATTAGAAAAAGTCCCAAATCTAAGAACGCAAGTAATAACCAGGACGGATACACTTTGGAACGTTATAGCCAACGTCACCATAGTTGTAGCATAAATAGTTATGAAACCATTAAAGACAATTAACACGGTCACATGGCATCGGTAAGTTATATGATGTGGATGTCGGTTGCAAATAAAACATATGGTTTGAAATAGCCATAGACTGACTGGGCGAAACACCAACCGTAACGTTGGATAGCTAAGGGATAGGATGTAATGGTAGGGCATCCTACCATGTCGAAGGAGTAGAGCCGGGAAAGTCGTCCGGTCGCTCCCAATTCGAGTGAGCAAGTCCGAGAACGCGGCACTGGTTATCCAACTTGTATCGGAGATGACGAAAATAGAAAAGGGTCTAAATATTGGACAGACACGTCCGTGAACACACATAGACTAGGAAAGCAAAAACGGCGGCCATCTTAGAAGTAATAAGGTACTCAGTAGCAATGTATACGTAAAGGGGTGGTTATAAAAAGTTGTGCCATTAGATAAAACAGCCCAAAGAATGACCTTAATGACCTGGACTACTCTCTAGCTAGTAGTCAGAAACGTATGAAGATCAACAAAACGGTGGTTATCTATAGGTGATAAGGTTGAATCTGGTAATTCGCTAGAGAAGGGGGAAACTAGAAACAGTTGTGCCAATGAGTATAAAGACCCTAACTGTGGTCTCAGTTGGCTAAAAATCAACAGACCCAATTAGTGAAAAGGACAGAGCCAATGTCCTCACATTGTGACACAAATAGAATAGGGACTGGATACAAACAACGAGTATAATGTAGCTGGGAAAATAGATCATACTTAAAGGCATGCATGTGCTTACAAGAGAAAGGGAGGGAAGGATCAACAAAGATCTATAGACACAGAAGTAAACAAAGAGAAACAAAAATAACAATTGAATGATAGCAGTAGTGTGGACCATTATGGGTATATCGTAATGTGCCCTGGCCACCAGAAAGTGTTGTTCCACATCTGGCACTATGCATCCTCCCTGCTTATAGGATCAATATATCCCAACCAACACGAGGTGTTTTGCCTCCCCCAACTAATCTGAGGATCATGGAGCACACCTTCACAAAAAAGTGTTTACCAAGAAGTACATGAATACTGATAAAGAGGTAGAGCAGCTTCAGAAGGATCAGCATTTTGATTAGTGCCACTCTGCCTGCCAACCATTGTGGAAGAGGGAGCCATCATTCGATTTGTGAGGCACAAAGTATCCAGCACTGGGCCATAATTGTCCCGCACAGTTCTGCCTATTGGCCTCATTTCGAGTTTGGCGGATGGAAAAGCCCGTCCGCCAAACTCCTGACAGGGTGCCTGCCGCCAACGCGTCGACCTCCCCGCCGTGGTCATTATGAGTTTCCTGCTAGCTCGGCGGGCTGAAGCAGGAAACAGGCTACAGCATTGTCTCTGGCTCGTAATCGAGCCGGCGGCAATGCTGCAGCCAGCAGGGTGCACCAGTACCCTCACAGTGTTCACTGTCTGCAAAGCAGCTGGTGGTCTAACCAACAGGGTTGTACTGTGGCAATCAGACAGCCGCATCTGCGGCAGTCCTGACCGTCACTGCGAGTGATGACCCCATAAGCCTCTGTTGATTAGAATTCTCACAAATCATACCAGTTCCTCCCGCCAAACAAACGGGAAGTTTGACACAAAATTATAGGTCCCGTCAGTTAGAGGAAACAGGTCTGACTTCACCCAGTTAATTTGCAGACCTGAGTAGTCTTCAAAGCAGACAACCTCTCATATAATAGGATCACATTTACATTAGGGTAATAATAGGATGTCGTCTGCATACATGGAGACTATATATCGTTGCATGGGAAATGAGAGACCATGTTCAATATGTGTCTCTCGCAACAGTGAAGCAAGAGGCTCCAATGCAAGGGTGAATAATAGTGGTGATAAGAGGCGTGTCCCGGTGGATCTGAAAGGCATTGGAAGTTAATCCGTTTACCTGGACCCTCTCTGCAAGGTCCGCGTACAGTAGCTTGGTCATGCTCAGGAAGTAATGACCATGACTCAGTTTACCCAGGACTGTGAAGAGTTACAGCCACTCCAAGGAGTCAAATGCTTTCTCAGCGTCTAGAAACACGGAGACCATCCGTGGCCTGGTGCAGTAAAGCAGCGTAGGCAGCGTTCTCAAGTTGCTAGAGGTGGCCCTTCCTGGTATAACAGTTCCGGCATGAGAAGATTCAGTCCATCAGCTAGAACCCTAGATAACATCCTGTTGTCCGCATTCAATAAGGATACGTCTGTATGTTCCTGTGTCCTTTAGGTCCTTTCTGAGTTTTAGTATGCCAGATATGAGGCCTCCATCGTAGACGAGGTCAGCCTACACACCTGGAAGGCGTCCAAATATAGTAATAGTTCTAGTAATACTTTGAATTCCTTAAAGATTCAATTTTCAGCCTGTCTGAACTCAAGGACATCATCCCTCCAGACTATCTGTATCAGCCAGTATCCCCTGCAACGTTACAGAGGTGAGCAAACATTTCTGCCTGCCACCTTTCAGCCAGGCTAAGGTGATATAATTCAGAAAACCATCAAAGAGAGTGTTACCGTGTGGTGTATAATGTTTGATAACAGCTCTGAAAAGTCTGCAGTATCTCTGCATTTCCCATAATGGGTTCCCCATCAGCTGTGCACAGAATCAAACTACTGCTCTACGCTGGGTCCCTTTCAGTAACAGTCATAGAGTAACTTGGACTTTCCTCCTCCCTCTATGTGAAGGCTCAGGCATGTTTTCCAAGGAAGGCCACCTCTCGGTCAGCCAGTTTGCAATATTCTACCAGCAGGGGGTCAAGAGGGGCGAGAGTGGAAGCATTGAGAGAAATGTCATACTGCTGCTGAGAGGGGTTTAACTCCCTGTCAAGGGTCTGGGTGATCCAGATTTAAGGGCTCCCGTGAAGATCACGTTGCCACACATGAAAACTTTAAATGTTTCCCAAACTGTTTATAAAGAGGCCACCGAATCCACAGTTGTTTAAAAACTTGTCTGCCGCCCTGACTTGCTCTGCTGTGAACACTGCATCCTTTAATGCCCACGACGGGGACACCCAAGGGCTGTGCCTCTGTAAACAATTAGGTCACATAAGAGTAAGCACCACTGGTGAGTGGCCAGAGAATGTGCTGGGTAAATAGTCAAGAGATTCGACCTAAGAGACCACACTGAAAGATATGAGCCAAAAATCTATTTCCTAGTTTTCTAGTGTGAGACGTGGGCAGCAAATTAGTTTGAGTTGATCTGCGCTTCTCCACACAGTTCACACCACACAGCCACTAAGTTAACATGCTCGAGGATTTGCCACAGTGGTATACACCCTGCATCGGGGCTCCAGTTCTGTGTCTGTTTGTCTAACTCTGAGTTAAGAACTAGGTTAAAGTCTCCTAACCGAATGAAATTGCTATCACCACGTCTATGACTACACTGCATTATATCCTGAGAGAAATCTCAGGAACCATACTTAGGGGCGTAAAAGTTTAGGAGTGTGACGTGGGAGTCACACAGCGAATCGACTTGGTAAATTTGTCTGCCCAAGGGTTCTAGGTGATAGTAATGAGCTGAGAAAGGCAGTGTTTTATGGATTACAATCCAGGCCCTGCCTGTGTACGAGGTATATAGGAGCAAAGTAATTTGTGGTCCCCCCCCCGCAATGTGCAGTTAGACCTGGCCCTGGCGTCAGGCGTGTCGCTTGTAGAAAAAACACTTTAGGCCGGGCCTTTCCAAATATGCAAGTATCAATCCACGTTTTTTGGGTTGCCAAGTCCCTTAAATTCCATGTCATACGTGTAATTACATGTGTCATCTGATAAGGAGAGTCTTAGAAAACATGAAAAATGAAAATCACATGTGGGAAAAGGACATTCAAAGTCATGTAATGAAAGGTAAATAGTGTCAGCCATCTCCCGCCAAGATGAGTGCCTGCCAAGAAAGCACTACATATTGAACCTAACCACTTCATACCCACCTCCCACACTGATAACCAACCAACAGTGATTAACTTATCAAAGCAACTCACATCAAAATAGCAAACTTGTGCTTAGCACTGGGAGTAAGAAAGAACAGGTTAGAACAGCATTACTGTGACCTAGATCTGAGCGCTCAAACATCCAAGATAAAGTGGAACACTAGGTTGTCGTGACTATTTCCGTGCAGGCCACCCCATGGTACGCGCCTGAGGCATTCGCCCCCCACCATCACAACATACATGCCAACCCTCCTGATTAAGTGGGGAAACAACTGATTTCAAGGCTAGTCTCCCGCCTCCCGATTCCTGCAAGTTAAAACCCAGTTCCTCTGCGTGCTTCAGCTGACAGGGCCCATTCTTATGTAACTTGGATTATGCACTGCCAGTAACCTGATCCTGCAGGCCAGTGCACAGCACTTGCATCACACACTCTCTGTCTACCATAGCGCTTTCTCAGTGCTCCTGACAGGTAAGGAAACAAAACGTACATTTGCGTATATAATATCTGATCGTGCAGCAACAGACTTGCAAATCCCATGCATAACTGTAGCCCGATTCACGCCCCAATAGAAGACAATGGGGGAAATACATTTTCTCTATTTTTTTCTGGAAATCTCCCACTTTTCTCTTTTAAAATGTTGGCATGTATGTCATAATCATGTCAGGACCTGGTCTCCACACCATGGCGCAATGTTTGTGAGGGGTTGTTCAAGATTATGCACGCCAGGGGGGCACTCAACCGCCTCAGTCTGGGCGCATAGTGCCGGCATTTAACATTCTCAAACAGGTCCCCTGTGGCCAACCCCAGTCCGATGAGGCATGGAAGCTCTGCCTGCCAGCGCCTGTGTCGCTCTCCTTTCAAGTAAATCTTGACTGGTTTCGTACCATCCGCTGACAAAGAACACAAGTGGGTTCTCAATCTGACAGTGCAACTTTGCAGGCCATAACATTGCATAAGCAATATTGTTACCTCTGAGGAGCTTTTATATTGAGATGTACGCCCTGCAGGCATCCCGCACTGCCACAGTGAAATCAAGGTATAAAGGGAGGTCTGCACTTTGGTATTGTGCATGGGCCTTCTCCATGGCCAGGCACCAGGGTCCCTGTCTCAGTAATGCAGGAGCCCTGGCCTTCTTAGGGCTTGCGGGAGCACCAGGAGGGAGCCTAGGCCCCAAATGTCATATGGCCGCTGGAATTATTCCTTTAATGGTTTTGTACCACAATATCATTGTCAGAATATTGTCTGGCATGAATATTATGTCCTAAATATAATTTACCAAGATATTGCACAGGAATCAATGGAAAATATACACGCAGACGAGCAATAATTAGGACACAATATTTGTGTCAGATGATATTTCTGCGTACTATAGTCTGACATACTATATTTCATATAGAACTGTTTAACAGAGGTTTCGTTGTTAGCAAAACATTTACCTCACCGGGTGTTCCCAGACAGACCATTTTATCACTTTGAGGATCCTAACTATAGCAGAAAATGTATCTGCCTCTGGCATGTTTGCCATGATCTCTTTCATTTTCTGACCTTTACTGTGTACTGTGGGCCAAGGCTTTCTGAACAGATCTAGCCGCATGTGCTGTGTCCTGAGCCAATTTCAGGGTACTTTTCTGTCACTGAGAACAGAACATGAATCATGAATTCTTTGTAATGAAGCTTTAGTAGTAGGTAAAAGCCTTTTGTAGTTATAAAAACTATGGAGCACTGTAAATTATAATCTCACTTTAGATCTCATCTGTAGCCACCTTTTAGTTTTCTATTGTTGAAGACCTAGGGCCAGATGTAGCAAAGGTTTTTACCCATTCTGTGTCTATGGAAAAAAGTTTTCTGACATATGGCCCCTATTGTGTACAATACCAATACTTAGAGTGAGGTTTGTGTTAGCCCATTCCTTATCATTGCTTTCTTGTCCGTCTCAGTTGATTTCTTCTTTTTTTATTGCTTTCCTTTCTCTTCTTATGTTTCTTCCTGCCCTGGGGTATTGAAATAGGATGACTGTATCCTTCCTCGACTGACTTCAGGGAACTACTTTTTTTTTCTGTATTAGCATTCCATGGAAATACATGGGTTTTCTTTCTCTCTCCCCCATATGCTGCTTGGCGTTTACGTCTCTAGGCTCTTCATAAAGCTCCCTCTATGTAAATCTGTTGCTTCCTTGTCCCACCCAGTCCTGCTAAATAAAAATGGCCGCTGTTCAGCACAGGAAACAACAGTTTTCTTTACTGATGCAATGCAGCAACAGGATCTGCAAAGCCAAAAGGTAGCTTTGCTGCAGAAGCAGCTGTCATTCAAATGGACTTAACTTCAACATGAATTTGTATCTAGAGTTAATGGACTTAAGAGAACAATAAAAGACAAGAGGATATTGTGCAGTATGATAATAACACATGCATATTTCTAAAGCTGATGTTAGCCTTTAAATCTATTTGGTATTAAAACAGATGTTTATTGCTAGCCAACTCAATGGTATTAATTACATTGCCCTGCCAAATCAACTTACACAGAGTCTGGCCTCAAATCTCACCACCCACACCAAACACCACCTCATCTAGGCTCTGTTAGTTGCAAACCTTGATTATTGCAAGTCCTTCAAACCAGACACTCACCATAACCGAATCTCAAACAAAAATACCACAAGCAACATGATTTATGTGCCCGAACTTTGTTTCGATTCAGAAAGATGACAAGATTAAAAGCTCCTGCCTACAAATCACACTTATTGTACGTGCTATACCTCTTCATGCCATATTTAAAAGACCATCTGCAAGATGCATGCTCTACAAATGAAGAACTAGAAAGCACAATGAAGATGTTTCTATGTTCTAAGCTTGAGCTTTGGAACCCCCTTCCCACAGTAACTAATTCTCATATTAGAACATCTTGCCTTTAGGAGGGGGCAGAAGACACACCTCCTCCATCTGGCCTTCTTCTGCTAAGGCCTCTCATCTTTGCCACCTTCCAGCAGTTGGCACTACAAAAACACTAATAATATTAGCAAATAATAATAATAATAATACCAACAATGTAGTTGTCAATGGTCATTTAAAGAAAAAATCTCTTGAGGATCTATTTATGTTTATAAATGTGTCTATGGTACAGAGGTGCAGTCAACAAAGACCAATAATACCGCTCTGCTAGAAGTCCTAACTCTTTCTGGCTGCATCTACATGATGATCCGCCACGTCACTGTGACATCACCACTTGACGCAGTGATAGAGTGGTAACTGATATGCCTTTCAATAGTTACCAAACAGACTAGGTATGTCACTTCCAGGAGCTCATATTTCCCACAAAAAGATATCCCAGGCTATCACACAGCAGCCACTGTATGTGGGGAGCATTTTGATTGGACTTGGAAAAGTCTTGTTGTGGTTGTTATGGCAGGAATTTGTTCTGTTTTATTTTAAATGAAATACCATGAAGAACAAACAGTAGTGGGGAGACATTTCATCAAATAAGGGGACATAGAATGAATGTACTCCTATAACAATTTGTTTGTGCTATAGATTACCTAAAAGTAAAACACATTTAAATTTATTTGTTAGAGAACTCAAAAACCTTTCTGATTTTGAAAATCTCTCCCAACCTAGCACTAGCACCTTTATAGCTTATATATATGAGTGCATTTTATAAATGTAATCATCGATTCTTGTAGGTAAGCTTAAGGCCATAAAAGGCCCACATTACATACAATTTTGCACCGTTGGCCACATGGAGAACACACATTTTATATTAGCTGCATGTGCAATAAGAAACATCAAAGCGATGTGTGAAATCTTTTACACCACTGTTGCTTGAGTCAAAAACTTTATAAAACATTGCTGAAGTGTGCTACAATTAAATTAACAGGCAAGGTAAATGTACAACTTAGTGAATGTCCTAATTAAACACATTTTAAGTTGAATTTCTTCTCTTTGTCAGGTACAACCTTCTGTTTGCACTTACTGGAGCAGGAAAATTCAATTACCAAGGAAGCAAGCGCTGGCTGGAGGAGCACCTGGACCATTCAGGTACAGAAGGGGATAGCTCAATTCTAATTATCAGTGGAGGAAACTATTTTTTGTAAGTCTTTGTTGAAAGCTACAACAGAGTACTTGAGAGGATGGGATGAGAGGAACAAGCTGGGTGCGCATAGTAAACAAAACAGATTAAGTATGAAAGAAAACCTTAAAATCTCTTTGGAGTGCTCAGGTGTCCTTGAAGCCCTGGTAGATCCCATGCCTGTCCCTTGACACTCTCTGAAGAGAATTGAAGAAGCCCAGTCTTGTGTATGACTGGGGTGAGCCTCAACCAGAGACAGGAGAAGAACTGACCATCTCCTGATTAAAAGCTGAGCTGAAGAAGTAGGCCTCCTATGCCTTTTGAGTGATCACAGTTGAGTCTCAGGTGAAGGCAGATCATTCAAGAGGGTAGATGACAGAGGTTGGCAGAAATAGGCAGTGGAAACTGGCCCAAATTAGAGGTTGGACCTTGGACCTTGAAGTTCAGATTTTTATCACTTTGACCATGCATGATTGTATCCCAAGATAATTTGGGCTGAACAGTTGGCCCTAGAGGTCTTTCCTCACCACCAATGATCATCATTTTTGTCTTGTTGATGTCTGTTCAGTTTCAGCTAGTGACTGCCCATCCACTTCTGGCACTCCCCCATTCAATTGGAAAGGTATATAGACACATTTTCCATATCTTTATCCACATAGGTGAAAATATTGGTATCTTTGCCATACGTAATGAGTCAGACTCTCCTGCGTCCTCAGACGGAGGCTGGAAAGACTCAGTGACTGTGAGGTCCTTTCGAGAAATACACATTTTAGTGGCTAAGGGCTGGGGAGATTGGAGAGTCATTTGAGGAAGAAGCAATGGAGGAAGAGACACTTTCTGTTTCTGGTCCAAGAGGAAAGACACACACCATTTCAAAGCAAACCCATCTACTCATGTGATTGAGAGATGGTTTAAATGGATGCTATGATCAGTAGTGCCATGTGCTACAGAAGGGTCCAAAACATCGACAACACTGAAAATACCTGCATTGGCCACCATCGTCAGATTAGTCAAAACCTCAAAAATAACTGATGTGGTGACCAACTTATTCCCTGTTAGTGCTAAACCCCAGAAGTGAAGTTCACTCACTGGTGCCTCCAAACGCAAAGTTAGGTAACTGGTATTAAGAGGGCTTGTCATCTCTTCTAAAGTTAAGATAGATTTAGATTGAGTACCATAAAGCTTCCCCCACGCTCCTCAGTTTCTTCTCTGTTTCTGGCCTTCGCCTTGCAATAGAAGCACTGTCCATTACCCAGTCTGGCTTGGATAAGCAAAATGACTTTGATAAGATCTGACCTTCGACCCTGGGAAATAATTCCAAGACAAGTACAATACTAAGGTGCATGTCTTCAGGTTTGAAGGTATATTTTGACTTTAAATAAATGTGCAGGTTCATTGATCCAGTCTGACCCATCAGGCATCCAATATTTGTTGATGCCTGTCTCTATTGAAGGTTTGGTATATGATTTGAAATCCTTGCTGCAGTGATCAACAATGAGAAGAGGGGATAAAGAGCAATGAGGACTTGACAGACGGAGAGGAGTTTTGCACACAGTGTAGCTGGCTGAAGTTCTGTGTGGAGGCAGCTTCAGCTGACCTCTGGGGAGTATTAGCCGTTGATGATACATAATCTTTGACCAAAGGTTTCACTCCACACATCATTATCCATGATTTGTGGTCCTCTAAGTTTTTGCCACTACCTTTCACAACATGCAAAATATTGAGATCTCTAACCATTAGCTGCCTGCCCAAATGTATGATATCTCACTACACTGTGTTGTTATGAAAGTATTTTCAGTGTTCATGCTATTTGAGAAATGTAATATTTGTTTTTGCCTCCATTCAGCCTTTTGAAAATTAACTTTATCTCATGAACAACTTATGGTCTGGTTAGGAAGTCAGCCATGTAATTTACATTCTGCAACATTAAAAGTATACTCTTACCTCCTGTTTACTGTCTTACTTAGTGATTTGCCTAGGAAGTGGAAAACATGATTTGTGCTATTCTTTCATATAGCAGTGTATAGAAATGCTGGCTTTTAGGTGTTCTGGAGAGGTCACTCGATGCTAAGCAGCACTTTCTTGGCTTGGAGAAGGGGCCAAAAGATAGACTTGGAATTTATATGGCTGAGAGGGCATACTGCTGCCAATAGAAAAATAACTTGTATCATTTGTTGGGTTAAACTGTAATTGCAGGTCATGCCAGGTCATTAACTCTCACAGACGATTGCAGAACTGTTTGGTATTATAGTCACTTACTACTTCTAGTAGGGGTCTGTGCTAATGTATCAGCAGTAATTGCCATGTTTGTCATTCTTTGTGTTCTAAGTTGGCTTCTAACTATAGATATGAATTTGCTACATCCTGACACTATTTAATTATTTACCCTTTTGTGTACAATTGTTTTAATGCTTTGCTTCTCAGTATCTGAACAGTGAAACCCATGTGTTTAAATGTCCCTGCAAGACCCCTTGAAGGTTTGATAGCAATCTCAATAGAGTGACATGCATCCAGTGCTTAATGTGAGCCGGTGGTTTCCGGTGCTCGGCACCGGTACTTAATTGTCAACTCCGGCACTTATGACAGTCTGCCACATGGTGGCGGTGTTTGTCTAATTAGAGATGAGAACAACAACATTTGTTTACTATTTCAATATTTATTAAAAATGACTAATTCCTGCTTCCCAAACCATTCTTAAATCTTTGGGGGCCTGGAACCATTTGAATTGTGACAATTGTAGGGGTATGATGGTTAGTAATTGTATTGGTGTGGTCATTGGCAGCACTGGTAGGGGCACTGGGTGACGCAATCACTAATGGCCTCCTAACCAGGGCCCCAGCACTTACATTTTTACGAATTAAGCACTGCATGCATCATATTTTAGCCAACAGGGGTTAGTGGTAGCCCTGTCTGTTTTCTCTGTACTGGGGACCTACAAGAAGATCCACAGAAATCCGAGGACGACATGAAACCTCGCATTGGGGAAAATTTCAGTCAACAAAAGGGTGTTGACCCATGGGAGCAAAAATGTAGAGATCAGTTTGGACCGCAAGTGATCACCAAAACTGTGCCCCCACTAGACACCAATTATCCTACTCCAGGTGAAGTAGTTGAACTGGACACAGATATGCTTGATAACGTAGATGTTACTTGTTCGACTTACACCGGGTCCTTGTTCACGTTTGAGTGTTTTTTTTAAATTCAACTGGGGGGTTTTACTCATTCTAGCTGGAAACTCAACAACAGGGTCATGAACCCTTTATTTTGGCCATTTATCACCACAAGCTAGAGGCAGTAAAACACGAGGACCAGACATATGTCCTATTTAGTGTTTTTCTGTCTGCCACCTGTGTCCTACTGACTAACTTTGTTTACTAATATTGCAGTAAACAACCTTAGAGCTGAGAGTTGTACCCGAGTTCCCTCTTGCATCTGCCTGTTACTGTTATGAATCACAAAAAATGACTGAAACTACGCAAACCATAGACATATGCTTCCAAAACTAATGTGGTTTTAGCTTTTCTATAAGAGTTGGCCCCGTGCAGAGGGAAAATTCACATCACGGCCCACTGAATGCCTTAAAGGAGAGATGTTCTAAGCACTGATTGCTCTCTCTGAAAGGTGATGTGTAGCACAGAAGAGCAGGACTGACCCCAAAGGTGGGACCCACTATGCGTGAACCAGAGCCACAGAGCAAGAAGAACGACTCCTGACTCTTGGGCTGTTTGCGCAAAAGGCCACTTTATTTGGAAGCAAGCAGAGCGCTCATTACATGAACCTTTGGCCTAACCACACATACTAAATGTACCCCACAACTCCCTAACAATGAACCTTAGCCCTTCCCCACACTCCTTTACCTTACAGACCCCTTTAGGCTCTAACCCACCATTCCATTTCCAAAATGCAACACTAATAACCAGTCGACCCACTAACATCCTATTCCTTAATGCAAACTCTCCATCACTACTTGTTCAGCCTGCCTGTACTAGTCGCAAGGTGCCTCGAGGATTATTCTTTTCAATGTACTTTCCCTCTACTTCACTGTCCCTACCCTTCCTTACTCTCCGCTTGTCTTATCCTGAGCTCTCTTTTAGCACTTGCCTCCCACAACTCCATACCTGACCCTACATATGTAATTACCCTACCCTGCCCTGCCTGCTTCCAGCCCGCTAACCCGTTTTCATCGGGGTGAGTGGTGGAATCGCTGTGTGAGGATAGGGTTACTAATGGCGGCCGGCAATTTTAGGAGGGAGGGGGTGGGCAGGAAGCACACTCATTCATTCACACACGCACACACGCACGCACGCACAGCCATTCACAACACTTATCAACATTCAAACATACACGCATGCTCCAAACATTCATTAAAAGAAACACACACACACTTACCTTCAGGTCGGAGGTCCCAGGAGGGTTGGGACTGCTGCCTATCCTCACTGGCTGACCTTCGGTCACCCAGTGAGGGAAGGTAGCAGTCCCAACTTCGTAACAAAGTGGGATGGGGTCAGTGAGACTTCTGACCCCTCCCCAGTCTGTGACAAAGTGTCACTGATTGACACTCGCCCTGCGGCTTCAGGGCTTAAACCTGAAGCGCCCAGGTCGGAGTCAATGGGTGACGCTTCCCCTCTTCACCGAGGGGGAGGGCCTCGAGGCACCTTTGCTGAGCCGAGGAGGTCACGCCCATAAGAGCTGTGACCTCTTCAGCCCAGCAAAGTTCAGCTCAGGAAGCCATGAGTCTGCGCAACTCGCGCATGTCTCGCTCCTGGCTGCCTGAGCTGAACATGAAGAGTGTCTGTCAGGCTGACCTTTGCTCAGGCTGACAGGCACTCTTCATGAGGGGCAAAAGGTGGGGGGGCATGGCCCCTCCGCCCTAAAGGATCGGCTGCTCCTGCTAATGACCCTCCTGCGCATGCAGTGCTAGGTGAGTGACGAGACGGCTGTACGGCCACTTACTTCAGATACCTGCCTTGTTATCTGTCTGCCACCTCCATTTGTCCCTCACTAAGGGGCCCCAGAAATGCCCAGCATGTACAAGCTTCAGCACAGATTAGGGGCGTGATTTACAGTTTGGGGGCCTGCTGTACCTAAGAGTGATGGGGAAAATTCCGTTCTCCACTGTGATGAGCTACTGATCACCAGATTTAGAGATCACCACTGGCCAAGCAGTGATCTCTGTGCCTTTAGAGTACCGCCATCACTCCCTCTGATGGCACTACAAGTTTGGTGGCCGGCCGCCGTCTGTTTGGCGGCTGGCTGTTCCCCAAACATTTTTTGTTTTTCAGAAACAAACCTCCAAAGCAGGAGTTTGTTTGTGAGAAAAAAAAAAAAACGAGTGACCCTCAGCCTCTGAGTTTTCCCCCAAAATGTGGTTGTCATGATTTTATGCCTGTCTGTGATGGGAAAAAACCCTCAAACCTTGTGCTCCAACTAGGGCATCGGTCCAATGTCCTCACTCTGAAGGGCTACTGGGGTAAGAGTTCTCCCACCATCGGAAAGATGACAGTACGCTTGACTCAGACCACAGCGAGCAGACCAAAGGGTTGGTGGACAGTGTCCTCTGATACATTTGTGATGGAGTACCCTGCCCCCCAAACTCTAGATCAGGTCGTAAGTACTGTATAGCAAGATAAGTTGTCATGCCTGAAAGTGTGTTATTTGACCTAAAGTTTGTTCTACTTCCTGTCACTTTCAGAAACCAGCTTACTCCTCGACAATGTGGCCTTTGTTCTATGTGTGGACACTTTAGCCAATGGTGATTCGCTTTACCTACATGCTTCAAAGCCACCAAAAGAAGGAACGGCTCAGTGGGATTTCATGATAGCGCTTCAAGAGGTAAACTGGCAGCCTTTGTGCCACCTTTAAAGTCCTAACATGACAAAATGGAAAAGATACGGCCTTTAAGTAACTTGTTCATTCAGGTTGCATTTCAAAAGAGGGCTGCCCTATATGATGCCATCAGTAGCCACTCGTGTGAGGATAATGGAAGGGTGAAGGAAGAGATTATACACTGCATTTGAAACCTAGAATTTTAGAAGCCACATATGACCATGGCTAACACTTAACTTTAAAAATGTTCAACGTCATTAGAGGATGGAGAGCTATGTCGAGCTTTGCTACAATGTAATCCGTCATATGGGTTGTTCTAATATGCAGTTGTGTGATTTTTTTAGCTTTTGTCATACCCTAATTTCCTGTTGTGCTGTAACATGATCAATCACTAAACATGATCACATAAGCTGTTTTTTGTTGAAGCATCTGAATTTGTTAGCAGTATTCACTATATACATAGATTTTTGCTGTAACATTTGAACTGGTCTGACGTTGCTTGTGTTCCCTTTTGAATGGGACCTTACCTGGCATTTTGGGGTGGACTGTTCCCGTGTGAAGCAGGGTCAGTATTGATTTGCATAAGGCAGGCCTTTGTCTAGAATGATGTAGTGGTTGTAAAATGATGGACTGTAACGTGGCCCAAGTGGCTGGGATAAATTCAGGAATTCCATCCATCACCTTTTTGCTTGTTGCAGTTATGGCGGAAATGGTTTCCATGATCAATGTGCCATACGAGTCAAGCTATCCCCTACTAATAAGGCCAAAACTGATCTGAGGTTGCTTATGTTCTCTCCTGGAGGGGGCCATGGCTGGCAGCTCGGGATAGGCTGTTTCCATGAGGAGCAGGGTCAATACTGATTTGCACAAAGTGGGCCTCTGTCTATATTGGTATGTTATGGTTGGTGAAAATTATAAACTGGAATGTGGTCTTGAAAGGTCACCAGTAGCTGCAATTAATTCAAGCATACCAACCATCGATCACATTGTGGTTTGTAGCATTTGAATTGCCCAGTGATGGCACAATATGATGTATTTCTCATTCTTGCCAGTGGTATTTCAATGAATGTAACTTTGCACACCAAATTCAATAACTGCTGGCAAGTTTTAAGATCAACTTTTCATGATCTGGCCGACAAATTTAAACAATGCCAACACAACCATGTTAATGTACTGAATTATTACACCAGCTTTCCCATATATTCAGTTTGACAACAACAGAGTGGTTTGCTTGATAAAACGTGTAACTCACATAAGGGGACTGGACTGCTCCTGGGAATATGGCCGGAATAGTGCTCTGAATGTATGTATGAGGAGAGGGAAAGAGGGATTCTAGAAAACTGATTTGTGCTCTTCTAGAATATAATGACCAGAAACATGTTTCCATGGTGTAGTTTGCTGATTAGTCCCTAAGAAGGCGGGGAGAACTTTCGAGAACAATGAAACAGAAGGCTGTAGCCTTGTGGAAGCGATTGAAGCCCATGATGCTCCTAGACTCTGGCAGCAAGAGGTTCAGATTCAGGAGTCTTCCTTCAGATGTCATGGCCACTGGTATTGGATGGGGGATATTCAGCTTTGGCCACTTAATAGACCATATGGGCTTAGGGTGTATTATCACAAAGCAGCAGATAAAGTCTTGTAGGATGGATGTTCTGCTGTAACAGGACTCGTCCAATATTGGTATAATGCTCACCACCAGTAAAATGGATCGTTCATCATGGATCTGAGTTTCTTTTTTTCGACTCACAATAACACAAGTGTCAGACTCACTGACTTAAGATCTGTAGTGGAAGAAAGGAGCACTGTATTTATTGACGAATCGCGTAGTCTTTACTCACGCAACTCATTAAATTCTGCTTTCATTTGTACAAATGAATTTCATGCTCCCTTTGCTGTGCCCTTTTGCAACAGTCTGAGAGAGAGGGAAAAATCATTAATGGCCAAAGTTGTACTTTAGGAAAATACAGGGGCAGTTTTTAACTTGAAGTCAGCCCAGTGTGCATCACTATCATATGTGTGACATTGCAATTATGGGTGGTGTAGCCATTGTATACCTGTTATTGGCATCAAATACTAAATATGGTCATCATATGCTGGGTATCAAGGGCATCTTTCATCTTATGAAAATGCACATCTTCTAACCATGATGCCACCCCTGAAGTTAGGGCAGCTCAGGTGATGATGTCCTCCTATACCAGTCTCTCTCTCACAACAAAGACATGATATGGACTAGTGATGCAGTGTTTTCATTAATATTTCCTACATCGTTTCAGGTTATGAACTCTCCTCCCTTCAAGAGCATGAACTTTTCAGTGGTCCATAAAAAGATCAATCTGGGAGAGGAGCTGCTCGGCTGGGAACACGAGCAGTTTAGCCTCCGCAGGATCCCGGCGTTCACTATGTCACACCTTGACAGCCACAGGCACGGCCTTAAGAACACTATCCTGGACACCAGGTGAGCCTTTGCGTTTGCAGGTGTGGCTACCACTGCCTAAAGAATATGTGAGCTGGGGGTGCTGCAACTAGGTCCACTGGTGTGCACGTCATTATGAGTATGGTGAATGTGAGCACTGTCATTGGCCTCCTTCCGTTGCAGTGAGGCACATGGCCTTTTAGGAGGAAAGATAACTGGTATCAGCAAGTAACAGGAGAGTAATGTGATGGACTCTATGCGCAGGACCTGCCTGCGACTTGTGGGGGAATGGTGGATGGGAGAGTGGGAAGTGTGCATGAGCCAGAGTGAGCTATTCCATCTACTGGAATGAGCCTAGAGTGAAAGGTTGTCTCCAACAAGGATGAGTGGTCTGCACCCTGCAGGCAGCACCGCTCAGAAAAGCATTGCCCTAGAAGCATCCCTCAAGGATAGAGAAGTCTGTCATGAAAATCCTGCTGCATTGATTGTCCAAACCATCAATGAAATTGTAACCTTTGCAGAGAACAGGGACTAGAAAAATGCTTTGTACATGTGTGCCTTTGTGTAATCAAGAAACAACTGTTGATTTCTAAGATTTAAGACTCTTTTTAAACCTGCAAAAGCGATATTTCAACTTGTGCTTATCGAATCTTTATCGTTTTGACCTTATTTTATTCAGATAAATATCAACTATTTTTCTAAACCTGCGTGGTGTATTTTTGTGGTGTTTTCACTGTTTTACTGTATGATTTATTACATAAATACTTTACACATTGCCTTCTAAATGAAGCCTGACTGCTCAGTGCCAGAGGGTGGGCACAGGATAATTGGGATTGTGTGTGACTTACCCTGACTAGGATTGTTGTCCCTACTTGAACAAGGGTGTATACCACTGCCAACTACAGACCACATGTCTAACAACATTTAAACCAGGTCCAGGTTTCATTAAGATAAGAGAGACTAATGTCAGCTTTAGAAGTTTACTTATGATGCTTTGTTCAATTGAAGAGCTAAGTGCTAATCTTGATTGGCCTTCAGTGGAGCTCTGAAACTGTTTTAAAACAGATAGGACAGGGATCTTTTGTGGCGGCTTCAATTTACTACAAGACAGAGTTCGGAGCATACTGTAAGTACAGAAACAGAACTAAGGCTTCTGCTATGGCCCGATTTAAATTTAGTTAACTGGCGTGCAGGCATATTGGAAACATTTTGATATTGTATTTGTTGCACCTTACTACATGATCCTCCAGATAAAGAATCCATGCTCTTTAAAGTTAGTTTATTTGACAAAAGGTTAGGCCTGTACCTTCTGGATAGACGAGCACCACATAAGAAAACGTTGGCACAAGACAGAAGGCTTCCACTTACAGGTGGTATGAGGCTGCCCCCATATATAGCACACATATACTTCTGCTCTTGTGTCCATAAGCCAACCATATCCCTACCTCTTTGGAAAGCTTACAAGACTCACTGTGATGCACAATACAATGTCCCATCAAGTAGGACTATAAAGAAGTAGAAAGAAGTCAGATTCTGGTGTTCATGTAGGTAGTGCCTTTATAAAGTAGAAACATATAGAGGATTAGTATATGTCCAGATGCCCCACACAGAGCTAAGACGCTTCCTTTCCAGTTCCTCTTCCAACTCATCTTCACATTCACATATATACAGGATGGCATCCCCATCATTATATAGGGATCTAACATTTCAGGCAAGGCAACAACAGATATCATGAAGGGTATAGCAGAGGCAAATTCAAACAAGAGCCTTCACAAATACTCACATTTTCTGTACAGTGTTCAATGTGTGTTCTCCCCTACTCTGTTCTTTAGCAAAACCTATGAGTAAAGTAATGCTTTCCAGTTAAGATTCCATGACACCCTATTTAGTGACACCCTGTCCTCTGTCCTGAGACTTGTCAATTTATTATATCTTTGAGATATGTTCTTGTAAATGCTCCTCCCTTGCATAAAGAGCTAATTTCTAACATACATATATTCTTCAGGTCCCAGATTGACATACAGCGGCTAAAGAGGAATGCAGAGATACTAGCGGAGAGCCTGGTGAGGTTCATGTATAAATTAACCAGGAAGGTAAGCATATGGTTGTTTCCATGGTGAAACAGTGTTCAGGGAGATGGGGTGTTCTTAATGGGGAACCAATGGCAAGGAAGTTCAGCAGTCGGATTGACCATAGAATCATCAGTCTGTCGGCCTTTGTAACAACACTGCGTTATTATTTGCACAGTAATCCAGAATATATCAACTTAAAGCAACCATGTAGGAGTCTTTAAGATTGGTCTATACTAAATTCATACATCATGAATTGACCAGGGTACCTGCTACCTTTCTGTGAGCAGAGAAGAGAATGGATAACTTGCAGCTTGGCCCTTTGATGCTGCCCATGCCATCTATCCAGCTTGAGTGAGGTTAATGGGTAAAGTTATGCTTTGATTGACATAAGGTTTAAATTTGTGCTCTCAGTGACTTCTGTCCAGCTTCAGTGTGTTCCCCATGACTAAGTCCCTACCATTCTCATAATGCTTATGTGCCCATTCGATTCTAGCTCAAATTGTGCAAGCCATGGTCCCCGTGTCTTCTGAAAGTTACTGGTACACTCTCTGCTTTCATAAAGTACCGTCTCTGCCCCAAACGTCTCTGATCCATACCTGTGCACTACTGCTCTTTGGTTGGTCCTTGTGCGACTCCCCGTTCTCATGCGCCACATTACATTGCAGGGACTGCATAAGAACGAGTTCCTTATATGTGTTTATGAGCATGTGTGTGTGTTTTTATTTTATGTGATAATGTCTTAATATGAAGAGCCCAACTGTAACTTTGTTTAATTTGGAAAAATCTGGTTTTGGTAACATCATAAACCACAATGTTGCTGAGATGTCAGTATGGACGATAAGACATGCTACTTGCACGTATTTTAATATTGCATGTTCATTTTGGGGAAGTTAGATTGAAAAAGCTATTTTCTTCAAGCAGCTAACATTGGGCAGTGACTGGAATTTGAATGTTTTTGTTTAAATTTCAATACATTGTTGATAAAACAATGGCTAACAATAAGGGCTAGTGTGTTTACCACATTCTGTATCTGCAGCTTTTAGCACATAATTATGGCATCTGCCACATATTACATCATGCACTTTGCTGATTTCACAGAGAATGTGCTGCATAATTTGCATTTTTCAGATAATCTAGCGGGTTTGACAATGATTAAGCTCTGCAGAATTGGTTGGGGCCCGTCTTTATGGTGAAAAACCTGTATTCACAGAGAACTCTGAAATATTTCCATTATTTAATGATTTCCTGGGAAATATGGTGCTTCCTACCAATGCATGTTTGTAAAAAAATAAAAAGATTTTGTGTTTGTGTGTGTGTGTGTCGCTGATAAAACCAATTTTAAAGTGACGTTATTGTTAGGTGAAGATGTCAGTCATTTTAATTGTACAAAACCACTGAAGACTTATAGTTATCTCAAGGGGTTGTTTAGTAAAGTTTTATTAAAATAAATGTCTGACTCTTTTTACGTAGTTTTTATTATTACATTTTGGGGAGGACAATTGCGAAAATAAACAGTCAGTATATATATATATATATATATATATATATATATATATATATTTTTAAAAAGTCTCAGAGTCTTTCTTTTAACATCAGCCCTAAGAATGCAATTTTAAAAACAACCGCAATAGGGCCTTGTATCTTTTTTATACATCTTTGAGCCACATAAAACACAGCCATAGAACCACCCCCGGGATAACGCTGTACGACCTCTGACCCTGACCCTGGTTCCCAGGCAGGTCGCTCCCCTCACCGCCACGCAGCCCCCAGTGTGACCGCTCCCGCTGCCGTGCCCTGACTGCCTGTGCCTGCCTCCTGTGACCGAGCGCCAGTGTCCTCCGATTCTGTGCCCGAGCGCCAGTGTCCTCCGATTCTGTGCCCGAGCGCCAGTGTCCCTGGTATAGTTGCCCTGATTTGTTCTTCCTTTCGCCCTGACTGTGCTCCCTTCCTTCCTGCTTCCCTCGTCTTGCCGCGTCTCCCCCTCGCCGCCCGTTTTCCAGCCGCCGCGTCCCTGTAGCTCCACCCCCTTGCACCCCATTGGCTGCCCCGCTCCCACCTCCCAGCTGCTCCTCTCTCCCTCTTCCCCTCATATGGAGGCCGCGCAGCGGTAGAGAGAGCGACCTCTGACCCTGGTTCCCAGGCAGGTCGCTCCCCTCACTGCCACGCAGCCCCCAGTGTGACCGCTCCCGCTGCCGTGCCCTGACTGCCTGCCTCCTGTGACCGAGCGCCAGTGTCCTCCGATTCTGTGCCCGAGCGCCAGTGTCCTCCGATTCTGTGCCCGAGCGCCAGTGTCCCTGGTATAGTTGCCCTGATTTGTTCTTCCTTTCGCCCTGACTGTGCTCCCTTCCTTCCTGCTTCCTTCGCCTTGCCGTGTCTCCCCCTCGTCGCCCGGTTTCCCGCCGCCGCGTCCCGGTAGCTCCGCCCCCTTCCACCCCATTGACCGCCCCGCTCCCACCTCCCAGCTGCTCCTCCCTCCCTCTTCCCCTCATATGGAGGCAAGCCCGTCTGCGCCCGTCCGCGCCTGGACCGCGCCCAGCGCCAGACCCCCTGGCCCCAGCCGTTGCCAGCCTCCCCGCCGGACCTACGACACCGCCACCCTACTAGCACTCAACACCAGCCGGATCCCCGGGTGCTGCCGTGCCGACCCAAGACGCACCCACGGACCCCTCGCCTGCCAATCATGCAAGTTCTCCTGCATCTGGACCCGCACCGCACCCGCCAAGCCAAGCACCAGCAGCAACCACCTGAAGTGCATCCTGCTCAACACCCGCTCCATCCACAGACACGCCGTGGAACTCTGGAACCTGCTCGACACTACATCTCCAGACGTCACCTTCCTCACAGAAACCTGGATGAACGCCTCCTCAGCGCCCGACATCGCCATCGCCATCCCGGACGGATACAAGATCACCCGGAGGGACCGCGTCAACCAGACAGGAGGAGGCATCGCCATCGTCCACAAGAACACCATCCGCATCACGACCAACTCCGACGACGCCCTCACAGCCGCCAAACATCTCCACTTCCAGATACACACCGACCCCAAGACCACACTCAGAGGCACCCTCATCTACAGACCCCCAGGACCCCGCACACAATTCAGCGAAGACATCGCAGACTTCATCAGCCCACACGCCCTCCCCTCCGCTGACTACATCCTCCTAGGGGACCTCAACTTCCACCTGAAGAACAACAACGACAACAACACCACCACCCTGCTGGACAACCTCGCCAACCTCAGACTCAAGCAACTGGTGAACACCCCCACCCACTACGCCGGACACACACTTGACCCAGTCTTCTCCTCCAGCAAGTACATCTCCTTCAGCCACTCCACCGGACTCCACTGGACAGACCACAGCTGCGTCCACTTCAGCTTCAGAAGAACCACGACTCACCACCACCCACAACAGGCTCCCCGTAGGAGCTGGAACAAGATCACCACCGACCAGCTCTCCACATCACTGAACCAGAACCCTCCCGCCAGCTCAGCGGACCCCAACCAAGCAGCCAACAACCTCACACAGTGGATCACCAACTGCGCTGACAACCTCGCACCTCTGAAAACCCATCCCATCAGGCCCAACAGCAAGAAAGCCTCCTGGTTCAACAATGACCTCAAGAACTCCAAGAAGAACTGCCGCACCCTCGAGAAAGCCTGGCGAAAAAACCCGACTACAGACAACATGACCGCCCTCAAGCACGCCTCCCGCAAACACCACCAGCTGATCCTCACCACCAAGAAGACAGCATTCAAAGAACGACTAGACAACAACGCACACAACAGCAAGGAACTCTTCAGCATCGTCAAAGAGCTCTCCAACCCCAGCGCCAGAAACAACGACATCACTCCCTCACAAGACCTCTGCGACTCACTCGCCTCGTTCTTTCACCGCAAGATCGCCGAAATACACAACAGCTTCGGCGCACAGACCACGCACCCAACCACCAAACCGACGCCCCCCAACACCACCCTCCGCGCCTGGACCCCGGTCAGCTCCGAAGACACCATCCATACGATGAACACCATCCATTCCGGATCACCAACCGACCCATGCCCCCACCACATCTTCAACAAGGCCGACTCCGTCATCGCACCCCATCTCCGGGACATCATCAACTGCTCCTTCAACACCGCCACCTTCCCGGAGAGCTGGAAGCATGCCGAACTCAGCGCCCTCCTGAAGAAACCATCAGCAGACCCCACCGACCTCAAGAACTACCGCCCCATCTCGCTCCTCCCGTTTCCTGCCAAAGTCATTGAGAAGACCGTCAACAGACAGCTAGCCGCCTTCCTCAAGACTAATGAATCCCTCGACCACTCGCAGTCCGGCTTCCGAGCCAACCACAGCACCGAGACCGCCCTCATCGCAGCCACTGACGACATCCGAGCCCTGCTCGACAACGGGGAAACAGCAGCCCTCATCCTCCTGGACCTCTCTGCAGCGTTCGACACTGTCTGCCACCGCACCCTAGTGCAGCGCCTCAGCAACATCGGAATCCAAGAGAAGGCACTAGAGTGGATCATCTCGTTCCTCGCCGGAAGAACCCAGAGAGTCCGCCTCCCCCCGTTCAGATCCAAGGCCACCGAAGTCATCTGCGGCGTACCACAAGGATCATCACTCAGCCCCACCCTCTTCAACGTCTACATGAGCCCCCTCGCAGCCATCGCACGCCAACACAATCTCAACATCATCTCCTACGCCGACGACACCCAGCTGATCCTCTCCCTCACCAACGACCCAGCCACCGCCAGAACCAACCTGCACGAAGGGATGAAAGACGTAGCCGAGTGGATGATGAACAGCCGCCTGAAACTGAACTCAGACAAGACGGAAATCCTCATCCTTGGATCATCACCCTCGGCCTGGGACGACTCCTGGTGGCCCCCTGCCCTAGGCAGCGCACCCAAACCAACGGACCACGCACGCAACCTAGGCTTCATCCTGGACTCCTCCCTCTCGATGACCAGACAAGTCAACGCCGTCTCATCATCTTGCTTCAACATCCTACGCATGCTCCGAAAGATCTTCCGATGGATCCCCACCGAAACCAGGAAGACGGTCACCCAGGCACTCGTCACCAGCCGACTGGACTACGGTAACACCCTCTACACCGGAACCACGGCCAAACTACAGAAAAGACTCCACCGCATCCAGAACGCCTCTGCATGCCTCATCCTTGACATCCCCCGACACAGCCACATCTCCGGACACCTGAGAGACCTGCACTGGCTCCCCGTCAGCAAGAGAATCACGTTCCGTCTCCTCACCCACGCACACAAGGCCCTCCACGGCCCCAGGTACCTTAACAACCGCCTGACCTTCTACACTCCCACCCGCCAGCTACGAACGACCAGCCACGCCCTCACCGCCGTGCCACGCATTAGAAAAGCCACCATGGGAGGAAGATCCTTCTCCTACCTGGCAGCCAAGACTTGGAACTCCCTCCCCATCCACCTCCGTCTGACCCAAGACCACCTCTCCTTCAGGAAGCAACTCAAGACCTGGCTGTTCGAGCAGTAGCGGTCCCCCCTCCCCCAGCGCCTTGAGACCCTCCGGGTGAGTAGCGCGCTTTACAAATTTCTTGATTGATTGAGTGATTGATTGATTGATTACCCCCATCTGTAGAGCAAAAGCTCCAGTCTGGTAACTACTTAAAAAACATAGTATAGTGGGTTCTCCTGTGGTCATGATTTCAATGACTCATACCTACTTTTTTTCTAATGCTAGTGGGGGGTTGCAGAACTTCCTGCAGTCCCCCACAACATTAAATAAAAGATTGGTAGTCCCCCTGTCCCTTCTAGGGACATCACCAAAAAACAAAAAATATGTAAATAGCCCTCACAAGGCATTATGAGGTGCTCCATGAAGACGCAGTACATAATAAATGAGCCTGAACAACCAACAAACAAAACCACTGACATTCACCAGGTATAGTTATGTCAAATAACTATAAATTGTTTCCTAAAGTAACTATAACTCGTGCCACCTCCATGCACAGTGTTGTCATTAATGATGTGATGTCAGATGTTGCAGTGATATTATCAATGCTGCCATAGAACACATCACACGTGATGTATTATGGGAGGTAATTAGCAGTGCATAGCAAAGGCACAAGTTTTAGTTACTTTAGGGAGTGAGTTATAGTTAGTTGAGTTAAGTATAACTGGTGAATTTAAGTGATTGTGTATGTTTTAAATGGCATTTTAGCCTAACTATAATGTCCCTTTAACCTTTGTTTTTTTCACTGAATTTCTAAGGGTTTGTTTTGTTCGGGTAAAGTAAAATATTATTATAACTCCTAACTATCACCTCACTTTAACCTTTTTTCAGTGAATTTCTATGTTTTTTAATGTAAATTAAGCTGTCCATTGCCTGTGGCCAGGCCTGGCTCCCACCCCCATGTCAGTTTAAGTGCAATAGCGTAAAAAGTGTCATTTTAAGTAAGGCAGTCCTGCTGGTTTTGTTAAAGAGTCAAAATACCAAAATATAAAAAGCAGTGGGCCTATTGGCTTTATCAACATCAACATATATAAAGCAGACCTATTGGCTTTGTCAAAAAGTCACCAATACCTATAAACAAACAGATATTTAATAAATTCATACATTGCAATATCTAATAATAGTGACATATTTTTCAAGCCACAATGTGCAGCCCTACACCAAACCACGAGGGGATCCTGCGCTCCAGCTGAAGAGTATACAACTTCAGCTCAAGTGCTTTAAAGATATGGTAAGCTTTCCTGGGGCCATGGATTCAGTGACCAAGGAGATGTACTTTGTTTTTGTTTAATGTTGCTGAGGGCTGCTGTACGACCTGCAGCGCCCTTCAACATAAAAAAGAGGTTGCTGGTACCCCTTCTAGGAGAACCACAAGGAAAAGCCCTCCTTGCATGAAGCAGTGAATAATAAATGAGCAGCTCCTTTCTCTTTTGCAAAGCAGGTAACATAGAGCCCACTCTGGGGGACCCACATCACCAAAATTGTTGGGTGCCTCCTCGAAAGCCCCAAAGTCCCTGCAGCTCTGGCCTGCTCCCCAGCCAGCACAGATACTGGGTGCTGGTGGAAGCCAGCATTTTATTGCAAAGTGTGTGCCCTAGGATCCGTGCACCCCCTACCATACAAAACTAAACAAAACAACTTCCCCGGGTCTGGCCAACCCTGGGGGGCTCATAATCAAAAAGTGCAGGAGCTCATTTTCTTTTTCGGATGCACGGATCCTCTGCGCCAAGAAAAAAAATTACGTTATTGGCCCTAGGGGGATAGGCTATCCCTACTCTGCCCCCTATATGTATTTTTTTTTTTTTACAGTACATGGAAGTGGTGTCGCCGCCAAACGTCCTAGGCACCACCCCTACTAGAAATGAAAATGCACAAATAAAATAACAAATAAAAATAAAATATCTAAAATTAAAACTCATAAACAAAATAAAGTGGCGCAAGTGGACTTTTCCAATACGAGCCAGGCGCCTAGTAAATATAACAAATAAAGTGCACAGAGATGCACTGCTAAATATTCAATTAATCAGTTTTTCGCTCAGAGTAGCCAGTTCCTGGATAAAGGGTGCTGTTGCTTTACAAGACTGTTCTGCAGCAGAGTATTTCTGTCCTGAGAGTTGGCATCCCATATAAGTGCACTGTGACTGCTTAAAAAACTATATGAAGGGGTAGCGACTGCTTGTTGGATTACCACAGAACTCGGGTCTAAGACACTTGTCTGGATTACGAATTTGTTCTTGGACTTATCATGGTCCATTATACTGGTTACCCTTCATCGACCTTGGACGTTTTTTCCAGCGAGAACTATTGATACCGGGTAGCCTACTTACAGACGCAAAGATTTACTTTACTTTGTGATTGACATATTGATTTCGCCGTTTATCACTTCGCCCAAATAGCCTTGAAAAAGTCACCAGCATGACGAAACACGTGTTGGCTGTGTTTGCAGTGATGTTCTCTTTTTTACTGAATGTAACTTCGTCTACAATAAAGACATCATATGACGTACATGTTTGTTTCATCCATCCGACAGAAACCATACATTACGGAGTGTTAAGACTTGTGTCGTATTGTTGTCCATTGTGTGCGGTGGTCTGTTTTTGTTTATCATTACTTGTGTAAAGATTTACACTTGGTCTGTGCTCATGGGTGGTAGAGCATTTTGATCACCTGCACCACATTCTACTGTACAACAATTTTACAAATTGTGTTCACTTTCCTAGGAGTGCGGTTACCTTCACCCTTACTACCCCTTCATATTGCTTAAAAAACTAACTAATATGAACAGATTCATAAAGTTTATATAAATAAAGTGACCAAATGTGCAATTGAAAATTTTAAAACGTACTTTAAAGGTCAAGGAATTTGAATTTGGAGGCTAAAAATTAAATTAGTATCCTCCGATTTATTTGTGGGAGCAGCGCAGGTGCATGAAACAGAACATAGTATGGACCTGGCTTACATTGAATTTAGAAAAGCTCCAACCTTCCTATTAAAATTTAAATTTTTATTTTTTATTTTATTTCTTTGCAAATTAAATAAAACATGTTATCATTTGTGTATGTTTAATGGAATGCTTGTTTCAGTATTTTTTGTGTATTGTTTTGCGGTTCAAGTCATCGACAGTTTTTAGACCTGGGACCCCAGGGTTCAGTAATGACTCAGTGGGAGGTCCCCGGATTCCAATAATGATTTAATCGGGGTCCCCTGGTTCCAGTGATGATAAAGTGGGGATCCACAGAAGTCAAAAGGTTGGGAACCATTGCAGTACACAATATAAGTAATAGGAAAATTACAGGTGCTAAAGTCAGCATACAAGAAGAGGTCAAATAAATGTCAGCGAATGTGTTGTCTGTGGTAGGATCTTTGTGTAATGATAATGCATTTTATATGCAAGACAGGCCTCACTGAACGGAAATACGACTGCATAATATTGAATAATGTGTGTAATAGGTGTAGGGCCTAGAAAAGGGGACTGTTGAATTGTCGTACTTAACAGATGTGTTCTTGACACCATTCAAACCAACAAGACAGTGAAGAAAAACTTTCCACTTCATTGGTGCAGGCATTGTAAGTGTATCTGCTAGGGGAGATGTTCTTGAAGAGATTCATACTGGAAGGAAGAAGGCTAAATTAGCATCACCTCTGTAACTTCCATATACTTTTGCAAATGGACAATGTTTTTTAGATTTTTGTTGCGAAACAGGAGCCGAACACAATAGACCCCCTCGCTCCATAAAGCATCATTAGTGATAAAGGTATATAAGTTATCGGCGGAGGGGTGGGGAGAAGTACTTGGGGCCAGATTACGACCTTGGCGGAAGGGATTACTCTGTCCCAAATGTGAGGGATATCCCATCCGCTGTGTTACAAGTTCCATGGGATGTAAGGTTGTAATCAGGCCCTTAGACTGTTTGCTGAGGAGAAATGCTGAAGGGCTGAACTCCGACTGCTGATCCAATGGCAGCATAAGGTATGCAAAGAAAATATACATTACTTGCCATAAATAGAGCTTAGTAAATCAGTACAGCCATACAAGTTAAATGGCTAACAATTTGAAGATATTTTGAGAAGGGACTAGGCTAAGAGGTTAGGTATGTTTGATGAAATATGATTGGGGTTTATCTAACCTTTGCCTTTTCTGCTGAGTTATTTATAATAATTATGATCATTTTGATATACATGATTTGTAGACATATACTGAAAAATATGTAATCATACGATAGTGAAATATTTGATTTGGGGTAAAAGGGTGGAGCTCCATTTATTATCACTCCCAGACAAGAGATTCTGTGATAGGTTTGTCTGACCACTAATGTTCCCCATCTAAAAGAGCATAACTCCCTAGAGGGGGAGTGAGAGAAACCTGCCAGAGACCATATAGCTAATTAGGGTCATCTTCTCTATGCTGGGATTGCTTGCTGCTTACCTTACTGATAAAAGCCAGGCTGCTTCCTTGCCGCTTTACTGTTCTGAATGCAGGAATTTACCCCGTGGAGTGCCACAGGGCTCATCCCTAAGTCGAGCTTTCTTTAATATCTATGTGCCTCCCCACCAGCAGTATTAATCCATTTCTATGGCTTCTGCTTCTACATCTACATTGTTAGTCCACCTTCATAAACCATCCTGAAATTCATCATATATCCTCCAGTCCTGCCTCCTGAAGGTCTTTGACTAGTAGTCTGTAAACCTGAACACAACTCATAGGAAACAAAGGTTCTTATTGTGGGTGCAACTGTTTCCTTATCGGTCACCCCTGAAATCATCAAGGTTCCCACTATATGTTGACTTCTGTTGAAGATGCTGTGGAAAATTTTGCTCCTTCTCCATCCAAACTGTCAGTGTTTTGTAGTTGAGGCAGCAATAACTGCCTGACAAGACTACAACAATGCCATATATTTGGGCTGCCTAAGTTCTCCCAGCAAATCATACAGGATGGTGCCGTTGTAACTTCCATGGTATAAAAAAAATCTATATTCTACTTATCTGTCTAACTAAACTTCATTGGTTCCTTATTAAATATTGTGTCAAATCCAAGGCTATATTCCTAATCTATTTAATTTGATATTTCAATGCCTGAATTCTAAATTGACCTGCTTGTCCATCGCTACTCTTTTTGAACAAGATTTCCTATCTTCAAGTAAGTATGTAGGCACCCATGGTGCACAGTTGCACCAATTGGCACAATAAAAATAAGGCTCTTGACAAAAAGAGGACTGTCAAATATTAACCCATTGCCCAGTACATTGACTATGCACCAGTTGCATAGACAATACTTAGACTTTGGTGCAGGGGTCCAGAGGGTAATTACGGCAACACTCTACACCAATTTTTGCTGAGAAAGTCAGAGAAACAATGCCTGACAATCATGATGAAACAGTGTGTAGAAGCAATAAAAAATAATGGAGCTTGTCCATAGTTGTAAACAAAATATCTATTTCAATTATGTCTGCATGTGTAAATATGTCTAATGAATTGCATTTTATGTTATTGTAATCTAGTTGAAACCAAACAACCAATAAGATATGACATTTATTATGGAAAGAATGTATGTGATGAAATATGGATGTTTACACATACCCTGTGTTGATAGTGTGAGCAATCGACGTGAAATATATGCATTTCATTTCATGAATTTAATTTATGGTCCCATTTTTAGACATGTCCTTAGCAGTCAGAGACAGGAAGATAAGAACAATGATGGTTCCTTTGTGTCTTTTCAGAACATTCCAGAGAATCTTCAGGTATTTGAAGGAGAGCAGGTAAGTCCTCTGCCATCTTCGTATACTGTTCCATTGTACCACATCAGACTATGAGTGGTGCAGCGAGAGAAGGCAATGGTCATCAGATTTCACACAGGTAGCGAGGAAGCACCTTCAGTTTTGTGGGTTGGGGAGGGAAGGAATATATTACTAAAACACTTGAAGGGTTCTTTAGGTCTTCGTCGAGGAAGGTTAAAGTTTGTGTAGTTATCACCTTCAGGAGAACAAAGCATTAGGACATCTGCAAAGATTCAAATGTAATTATTATTTTAGCACATTCCAAAATAAATACACATCTGGAGTTAGGCACATAGGGGCACATTTACAAGAAAGTGGTGCATCGGTCCCGACGTGGCACTTTTCTTGCCTCGTCCCTGCCCCACCTAACAACACCATAGTTGTGCCGTATTTACAACATAGCGCACCTTGACAGTTGGTTGGACAATAGCGGCAAAATTGTTGACGCTATGGTGGCGCTTTGCTGCACTAGCGTCAAAAATGTTGACGCTAGTGCAGCAAAGCACAGGAGGCCCAGTGATTAAAAGGGGTGAGTCATTTTAACACCTGCTCTGATCAGGCATTGATAATGATGGAATAAATGGTGCAGTGAGTTGTAAATTTCCCTGCCTCAGAATGCCCCCTTTGCATACATTGTGCCTGACGCAGTCGCTCTAAAAAAACGCTGAAAAACATTTACCAAAAGATTTTATCCACAGTGGAGAAGCCAGCCCGACTAACAATCTGAAAACCTAAGACACATATCAAAACTACAAACAAATGATACAGTGTAGAACTAATCATTCTGGGATGCACCAGCTGTAACCTCTAGCACTGATGGCGCATATCAATAATGCGTGAAGGTAAGAGCCAACACAAGAAACATCGGAAAAAGCTCTCAATGCATGTTAAAAACCTGTTAGAAACAGAAAGCTGTTAAGAAAATGAAAAAGGCATGCCTTGTCAAACAAATCTGTGATGGAACAAACAAATTAGGGGAGATCTTCAATACCTACCAGCAGATGAGCAACCAACAAAGCAACCTTTTGAAGCCAGACCTACCCCAAGCTTCATACCATCAATGCAGAGTGCTGCTATCCCTTGAAACAGAGGAAGACTCGTAGAGTTCCAGTCCCGGATTTCTCTCTTACCCCTTTTTCTTATTTCTCCCCCAGTTTCTGTTTTTGGTGATACTTATCATTCTCTTCACCAGTGCAGTGGCTTAGGGACTGCAGGGACTTTCAGTGGGTCTGTGTCTTGCATACATTTGCAATAAATTGAAAAATGAGTAACTTGACAACTCCAATGGTACATAGTACTCAACCACATCTTTCATGCCCACAAATTCAGGGCAGGTTATGGCCTGTAAGTTTCACTGAAACTACTCAGCCAGTGTCAAAGAACATCTTTTTTGTTTCAGATCATTTTGTTAGCATTTAGGTGAAACTTGTACAATCACAGGAGAACATCTTCTAACTTTGGGTGAAAACAAGAAATCATCTCTAATACTTCAACCTCTCTGCAGCCTTTAACAATGTAAATGCAATTGCTTGCTAGGAAGACACTGAGAGTAGGGTGGTATCTTCACCTGCAATGAAATGGATCCTGCCATAGCAAGCCAACCTCAGCCAAAGGGGTTCTCTTTGGTTCTCTTTGAGTTTCTATGGGACATTAAAATCACACATGGCGTCCTGTGGAGTGCCCTAAAGGTCATTTTGCTTGATATTCATCATCTACTCTCACCATTTACCCGAGCTGCTACAGCAGCATCTGTTGAACCTCCAAATATAAGTCAATAATACACAATAATATAATAATGATAATAACAATTCAATTTTCCAACCACCAAGAGGTTCTGCACCAGCCACACTTTGAAAATAAGGAATTTGAGTGTTATATCCAATGGAGAGGTCTCCTGGTTACTCGAGTGTGTGGGGTGGTCAATAGCATTATCTTGCTGTACTTTCTACTCTTTATTATACTGGAGCTCCTTAGAATTGACCACCGGATCGAGCTGACAAGAGCCTTAATGATGGTGTGACGAGACTACTGGATGTTATGCGTACTGGTCTCACAAAGAAGCTCATCCAGAGGCTACACAGGCTCCAAAATCAGGTAGCCAGATTGGATCTGCACCTAAGAAGGTGCGACCACATGAAGCAAGCTGTGAACTCGCCTCACTGGTTCAATGTAGATCCAAAGATTTAGTTCAAAAGTCTCTGCTCTATTCATAAGCCCTACTGGGTCCCATAAACCTCCAAACCCTAACTGACTGAACTGGACATTTTTACATGCAAACCGACATAATGTCTCTGGCATATCTGCAATACTTTGAGGTAACCAAATGCCACTGGAAAGATTATCTTCTCAAACATTTACTTCTATAGATATACACAGAAAACCCTGTGGTGATCCCAATTGGCTTCTCTCTTGCTGAGATATCATTTTGGTGTAACTAGTGATAGCTTCTGTTAAACCCACGTTGCTGCTTGTTGCCCCCTTGGCTTTGGCTGTCGCCCATTCTTCCCACAAATCCTTTAAAAGCAAGACTGCATTAAGATTTTGCAGCACTTTTAGCTGGTTATTAGTGCCTGCTATAAACCACTTTTTTTGTAATGTGCCTCGATCAATCAATCAATCAATCAATCAGGAAGTCCTTGTAGAGCACAAGCTTGTCACCCTGGTGGGTCTCCAGGCGCTGGAATGGTGCTGAGGGGTGGTTTGGCTAGCCAAAGCTATGGTCGAAGAGCCAGGTCTTGAGCTGCTGCTTGAAGTCTTTCAGGGAAGGGGCAGAGCCTCCGACACAATTGTGCATTAAAGTTTATTTTTTATCAGACTGTATGATGTCACAACTTGTGTCACACAGGTTCATGAATCCTGTGATGTCACTTCTGTTGCTCCTATGATTTTGGTGAAGTGGTGCTTCTGGTATTTTGATCCCCCTCCTACCATGAATGTTATGCAAACTGTGTTTGTTTCTAGGGAATAGATGAGCCCCGACTGAGTGCGATTCTAGATTGGCTTGTGCTACAACCCCGCGCAGCGCAGCTGATCAACAAGGATCACCCTCTCCTCACCACCATGGAATATTTCTTGAAAAGATACCTGAGCAATGTTAAACGACACGTCTTTAAGGCTGATGAAAGGTAACATAAAAGTGTGCTTATTGCTGTAATGTTGTCAGACTATGTACAGTTTACTGTTTCATCCAGTATCTTCAAAGAAACTGTTGGATCTGCTGCTAATAGGTACACATATACCATGTCCATGATAGATACAGGTGCATAGCCATCTGTAAGAATCCTGTCAGCCTTCAGTAACAGCAAGCACTGGAAAGGCCAATCAGTATCATTTTGCCAGTGCTTTCAGGCCACTGCCATTGGCTTTGCAGATGCTTTTAACATTGTGCAAAGCCAATAGTAGTGGCCAGCCATCTTTGAAGTGTATATTCTATTCTTCCAAGATGGGCACCACATTGCATGTTGATGCATGGTGGTGACCACTTTGAAAGGATTGAAAATAACGTTCAGCCAGTTTAGAACTTTATTTGTAATATTTCTAAGACTGCTACAAGTCCTGTCATGCTATGTTGCAAGACCCAACTTGGCAGCTATCTTGGAAGTGTAAACAAAAGAATACACTTGGAATACAAAGTAATATATTTGGAGGAAGAACAGATTCTTCTTCCTCCCATGTCTTTCATGATAGAGTGTCTGCCTACCCATGTTGATTATCGGGCCAGTATGTGATGTGATAATGAAATCAGGGGAAAAAGAGTAACCATTAAGCCTGATGAACATAGAAGTTAAATATAGTAAATTCTAATGCTCAGCGCACACTGTGATCTTATGATTAGCCCATTCTAAATAATGGCACAGGTGGGCACAGGGCATTTCTATAGCCATAAATTCTGATGTATACCTTTATCTGCAGATTCATCACCATAGAATACTCCCCAGGCACCAGACTGGATCTGGAAAATGTTCTTCATAGCAATACTCCTGTGCGCCACTAGGTAGAGGAATCCACACTGCCCCAGTGACAGAGCAGAACCATATATAAGCGCCACCCCATCAAGCTGAAATCAGTTTCTTTCTTTTCTTGCCTTTTGACAAGGATCCAGAGCTCTGTTCCCAAATTTGACGTTTGGTGAACTCATTTTAGAAGTAATTAAATAATGTGCTAGAGAACAATATCCCAACCTAAAACAACAGGTGTCAGGTCATCCTGTGACTGCAGGAAGCACAAGGTGTGTCTTTGGTCTCTGGGCCATGATTCTAATCATGCAGTAAGTGCGCCCTCATGAACCCAAAGAGGCCAAAGCCTATGTGTGAGTCCTGCTCCTGATCCAAGTTGCAGGTGAGAGCTTGGTCCTGGTACCGGGGTCATTCCCGTGACCACTTAACTTTGCGTTTGAAGTCTTCCTGTCTTCCGAAGTCCAATTCCCAGTGCAAGCATAAGAAAGCGAAGCTGAACTTGATCTCCTCCCACCACTCTGACTCCAATGTGAAGGGTTGAGGGTGTCACAATGTTAGTCACACCCTTTCGAAGTCTCTGGCCATGGAAGTGATTCCCCTGGAGCTGATGTGCTCCAAATTTCCCAGGCTGTTGTTGACCCACGCAGCAGAGCTAGGCCTTTAAGGATACCATGCTGCAAATTTTCAGAGAGCGATGTCATCTATGATATCATCAATGATGCAATTTGGGATGTCATCAGCGATGTCATCAATGATGTCACTGAACATGTCATGAGTGATGTAATATGTGAGGTCATAAGCCGTTTCAGGTGAGGGTGCATGTAAACTGGTGAATTTCCGGGTCTTTTTTGTTTAAAATGGTATTTTTAACAGACATTTTCACCTAATTCTGCTGTGTCCAGCCAGCCAGAGCACAGTCGCATGAGGCCAACGGGGAAAAAAGGCCCCCGTGGCCGATTGGAACACTTTTTTTTTAAGTTAACTGTCAGTATATCTAGACATTTTGAGCCTCAATTTCTCAAAAACTACTGAACAGATTTACACCAAATCACAAAAAAGTCAGTTTTTGGGTAAAGATCTAGCTTTCTGACATCTTTTGTGTAATTCCGTTAAGCCGTTTTGGCTGTACCACTGTAAAAAATTCCCTATGGAAATTGCATAAGGAAAAAGCGTTTGGGACTCCTCTTGTTCTTGCCCCAGCTCGACAGATCACCCTGAAACCTTCCTGGAAGGAGCTGAGGTGGATGAACACTTTGGAAAGTTTTGTGAAGATTTGTCAAATGGTGCCAACATTATTAGCAAAACAAAACTACTCTTCCTGTGGAAACTCTGGCCTAACTATAACTACACAAAGGCAACCTTCATATACATTTTTCTCTTTATGTATATCCTTACTTCTTTTCTTTTATCTGTTTAATTGTAATACCTAATTACATTCCAAAATATTTACAAATTGATTTAAATTATTTACAAAAATGTTTTTCAGTGAAAGTTTAGAAATCTTAAATTTGAAACTGCGCTGCCAAATTGCAAAAAAAAAATTATAAACTAAATTTCTGTGGCATAGAATCTGATTAATTTGGTTTGAGAGTTCATGGGAAAACAATTGTTACTGTAAAGGATATTTCTATGAAGTAATGTGTGTACAATATGTTTCAAAAGCATTCACTCACAGTCATTTCTGCATCCAAGTCTTGATCTCATTGGTGTGATTTCTGTTTCCACTGGTGTTGTCCATCTCGTAGGATGCCCAGCATAGGTGTATTGCTGGAGAGAATTTCAGATTTGCTACTAATCTTAATTTTGTCTGAACTTTAATATCCGAATTTTATGTTTTCTAGGGAGCCAGAGTTTGTTTTCTATGACCAGCTGAAGCAAACAATGACATCCCACAGGTAAAAACACCCTCCCTTCAGCGAGAGGCAGACCAGGGAATATTTTTTCAGCTCTCTGATTTTACCATTTGGTTGCTTTGAAACCTAATCTATCCAGATACACGTCTTACTTGACCCTTTTTAAAATACCATTACTGGCTTCTCTGACTTTATGTCCATGTGACACCACAGTCTTGGAGTACATTAAGTCAGTGCTCCAGGTCACGAGTGAGAAGCGACTTGATTGGCTGAATACATGCTTGGAGATCTGGTCTTATGTAATCATTGGTACCCTTTCCCATATTGTGACTTGGTTATCACTTCAGCCTCCCACAATTCTGGCTGTTCCTACAGCTCAAGCTGCTTGTCAGGAAGTGACACTCTCTGGTACTACCATACTGCAGATGTCACTTGCAGTCACTTGCAGTCTCTCATTACGCTTCTTTTGTATCTTATTGTACTCCACTCCAGTTTCACACTCCATATTCTTTTCCCTTCTGGTTGTTGCTCAGTAGCTGTTCCATCTCCTTTCAAGTTGACCTTATGCTCCTTGCATGTGAATGTGTGTGGTGCATAGGTGTATAATGTAGCCAGTTATCTTATTCAGTCCTGTGAGTTACAAAAACAATTTGCCAACAAGTGCAACCTGCTTTGGATCCCATGGCCCACACAGCTCTGTTCTACAAACCTCTAGCTTCCAGTATCAATCTGCACCACTGAGACCGGAAATCGTCGTATGTGTTAACGTATCACTAACCAACACCAAATATATTGTGAGCCACACTGTACGGCTGAAAAGCCGTTGACAAAGACACATATGTGTGGCATCCTACCTGCAGCTTCTGTGCTCCTTGAGTTCCTTAGTAAACGTTTAAAGACCGTGGCACCCATTTTGGAAGACCCTTCCTCACTTTTGTTTATTATGGTCACTGATCAAGTCAGATTTTACACTGTAGCTGTCCACTCTGTCCATAATGTGTAACAACAATTCTAACATCTCCCAGAGGTAAAATTTCAGATTATTTAGTGATATTTCCTTTTTATAGTTGATACTGATATCTACAAGTTCACCCTCCACTATATTCAAAACCATTGACTGTTAACGCATTACTCTACACAAAGTTGTCACCTACTCAGAATACAATGTGGAAATCAGCCACCCGCTGGCATTTTTGGACCAACCTCGGCAACCCAGCATGCATTGGTATAAATTGTTACAATTTTTAAATTGTATGGTGGCAATAGACCCTTTTATTGAAGCTACTGGGTCTGGAGGGGCCTGAAGTATTTGAGCACCTTTATTGCCTGCACAGGGAGTAGATGCAAGAGATTATGACTGCCTTACAGAGGTATTGGACAGACCTTATTTTTATACCTGGCCTCAACATGTTGATGTACCCGCTGATTTGTTTATCGCAGCACTTAGGATTCCTGCAGGTAGTTGTGATTTTGGTCACTTTGTTGCTTTACATATTAGACAACAAGTCAATATTTGTTGTTCAAATAAAAAATGCAAGAACAGTCTTTGAGATACTACAACCCTAACCTGATCAACATTGCCAATAGTGTAGATAATTGCTTCTCTCAAAACTCTAATAATAGTCGCTTTCTTTGGAATTGTCAGGTTATGCAAATGTTATCTGATGAGGAAAACAAGATTCAGGCACTCAACACCCTGTGTAAGCCATGTAACATGGCCCAGCTAAGCTCCTTGCCAGGTTTATGTGAGTTTAATTCAAGGTTTGTTAACAATTTTCAGTCATTTCTGCTCCTTTGTGGTTTTTATTAAAACGTTTTTCATGGACCCATTTCGAATTTTTTTCGAGTGATTGATTTGTTAGGGAGCTATCAATAACTCTGCTCCACTTAGTCTGTTTTCACATTCTGCTAGGAGTGTATTTACTGTAGATGGATGTTCAGATGATTTGGAAGTTGTTCTTTGCTTGTAGCTGGTAAAGAGGTGATTGAGAGAGAGCTTTGCATGTTTCTTGATGGTAGAACAATTTAAAACTTCTCTTTGGGCCAAAACATCAGGCAGAGCCCAAACTGTTATTGTCTTTAAACAATAGTAGTGGTACTGAGAAAGCTTCTAAATGTCTACTTAAAGTTTTGCCTGAGTTGGGTAGAACATCTCTGTCCTTTGTATACCTGGATAATTAAACATAAGACCAGACTGCATCTCTAGACTCTCTCAGTACAAAGATGAATCAATACAACAAGATTATTAAAAGAGATATGTTGTCACCTCTATCGAAGATGCTGGTTTTTAAATTAATAGCTGACTCATGTGCCCTTATTGTTTGTTTATTGTTCCTCACTGCACATAGAATGTGAATGCATTTGAGTATTGAAGGTCCACATATGGCACTCCGGGGTACAGGTGCCATGAAGCTGCACGGAGTATGGAGTGTGACAGTCTGCCTTCTGCTAAAATTCAAAAAGTCCCACCTAAGAACATCTGCCTGATTTCGAGTCATCTACACCACTCTGCTTAATATCCAATTGGCAAAATGAATATTTCTTCCCCTTTGAGAGGAAGACCCTTCCTGATATAAGCACAAAAAGTGGAATACAGTTACCCTCACTGTGTTCAGACTGCAAGACCATCTCCAATTTAGAATACTGAAAACCATATAATAAGCTCTTTCTGTCTTCATTGTATTGCTCGTGAGTGCCATGATGCCTTCACTTGACTGTGTACTTTAGAAAAATCAATATCACATATCTTGACAATTTTCTGTTTTCAGAGTGAAACCTGCTGTCTTTGACCTGCTTGTGGCAATTGTTATTGCGGCTTATCTGGGTATTGTCCACCAAGTTATACAGGTAAACAAATGTTAGCTGAATGAATCCAGACATAATTCTATTTGGTGCTATCTATAATCAGGTGCCTTGTCATGACACCTGTAACATTCCCTGAGTTCTGCTATATGATGAAGACTTGCACTAATTCACATTATAAACTATTTCCAGGCTCCATAGATTGGCTCAGATTGGTTGGATCAATTATAAGACTTATGGATACTGGTCCTAACTGCTTCTATGCACTAGAAGTACTAAAACATCTGAGTTACAAAACCACAGGGTTTGCAACCACTAACAAGTTAAAAGCTATGCACAAAACTGATGTTTGCTGTGTGGCTTGCAATAGGAATGGATGAAATCTGTGACCATACAAAGTCAATATTGTCTTCGCTGGGTGTCTAGTTTGATCCATTCTTGTGGGCACTAGGCCTAACCACACATGCTGCATACCATTTTTATTAGAAGTGTGACAATCTTTGGTGGTAGGAATTTTGTGGATCCCGCATGTTCCAGAACTTTCCCTCATAGAAGTATTATGAAAATGTGTTATTTTAGTCCAGGCTTGAGGTTTGCAGAGCATTCTAGGTAAAGAAATGTAGATGGATCCACACACGTCACACCACCCTGGGCTCCCCTGCTTGTCTAGCTTCAAAGAATGTCTGGGTTTTATAGGTTTCCATGAATGGCAGCTGAGCCCGGCCCCCTAATGCTGCCGCTAACCACATAGCCAAAAAGGGTTGATGATTTTGGTGGCGAAGATTTTATGTTTTCATGTTGGTGTGTTACGTTTGATGTGAGACTGATGGGTGGTAGGAATTGTGTACATCCTCACAGATTCCAGAACTTTCTCTCAATTAAACATGAGAAAAATGCATGATTTTAGCAAGAAATGTGAGATTCTCAAGCAGATTTGGGTAAGAAAATGTAGGGGATACCTGTGAGTCACACCTCCGTGGACTCCATGTATGAGAAGTTTTCAGAAATGTCTGTGTCTGCTAAGGTTTCCTGGGCATCGGCTGAGCATTGGCCCAAATAGTTTTGCTATCCATATAGCCAAAATTGGTCGATTTTTGATGGGGAAAATTTGTATATCTCATTCTTGTATTTTGGGAGCCTTTTCTGTCATGGGCAATGGGCCCATCCACACACGGGGGTTACAGTTTTTTTGAGTGTGGGAACACAGAATAGTAGAGCATTTTTTCATTAACAATTGAATTTCTCTTCATTTTTGGCATCCAAATGTAAGCCAGTGTGTTAGAAACATTTGTTTGCAAATTGTCCTCCAAATATGATATTATGGGTGACCATAAATTCAGAATAGTATAAATCACTACTACTTCTGAACACAACATATTTCACACATTTAAAAAAATGTATAGGTACCCTTCATATCCATTTTTGCTTTATTAGTTTTTAATTGAAACATAGTACACAATTCAGCTCAGTTTCTGTCTCTTGTGTGTTTTGGACAATCAACAACCGCTATATATCCCTGCGACCACAAGACACTGACTGGAGTAGCAGTATATTACTTTTGAAAAAGTGGCTATTGAGGCACAAATTGCAGATCAAATTGTTTCTCAGCTATTCCTTTTTTCCTCTTTTTTTGACATTATGGGGGTCATTTTGACCCTGGCGGTCCGAGACCGCCAGGGCTAAAAGGACGGAAGCACCGCCAACAGGCTGGCGGTGCTTCCAGCCCTATTACGACCGCGGCGTAAGCGCCGTGGTCGCACCGCTGGGGCCGGCGGTTTCCCGCCGTTTTAGCCCCGGCGGTGATAATCCACCAGGGCAGCGCTGCAAGCAGCGCTGCCCTGGGGATTATGACACCCCTACCGCCAGCCTGTTTCTGGCGGTTTGCACCGCCAGGAAGAGGCTGGCGGTAAGGGGTGTCCTGGGGCCCCTGGGGGACCCTGCACTGCCCATGCCACTGGCATGGGCAGTGCAGGGGCCCCCTAACAGGGCCCCGGCCAGCTTTTCACTGTCTGCATAGAAGACAGTGAACAGCGCGACAGGTGCAACTGCACCCGTCGCACGGCCGCAACACCGCCGGCTCCATTAGGAGCCGGCTCCTATATTGTGGCCTCATCCCCGCTGGGCCGGCGGGCGCAAACTTGGTTTGCGCCTGCCGGCCCAGCGGGGATGTCGTAATGGGGGCCGCGTGAGTGCAGCCGCACGGCGGTTACCGCCTTACCGCCGCCCGCCAAGGTCGTAATGACCCCCTATGTTTTTTTTATTCAATGATTAGTTCATTAGGGGATACCATGAGCGATCTACGCAAAATGCGTAACTGTTTTTGTGTTTTATTTACAACTCATGCTTTTTCCTGAAGCTTGAAAGATGGTGATCTTAGCACAACAAACTATTTGTTGATGCAACTTCTAACAAAAAAACCTAAGGGATCTTACACACCACTTTTCCTTTTAGAATTTGCAACATGTTGACAGAAAAGGGCACACATTTGGCATGGATACCTTTTGTGAAAAAAAACTTACAACGGCTAAAGTGCGAAGTGCGCCAAACATTTAAAAAAGTCGTGTTACCGGGGTGGGGGTTGGCGATAGAAAGCCTCGGCAGCTATGGAGTTAAGAAAAGAGATTGCATAATTAACTTTTCTGAAGCCTAAGCATGAGTACCACGAGAAGGCCAGATCTCTTTTGTTTTTGTTCTGGCACTGATATTCCTGTTTGTACAATTATTAATTTCAGATTACATGTAATAGAAAGCAGGGACAAGCTGAACTGAATGAACCATTAACTATAGACCTAGGGTTGCTGAGGAATCGCTGCAGAGATCTGTCTCCCTCTGATTTGTATGCCTCCTCCTGCTCCTCTTTGCCATTAATCTGTTATAAAGTGCTTCTAACTCTTACACAAGCTCACAAGCTATGTTTTTTAACCATGTTTCCTTTAATAATCTCAGCCACCCTGTAGGTGTTTCCCAGCACAACAGCCTCACTAAATTTAACAAGACTTAAAGGGCTGCAATCAGTGTCTTCTTAAAACTGATTTCATAAGGCGAATATTTTTGGCAATAGAATTTAACAACTAAGGTGTACGTCTGCGTATGGTGCGTACAGAAACTCTGGACACATTCCTGCCTTACATTAGAGCATGTTGAGTGCAGCATAAGAGGAATCAGTGATCAACCGATCGTTCGAATTTCACAAATCCCAAATTTACCATTAGATTCTAAGGGCCAGATGTACAAAGTTCTTTTGCATTTCTTAACTGTCCAAATCGGTATTTCAGGCCATTAAGAAATGCAAAACGGTCTTTTCTTATGTACAAAGACCCGTAAGGAATCACAAATTGCGATTTCTACCTTGTAGAAATTGCAGTTTGTGATTCCCAGAATATGAAATCGCAAATAGGGATTCCCTATTTCCTATTCCTATTCTGATTTGCAAAACATTTCCTAAATGCGACTTAGGCATTTAGGAAATGCAATTAACATTGACTTGAATTGAGTGGTAACCAGGTGCAGTTTTAAAAAAGTTCCCCAGAGTGCTTTTTAAAAATTACAATAGAGCACACACATGCCCCTTAGGCATATGTGTGCTCTACAGGTGCACCCCTATTTTTGCGATGCCCCAAGGGAGGCCTTTTGCCCTTTGCCATCCATGGTTTCCAGCGCTATTAGGAAATCGGTATCTCTATACGTAGCATTTTGCATTTCTTAAATAGCGATTTCTATGAAGTCGCTATTTAAGAAATGCAAATTGCATTTTTGTACACCTGGCCCCAAGTTACCAGGAACACCAAGTTTCAGTCTAGTATGTCTTTGTACCCTCTTGTAAGGGCATCTTTTGGATGTAGAGTCCAACTTTCAAGCACTGTTGTATTCTGCAGTGTGGACATCTGTCAGTATGATGAAACATGAACCATCCTGGACATCCCCTGCCACTCTGTGAGACCTGCACTGGCTCCCAGTCAACAAGAGAATCACCTTCAAACTCCTCACCCGCGCTCACAAAGCACTGCACAACACCGGACCAGAATACCTCAACCGACGGCTCTCCTTCTACACCCCAACCCGGCATCTCCGCTCCGCCAACCTCGTCCTCGCAACCGTCCCACGCGCCCGCAGAACTACAACCAGCAGCAGATCATTCTCGCACCTCACCGCCAAGACCAAAGACCTCCTTACCTTCAGGAAACTTCTCAAGACCTGGCTGTTCGAGCAGTAGCAGCACCTCCCCCCCCCCCCACCATCAGTGCCTTGAGACCCTCATGGGTTGGTAGTGCGCTTTACAAATTCCTGATTGATTGATGGGTTGAACGTCAGTTTCCCAGCTCCATTGTACTCCTTGCAGGCATCTGTCAGCAACATAGTGTAACTTCAGCTTTCCACCTCCACTGTACTCACTGGTGAGAACATCTGTCAGCAGTATAGTGCAACTGCAGCTTTCCTGCTCCATCATATACCCCTGTGATGGCAACTGCAGGCTGAATAGTGCCACTTCAGGCTTCCAGTGACAATGTATTTTGTGAGGACATCTGATCGCTGTTGGCATTTCCGTCTTTCAAGGTCCTAGATCGGTGACAGAAGCTGGCCGCAGCAGCCTCATGTAACTCCAGACCTGAAAAAGGGAGGACAGATGTTTCACAGTGAGTCATGGTTCCTAGACAGGACAAGGCGAGTGATGCTCCTACTCAAGCGTTCACAAGAAGAATAGGAAAATGCCTACTACAATGAAAAACAAAAAAACTCTTTGTGTATACAATTCATAGATGACATAGAAGGCTCAAGGCGTGGCGAGTTCTCTTTTCAGATGTGAAATGGGCCTTCTTGTATTCCAAAAGATGCGTAAGGACACATCCAGGCAGCCAATAGAACACAGGTGACACTAAAATGCTTCTTTGTGCGATGCAATTGACAAAGTCTCCAGCCAGTGGCTGAAGAAAGCTGGCCTGAAACTTCTTTCTGTATGTATGAAATATGAATTCAATACAGTATGTTTGCCATAATGGAGCAAGTCCCATTACTTATCAAACCTGACATTGATGCAAGTACAATTGCAAGTAAAACCCCAAGACACACCCATATTTCCACTTTGGCATTAACATCAGAATGTGCCATTGTGGAACAGATTTAATTCACATACTTGCACAGTTCAAAAATCGTTTGTGGTCACCGATGAAGGAATGCGAAGGTTGGCGGTCAGATATTGCTGCAGTCAGCTTCTGAAGCACATGCTTGGCATGAACATGGATGTTGTGTAATGTGTCTATGTGGAGAACTGGCAATGTACAACTTTCCAAGGCATTTAAAGCACAGCCCCTCTGTCCCTTGACCCACCTCCTCCCCGCTTTCCTCTGTGGATCTTTCTTGTCCCAGCTCAAGCGAACTGGAGATAGCTGGACAGTATCATAAGGCAGGAGAGCAGGATCAGATGGTGAAAGGAGAGAACACAGTGGCCATAAATTGACTCCATATATACTTCTAAAGACCTGACAGACCTAGGGGTTTTAATACATGTGGATTATGGAGGCAGCAACAGATATGGACAGACCTACAAGGTGGTTTCTATGCCATGTGAATCAACTGCAACAGTTTCTGGTTTTATAGCTAACTAGACTTACTGAGAGAGTGCAGATCTACTCGTTGGTGCTTGTGTGAAGGCGCAACATAATGTAAAAGGAAAGAGAAATTGCATACATAAAAATAGGCTTGTATGGATAAAATATGCAAGGCAACTCAGGCCTATATCAGAAATAAACTGATGGAATCTCTAGATGAGCTTTGCTCTGACTGTGGAGAATAGATGATGCACACAGATGATTTCAGTGCTAAGCTTCCACTTAACATCTCACACCTCACAAGATGCTTCCTTCTGGAGTAGGTGTGTAGTGGTGTCACCTGCCAGACATCTGCCTGGCCGGCAACCGACATCTTGTGTATCTCCTTCCTTCCTGATAGTTCATCAGAACTCACAGTTGGTTTCTTTTCATCTTCTGCAGTCTTGGGGTTTTGCACAGAAAATGTGGAAATATGTGTTGTTGTATGTAAATGCCTACAACCTGTGTAGTTTTTCACATTATTCATAAGTTAAACTTGCTTTTCTACAAAGAGCTGTTTCAGGTTACAAAACAATAATCTGCTCATGGATTTCTGTTCTTTGCAGAGCAATCACATACCTATGTAAATACTGCACTTGTAACTGACAGATACCTAATAAAATACCCATCCTGCAGTTACTGATTAAAAGTCCAAGTAAAAGAGTGCATAGACCGAGGAGCACAGCTCTGTATTGCAATATAGTAATTGTAATTATTGATTGGCACAGACGCAGAAAGATAGGTTTTATCAGCATAATCAGGCTCTGATGGGCCTGGCAGAGTGCTGTTCTTTTGCAGGGATGGAAAGCTGCCCATAACACCATCAGAGAAACAGAAAAATGCTAATCACTTTGCAGCTGATAGGAAGTACAACCCAAGCCCAGTGTCCTTGTTTTCAAAAATAGCTACTGTTCTTAAATGTGTATGTACTACTTTTTATAATGTTAGCATAAAAACACAAATACAAATGAGTTTAGACCGATGATTTGCAGTGCAGTGTAAGATCTCTGTATATATTCTTACATCAAATCCATCCTTTTGTTAATTCTGACACTAGAACCACACACAACTCACAACCCAGTTCATGCCCAAGGACGAGCTATGCTTATGTTCTCATATTTTCAAATGCAGACCCCAACACCTGTAACTCCTGCGTAGTAACAGTTTCAATGTGTGTTGCACATAGGTTCCCCCCATTTAAGTCAACCTGGATTTTCCCTGTGTTTTTGGACCCTTATTGTGGGTGAGTCTCACTGCCTGACTCTCACTCACAGTAAATTCACGGTAATTGGACTAAGCGTGTTTACCACCAGTGTTAACCTTTTAAGATAAGGCCGCTGTGAAGTAGCTAGAATAAGGGGCACTGGGCTGGTTACATGTGAAAATGTGAACACATGTGCACACACATGTGCGACCGTGTTTGGGCTAATAGTGTGAGACTACTGTCATGCGCAGCCTGTTAATTGTGCACAGGTAACCTGGCAAAGAAGGGACTCTGCAAGTATTGGTGGCGGTCTGGGGTAGGCTTTATAATAATAATGGACATTTATAGATAGGTCAGTAGGATTCACTGGAAAACAAGCACCAAAGCTGAACAAGCAAACTGCATGTGTGAATGTAAAATTAGAAACTTATTCACAACAGCATATGAACAGAGAAGTCTACATTTTATCAGGTAGAAATGAACATGAACTTTGATTTTTACTCTTGAATAGTTGGTCTTCTATTTGCAATCTTTTCACAGCTCTGGAATGTTTTGCACTCAAAACCTTATGTGTTTATTTTACAACAGTATGTAATGCTCTCGGTCGAATTGTTTTACTTGTGCTCTGATGAGCTGAGATGCATCTAAACTGCAATTAGATTTGACCAATGTTCACCTCGACTCCCATCCTCGAATTTACAGTCTTGCTGCTTTTTTGTCAACATCTAATTGAGGTTTCCATCACTGAGGCAATTCCTTTGACCCCACACGGAGCACTGCCCAGCATCACACAATGTAGCTAAATGGTGAGCCAGGATTTTAGCTCAGGACACCACACCACATCCCCTACAAAGCAGAGCCTAGCTGACCTACTTTACAACAGGAAATGTCATAACTTGTATGTGTAACTGTGAGCTAGTCACCTATGCTTGCCTTGCATTTGATTGAATGTGAACCCCAAACCTATTGGTCTTTTCATATGGTCCATTCAGTGTCTAGCTTCAAGAGTGACAGTATGTGAAACTGAGTTAAACACTTTAGCTGAGTTCAGTCCAGTTGTGCCCTTCCTGTTCCTTCAGTATCATCACTTGCTGACATAAGTCGGCCTCTTGAATGGGGACCCTGGACAACCGCCGCAACTCCAGGGACCATCTTGGGAGTCCCACATTGCCCCATCTTCTGTGGTGCCACTTGGCCTCTGCATGGTGGCTTGTGAGACAAACCATCCACCATGATGCTACTGGAACCAACACGCTCCACACAAGCAGAACTTATTCTGATATTAAAAGCCCACGCTGTAGAGCAGGGTCTGTTTATTCACGGAACAAGCTGTAAAGAGAATGTAAATTGTAAATGCACTTATATAGCGCCTAGAACCCCTGAATGTGTACCTAGATCAGGACTAGAGAGCTAAATAGTATTCTTATCAGTAATCTAGGAAAGTTTTATTTGCTAAACTATACTTTTAGAACATTTGGAGTAAAAATTCGCTTACTTTACTTCTGAGGAACTCAGCTCATCAATTGGGCATCGGTTCAAGTGGTGCCCACAAACCGGGGTATGGCAGAGTAACATCATTGAGTTTGGGGGCACAATATTTCTTGGGAGGTTAAAATGCCCACAAGCGCTATATGTTTATTCAAGATCTCTCACATGTGTCTGACGAATTTGTTGACAAATATATTTAATTCTCTCTATTTCAGAGTTATGGCCAGATGTACCGCAGATTTGTGGCACTGATTATGAAAGCGAAGATAAAGTAAACTGGGAAGCTTACAAGTGAGCTGATGACATCAACCAAAAACACACTCTGGAGTGATCAAAAGCCATTCCCATACGGGACAATGCTATCAAGAATGCAAAATATAAGGACTTGATTAAATGGGAACATCAGGCAGAACACAGTTTTACCAGGACTCTCATCACACCTAGTCCTGCCAGCATCATCCCATATATGCTAATCTAGCTGGTCCTATGGAATGTGAGAATTAATTAAAAATGTAAATGTCTCATGTTCATAAAAGTTCTCCACCAAGCTGGTTGATTGACAGTGACTCACAAAACACTTGACAAAGTGTCCGCGACTCTGATATATGAATCGACCAGCAGAGAATATGATTCTCCATGTGGGAATTTAGCCTATTCCAAGTGAATGTACAAAGTTTTTATGGTTTCTTGATATTTAAACTATGTTGACTCAATCTGCATCACTCTCTCGAGTCCTGTTGGGGTGTGTTCATATGGTTGTAAAAAAAAAAATGCTATTCTTCTTGGACCAAGGAAACAAGCATGTCTCTTTATCCAAGCATGCCCAGCACATCTTTTTGGAATCACGTCATCAGACATGTAGACTGAAGGCCCAGAAGATCACAATAGAGCATTATATATTGTCTCCATCCAGAATTCTGATTGTTTTTAAAGGGTCACCTGGTGATTGATGTAACAATGTATCTGAAAATCCAACCAGACGTCATCACGTCCTCCCTGGGTGACTGTAAATTACCCTAGAGTACTATATATCACCGCTCATCAATGTTTAATGCTGTAAGGAGTGAAAATCAAAATCTTCATCAATTTAACAAGAGACACATATACAGAAAGGAGGTGAAATTAAACAGTGATCCGCACCCACTCGTAGCCCCGCCTCGGCATACTCTTTCACGTCGCACATAGGGACATATTTAAGAGCCCCTTGTGCCGCCCTAGCATAATTTTTTGTTTACGAGAAGGCGGCACTAAGGGGGCCTTTGCCCTGAGCCATATTTACAAAATGGTGCACTGCATGCTTTGCACCACTTTGTAACCCTTTGTGCCACCTTATGCCTGCGCCAGGCATAATCTATGCAAGGGGGGGAGCGTTCCGGCGCTAGGAGGCTCTCAAAAATGGCACAGTGAAATTTAACAGATTTCATTACACCATTTCTAGCGTCATTTTTAATGCCTGCTCAGAGCAGGGGTAAAATGATGCACCCATAAAAATCTATGGGCCCCCTGAACTTTGCTACACTAGCGTAAAAAATGTTTACGCTAGTGTTGGAAAGCGCCACAATAGCGGCACAATTTTTTACGCTATTGTGCTAACGACCAAGGAATTCAATGATATCCTTTAAAAGCGGCTGCAGTGTTTTGTGGAGACCCTACTCACTAGGCGTATCACTACCAACATCATGACAAATCAATTTTTCAGCTCATAACTGTCCCAGTACCACGCATCTGATCACACACCTACAAGCATCAGGTCCTTGCTGCCTAGTGGGGGCCAGAAGGGATAACCCGTGGCCTATCTTAGGGCGAGACTGGGTGGTCACTCCTTTCCTTCCTACAGCCAGTCTTTACAGGATGAATCTTGTTCTGTCTTTTGCGTGCGCAGCGCGCATGGAAGTGCACCGGCCGATCGGGGCTTTACATTCTGGTAAGTAACGCGCGGGCCGCAAACACGCGGTTGAAATGACATGGACACGGGACACACAGGTAGATCGTTACGCTTCCTCGGCCGGGGGTCTTAGTCCCACCCACCTGCCGAGTCAAACACTTTATTAGCTCCCTTGCGTCACGGCGTCCATACCATCTCGCTCACATAAACAGGGAGGTTGGAACCTTCCGGCATGCACGGGGTTTAGACATACAAAACACCCCTGTGCGCCGAGAACTGTGGGGCGCCCCTCCCAAACATAACATTCCTCCTCAACTATAAATTAACTTACAACTAAACAGCAGTGTGTTCTTCCTTGAATACGTGGTTGTAACCTTGCACACACTGACTTTTCCACTAGCATTTCGACCACCATAATACACACCCCTTACAGTGTCCACTTTACTCACACACATAGTCCTTCAGCCGCTCTGGGGGTGATACGCGGGACCTCAGATAATACCTTCCTTCTCCTCTTCTTTGACTCACCACCCGGCTGTCTTTCTCCACCAGCCCCTCTGCAGATAGGCTCTCCTCAACCGGGGTTGACACCCCCGTAGGTGCCAGATCTCCCACTCTGACATCCTCCCTGTTGCCGGTATGACTAGTCTCAAGTTCACTCCCAGGAAAAACCCTGGTCGCTCTATATCTTCATCTTCTACCTCATGGCTGCGATCACTTTCGCTCCTGTGATGAATAAAATGATCTCCGTGGTATTTTTTGAAACAAGAAATGTTCCTGGTTACCATCTCGCTTCCTCGGGTGACGGTCACTAGCGTCCCCTTTACTCGAGTGACAGTCCACAGGCCCGATTCGAAAGTTGTTCTGAACTTCCCGGCCAGATGTCGATTTTTCATGAGTACCACATCCCCTATACTCAGACGTCTGGGATGCGCTCTCCTTTTCCTTGACATTCTCTCATTTTGGACCTGTCTCTGTCGTAGTCTCGCTTCCACTTGTTTGTGCCTATTCTTTGATTGTCCTGATGCCTCGGTGAGGGTTTCCACCTGGGGAATGGTATCCCTTATTTGTCTTGGCATGCAGATCTGGCTCGGGGAGACACCAGTTGTACTGTGAGGGGTCAGTCGATACTCTCTCAAAAACTCAAATATCGCGCAGTCTATATTTTTCTCCCTCGCTACCGCAATCCGCAATACCTTATTGAGGGTCCTCATAAACCTTTCGGCCTCACCATTGGCTTGAGGCCATCGTGGAGTGATTTTTCTGTGGTGGATGCCATGCGATGCCAGATATGCTGCAAACTCATTGCTCAAAAATGGGGGACCGTTGTCAGTCCTTAGTTCCTGCATCAAACCATGCATAGCCATTATTTTCTCTATACATGGTATGACCTTTTCCGTGACTGTCGATTCTAAAACTTCGACCTCCGGATATTTGGAGAAATCGTCAATCACAACTAGCATGTGTCTTCCATCCGGCAAACTTCCAAGATCCGCGCTGGCTCTTTGCCAGGGCTTTGCCGGGATGGATTCGGTGATGATGGGGGGCGGCGGATCCGTCGGCCCTACCATTTGACATGCGTGGCACCTCTGTATGATCTTCTTTACCCAGATGTCTAGGTCAGGGAACCACACTTTGCTCCTCAGTCAAGCTTTTGTTTTAACCACGCCCTGGTGAGCACTGTGGGCCAACTCAACAGTTCTTTGTCTCAGGCGGTCCGGAATAACTAACCTACTTCCTCTCAGCAGGCAGTTTTCCGGCGACACGGGCAGCTCTTGCCTGACTCGAAACAAGGCCTGCATATCGTGGTTGGCTTCCTTGGTTCTTAGATTCAGATTCTGCTTCAACAAATGCCATCTCCCATCGCTTACACAGGATATTGCCAATTGCAATACCTCATCTTCCTTTGTTGCCTCTTGTATTTCTTTTAGGGATATAGGCAGTGGCCTCGACCTCTCCACTATCAACCTCACGTACTCCTCCGTACTCTCGATCTCCTCCTTTTCCCGTTCAGTAAACGGTCTTGCATGCCGAGACAAATAATCTGCTGGGTTTTGTGCCCCTGGGCGAAATACCACTGCAAACTGATACCCTTGCAACTGGAGAATCCATTTTTCAATTCTAGGGGGAGGCTGTGAGGCTGTCTTGTTGAATAATGGTATCAGCGGCTTGTGATCGGTGTATACCGTGAATGGGTGACCATATATATATAGATGATAGTGGCGACAGGCCCAGTTGACTGCTAGTGCCTCCTTTTCTATGTGTGAATATCTTTGTTCCGTTTCTGTCAATGCTCGACTGGCATATGCCACAGGGGTCCAGTCACCTTCCTTTTTCTTTTGAGACAACACTGCTCCAAGACCTGTTGGGCTCGCATCCACTGATATTTCTGTTTCTTTTGCTGGGTCAAAGAAAACTAGCGTCGTCTCTGCTGATAGTGCCTGTTTTGTGTCCTGAAATGCCTTCTCTTGTGTCTCATTCCACTCCCACGGAGTGTGGGCCTTAGTGAGCTCCCTGAGGGGGGCCGTGAGGGAGGTTAGATTGGGAATGAACCTCCCACAGTAAGTTACCATCCCCAGGAAACTTCGCACGCCGGTGACTGAAGTGGGTGGTTGTGCTGATTTTATGTCTGCTACTTTCTCTGGGTCCGGCCGAGCTCCTTTTTCTGAGAAATGATACCCAAAGAAAGCAATGTCTTTTCTCAAAAACTCGCACTTCTCGCGATGCAAAGTTAGTCCATTTTCCTGCAGTCGTTGGAATACTGCCCGTAATCTCTGCATGTGTACCTCCACTGTGGGTGCATGTACCAAGATATCGTCACTCACGTTTATGACTCCCTCCAGGCCAGCTAGAATTCCTCTGATTGTGTCCTGGAAGACTTCTGCTGCACTGGCAATCCCAAAACTCAAACGTCGGTACCGGCGTAGTCCCACATGGGTAGAGAACGTAGTGATCGCTCTAGACTCCGGAGCCAACATTATTTGGTGGTATCCTGCTCGTAGATCCATTTTTGAGAACCACTTGGACCCGCTGACCTCTGCCACTATATCGTCTACCGTCGGGGTGAGGTGGCGCTCCCTCTTGATGGCTACGTTTGGGAGGCGCATGTCTACGCATATGCGTACCTTCCCTGGTTGCTTCGGCTTTCTAGTGACCACTATGGGTGACACCCATGGGGTTGGCCCTTCTACTTTCTCAATTATGTCCGCCTCTTCCAGTTTTTTTAGTTCCGCCTCCACTTGTGGGCGGAGATGAAATGCAATGCGTCGGTGTTTCAGCGCGACTGGTTCTATTGATTTATCTATATGTAGCTTTATTTGGCGGCCTTTTGGGCAGCCAATTCCTTGGAAGATGTCTGCGTATTCTTCCTGTAGACTGACTAGCCCCCCGACGTGAATGCTAAATGCGAACGTCACTAATTTCAACTCTTCTGCAGTGCGGCAGCTGAGCAGCATTCCGGTTCCTATTTTGGTGACGTACACCTTGGATTGTACCTTTTCTTCCTCATGATTGATATCCGTCACGAAGACTCCCGCCATTGGGAGAGGCCTGGTTGATCCGAATGCGAAGACTTGTACTGTGGTGCGTCGCAAAGGGGGGCGACATGGCATTTTATCGAAGTCAGATTGTGCCAGTATATTTATTGACGCCCCTGTGTCAATGAGGGCCATAACCTGGTGTCCCGCTACTGTGACTTGGCATCTGGGAATTTTTTTCCGGCTTGTACAGCCTGGTTTCGTTGCATGGATTATGTACACAGTGTCTTCTGGCTCATCATCATCATCCATGTCAAGACTGAGATCTGGTGGTTGTATCGCCTTGGCCCCTTGACTTGTCTTTTGTCTCTCTCCTTTTGTTCTGGTGTTTGATCGACAAACTTTTGCAAAATGATTCAGCTTTTGACAATTGGCACATTGTTTCCCTTGAGCTGGACATTTTCCTTGGTGTGGGAATGATCCTCCACACATGTAGCATGATCGTTGCGCCCCTGTCAGTTTTGTTCTGTCTTTCTTTTTTGTCATGCTGTTTGATGCTATGACGTTTACCGGTTCTGTTTTTATAGTTTGTGCAAGCGCTGTTTCCATGTGTGCAGCTCTTACCCTGGACAGTTCTTTTGACCTGCCCATCGTCAGCATGTTCGCCATCGTCATGCCTGGGACCTGAAGGATGTGCTCTCTTAGCTTTGTTGAGTGGCATCCTTGGATAAATTGTGCTCTTATCTCATCATCTGGGTCAGGCAGTGTGCACGTGCTTGCTAATTCCTTTAACCTTGCATAGTATGTATCTACTGATTCATCTGAGCTTTGTTTGGCCTGGCGCAGGAGGAATCGTTCATAGTCTGGATTTGCCATTGGTTCAAAATATGCAGTTATTGCCCTTTTTAGCGTTCGGTACGTGAATGGGGGCCCTTCTTCAGCTACTGTCTTGCTGACTCTGTGCAGCATCGCTCCTCCCATGTGCAGAAGCATTGGTCTTTGTCTATCCGGGTCTAGTGCAACCGCTGCAAAGTAGTTTTCTAACCGTTCCACCCATGATTTCCACTTTGCTGCCTGTGCTGATGGGGGTCCTTCCATAATAAAAGGCTCTATGACCGGGAATGTAGCCATTTTTTTATTTTTTTTATATATGTGTCCCCTCTTTATGTCCTTAACTTTTGTCCAACTTTTCCGGCCTTTTATTGTTGTTCCCCTTTTGTTTTCTCAAAATATGCTTTGTTTTTCTTTTCCTGTCCCTTCTTCTGTTAATTCGACGTTTATTTTAATTTTTTTATTTTTTTTAATTTATTGAAACCCAGCTGTCTGTGCCCCTTCGTTCGTGAGCCGTACTCTCTCTCACCTCCTTTCTGTGCTCGGGCTGTCGACCAGTCTCCACAGGCCGTTGTATTGTCTTAGGACACCGTCTACTTTCTTTCTTGCTGAGCACGCGTTTCTCCGGGGCTGCAGCTCACTCCAGTATGGGCATGTGGAGGATTAATTTCGCCTCGCGCTGATTTGCTTCAGCGGCTCTTTTTTTTCACACCGCCGCTTTCGCCACGTGGGTTCGCCGCCTCGTCGCCAATTTGTTCTGTCTTTTGCGTGCGCAGCGCGCATGGAAGTGCACCGGCCGATCGGGGCTTTACATTCTGGTAAGTAACGCGCGGGCCGCAAACACGCGGTTGAAATGACATGGACACGGGACACACAGGTAGATCGTTACGCTTCCTCGGCCGGGGGTCTTAGTCCCACCCACCTGCCGAGTCAAACACTTTATTAGCTCCCTTGCGTCACGGCGTCCATACCATCTCGCTCACATAAACAGGGAGGTTGGAACCTTCCGGCATGCACGGGGTTTAGACATACAAAACACCCCTGTGCGCCGAGAACTGTGGGGCGCCCCTCCCAAACATAACAAATCTGTGCATTCGAATGAGGCGGTATGGATTATGTTGATGTGCCAATCTACAGGCATTCCTGCTCATGGGGAGGAGAGCTCTGCATGTCTGTGGTTTGCACCATGGGTAGCTGAGTTGTAGGAAATTCAACCCCACTAAGTTTTCCAGGTCCATGTGCGATGTGCTGCTCCAGTCCATGTTTTTTCTTTGAATTCTGGGACTTGTACTTGTCTTTATTATAAAACAGGACTGCAAGTCCCAGAATTCAGAGGAAAATACCTGGACTGGAGCAGTACATCACGCATGGACCTGGGTAACTTGGCAGCTATGGACATTGTCTAGGAGTGAGGTAGCCAATGCCTAGTGTACAACAGGATTGCAGTATGGTTGTTGAATTGCTATTATTGGTTTGTTGATTGCACTGCCAGTTGCTTATCTGACTGAGTTTGAGAGTCTGGAGTTTGCACCACATCCTGGACCACCTTCACAGGTCTCCAAGAGCATGGGAGTTAACATCACCTCGTCTAACCAACTAGGAGTGGCCTTCCTCCTTAACTGCTGACCAAGAGCCGCAACTGTACAGTATAGCAGGACCAAAAACCTATATCATGGATGAAAAACGCAAATATCTTGAATCGTTCAACTTAATATTCAGGTGTCTACCAATAGAAAAAGATAAAGAACAATAAAATTATCAATAATTTACAATCCCAAGGTCATTTGCTCATCTAGTCAACACCTAGTATATCTGTGTAAGCGATAAATTCATTTGATCATGCACATCGCTTCATGGATTTCATTTATCATGGAGAATACCTATACAGCAGTTTAGTAAAAATACATAATTAACACAAACCATAAATCACTCCCAAAAATGTAATACACTTATTTAGCTGATGCCTGACATGACCTGTTCTCAAGAAAATTTCACGCCTTGTACAAATACATAAGCAATACATCTTTTATATCATATCCTAGTTACCCGAGGCACCCTTATCCGACAAGACGGAAGTCCTCATCTTCAGCTCTACCCCCTCCGCATGGGATGACTCCTGGTGGCCTGCCACTCTCGGAGCTTCTCCGACTTACACTGACAACGCACGCAACCTAGGATTCGTCTTGGACTCCTCATTATCCACTACCCAGCAAGTCAAAGCCATCTCTTCCTCCTGCTTCAACACCCTCCGCATATTCCAAATGATCTACAAATGGATACCCACCGAAACCAGAAGAGCAGTCACCCAAGCCCTCGTAAGCAGCAAACTGGACTACGGCAATGCCCTCGACGCAGGAACCACGGCCAAACTCCAGAAGAGGCTGCAACACATCCAAAACGCCTCCACACGCCTCATCCTGGACATCCACTGCCACATCACAGACCACCTGAGAAACCTGCACTGGCTCCCAGTCAACAAGAGAATCACCTTCAAACTCCTCACCCTCGCTCACAAAGCACTGCACAACACCGGACCACAATACCTCAACAGACGGCTCTCATTCTACACCCTGACCCGGCATCTCCCCTCCACTGACCTCGCCCTCGTAACCGTCCCACGCATCTGTAGAACTACCATTGGCGGTAAATCATTCTCGCACCTCGCCGCCAAATCGTGGAACACTCTTCTCACCCACCTGCGCCAGACCAAAGACCTCCTTACCTTCAGGAAACTTCTCAAGACCTGGCTGTTTGAGCAGTAGCAGCACCTCCCCCTGCCTTATCCCCCCCTCCTCAGCGCCTTGAGACCCTCACGGGTGAGTAGTGTGCTTTACAAATTCCTGATTGAGTGATTGATTGACCCTATAATTCATTTATAACGAAGAATACCAAGACATCAGTTTCAGAGATTCATAAATAACCCAAATTGTAAGTCATCATCAATTTACAATACTATTCACTTGCTTATCTGATGGCTGAAAAGAGCTGGTACCTAGATCAACACAAACACTCACACAGTTTAGATATTTAAACAAGAACTGAACATGTTACTCAATCTTACAACAGTCTCCATTCCCCTAGATGCCCTCATAGCCTGAAATCCAAGGAAGGCAGTCCAAGGTGCCTGACAAAAATCATACTTGCTTACCGCAGAATCATAAACAGAAGCTACAGAAAGGTCACCCACACAGGAGGATACAGAGAACAAAGGCTCCCACTCATAGAATTTGTAAACACAATGCTCAATCACATAAATGGAGCAAGAAAAATCAATCCCATGAGAACTCAAAACAATAAATGGCAATAAAAAAAGGTCTGTTCAAGAGCCTAACACATATCATGAATAATAAGCCAAAGCATAGATCAAAGAGTACCCACATATGAAGGAGTCCCTGAAATATCGCAAGAAGGAGAGGACTACACACAAGCTTGATGCAGGAGGCTGTCGGGGACATTGAAATGAAAAGTTTAGGTCTATGTTACCAGGTTTAGAAAATGGGAGCATAAGAACTTTACCACTGATTAGCAGGTAAAAAGTTCATAGAGTCCTAAAAGCCAACAAAACAGCTAAAAAATTAAATCATGAACACAAGGATGTACTGCATGGGGTTCAGCAAAAGAAGGTGAAAATCTGAGGTGGCCCTGCAGAAAGAGCCAGGTCTAACAGCCATGTGTTTTTGGTGACTCCCACCCCCTCTTTGCTGATACAGGTCACCCCCACACCCTTAGGCAAGACAATATCTAAAACCTCCAACCAAGAAGTCCAGCTATGACATTATATAAAGGGAGGCGAGGGTAAGGCATTTTACTGTGGCATCTTCACTGCCTTGAGCCACAACCTGTGTCACTCATATGCCAGTACTACTCTCCAGGTAAATCTAGCTAGCTCCAACCATGTGTCTACTATTCTGACAATCCTGTAGGTTGAAGTAACTACATTCTTGGGATTACCCTGCAGATAATCTAATAGTATGGGTTAACACAGCTCCAAGCCTAACCCACAGACAACATGGTCAGGTTTACTCCACAGACATCATGGTAGGTAGGGCCAAATCCAGTCCTGGGTTTATCCATCAGACTATCACATAGGTTGGTTTAATTTCTGCTTCTGGGATTACTTTACAGAGGGCTGCAATACATTACTATAACAAAAACAAAACTGTCAACCAGCAGCATAACCATTTAACTACAGAGGATTTACCAAATATCAAAGCAACAATATCACATGCCAGAAAGAAACTTCGGATAAAAAATCTCAATGGGCATACATACTGGCCGGTTACTCAGGATGATCTTTGCCCCTTAACTTCTTCAGCCCACCCTCAACCTTTATTACTACTACTAAACACCAACATCTTTTATGCTCCTGGGCTCCACTCATCTCACCCACTCAGTCCTTTCTCACCTTTTTTTTATCATATTTCTGCCAGTCAGCGAAACCACGCAACTACTTACAAATTCAATCACCTCATATATATTTATCATACACTCCTCCACTCCTATGTTAACCATAACTACTAACCACCCTCTGCCCAAGCCCTCTCTGGCAACTCTCACAGCCATTTCTACTTACAAGATTTTTTCCAGTCTTCCCCACCTAATAAGGTTATTCTGCTTTTACCAACTTGCTTCTCTCACATGGTCACCCATGCTACTGCTCCTAAAATGCCTGCCAACCCACTATCAGATACCAATGGAGCAAATGCACAGAAACTAAACTGTCTCCTCATTGAGACCCAATCCATGGGGGCAGAGTCCAGCCGCAGAACAAGATGGCTGCTTCTGAGTGAGGCTCTGACTGCCCGCTGGGAAGCATACAGTGAAATTGGCACTCATATGGCACAACACACCCCATTTCTATTGGGAGATACGGAGCTACCAGCCCCATAAAGTGCTATAGGGCCCCTAGTTCCCGGGGATACTACAAACAGCGGGTCAGCGATCGAGCGAGGAAGATGTCCCCCACCACCTTCAGCAAGACCGCATCGAGGGACGCTCAGATGGCTGGAGGGAGCCCCACCATCAACACAGACAGGGGCCTCTCTGTAGACTATATTTAAAGAAATCACGGTGTCTGGGACTTGCTTGGGATTTATGAACGTCATCACCTTTCTTGTGGCAGAAGTAAAGACAACAGGGGTAGACATGGGATGCTTCCACAAAAGAACAGAAGGATTGGAAAACAGGGTGGCCACGTTTGAAGGCCAGGTTAGAAGAGGGGACTCATGTTTTTCTGACATTTGTAATCCTAAATGGAAGGTGACCGATTTGGAAGACTGAGCAGGACAGGACAAAGTTAGATTTTATGGGATCCCCAAAAAGGTGGAAAAGGATGACATGAGAGGCTTCCTAATTAAACCTCTTCCCTGCCTCATCTGCCTGACCTTTTTGCCACTGTTGGAACTTCAGATGGCATGCAGAATAAGGGCTAGAGTATCCTCCACTGGAAACTTGGAGTATCCTCGACCATCCACCCATTTCTTCCTGTGTCATGAAGAGACACAAGAGGTACTTTTAGTGGCACTCAAGCAAGGACCATAGGTGGCTGTAAAATCCAGGTAGCCACCGATTTTTCAGCAGACATTAAAGTCAAGCAGAAAGCCTTCCTAGCTCTGTGACCTACACTCTAGAAACGGGAAATCAAATATGGTCTCCTTGAGTCTGCAACAATGTGAATAACGATGGACGGCAAGTACAAAGACTTCAGTTAACCTGATGATCTAGCACAGTTTGTGGACGGACTGAAGGTTTTACAAATGGACAATGCGCCGTCATCTTTTAAAAGCAATAGACTCCTGTTTCATACTGAAAGAGCTTTTGACCAATATGGCAGACCACAAAATCCACCCTTCAATCAATCAATCAAGCAAACATTTATAGAGCGCTGCAAATCACTCCAAAGGATTTCAAGGGGCTAGCTATGTATGCTGCTACGTGGAGGAATGATCATTCAAACATCCATATCTTCAGTTCTCTTCTGAATAGCTGGAGTGATGGTGAGGACCTTTGATGCAGGGGGAGGTTGTTCCAAGCCTTGGCTACCAGCTGTAAGATTGAGCGTCCTCTGCTGTGGGCGCAACGGATCCATGGGGTGTCTGCGAGGGAGAGGGAAGCTAATTGGAGGTGTCTGGTCGTTTGGTCGAAGGTCAGGCATTTGTTGATGTATGCTTGTCCTTCGTTGTGCAGGGCCTTGTAGACGTGGGTCAGCATCTTCAACTGGTATCTCTTCTGAATAGGGAACCAGTGTTGTTTTTTTAGATGGGGTGGATGTGGGTCCTCTTGGGGAGGTTGAGTAAGAGTCTTGCCGCTGAGTTCTGTATTGTCTGGAGTCTCTTCAGAAGGCGTGCTGTGATTCCTAGGTAGAGCATGTGTCCTTAGTCCAGTCTGCTGGTAATGAGGCCTGCGTGATGGTCCTTATGGTGTCTGCTGGGAGCGACCTGAAGATCCTGAAGAGCATGCAAAGGGTGTAGAAGCAGGCAGATGAGAATGCATTTACTTGTTTCTTCATGGATAGCACTGTACTACAGTGTGTTTATCACTATTTAAGTTGTGATTATTTTACGGAAGCAGACTTATGTGTTGTTGTAATTCTTCAATTTGTTGCCACAGCTTCAGTACAGTATATTTAGGACTGTGGACTGGCAACATATAATAATGTTACAATTTGCATGGATGTAACCTGATGGGAATGTTTGCTACCTGTTGGTAATGGGATTCATCACTGATGGTGCAGTCTCAGTCGCATGATCGTTTCCTATCGGATATTACACCTTCAATGTCATGCTGAGTGATGGATGGATGAATCATCTTGCTCTATGAACTTTAATATACCATTCCCCAGCTGGTCTTGGAAAGCAGTTAAAGAGACCCTCTTGAGCCACTTTTCAGCTTTTTCCTTCTCCCTATTTTGCCTGCTGAATACCTTTGACTCTAAGAAGTATTGTCCTCTCTGTCCTTGCCCCTTTGAAATGCTTTGCTGAGACTTAGAGATTTTTCCCCTGATTAAGAGAAGGCTCTTGACTGAGCTTCTGAGATGCAGAGGCCTTCCCTTTTTATTTACTTTTTGTCCACTTTAGTTACTGATCTGCTGCCCCAGATTTCCTTTTTCCAAACTTCTTTTAGCCTTTTTGTTCCTTTTGTTTTTTGCCCACATGTGCTCAGCCCAGGACATGCTACTCCTTGTTTAGCTAATCTGTAGGGTTTTCCCTTGCCCAAACAAGCTGAACTGAATTATTTAAATTGCCTTCATGCTTATTAGAACTGAGCAACACGTTTTTCTGTACAGGTTTTTCTTCTGATGTTTTGTATTGTATTTGCTGAGTGTATATTTTTATTAATGTTAGTTATTGAGTCGCCTTGGGCAACTCTTGGTGATTTTGTATCTTTAAAATGTTGTCTTGAGAGTTGTCTACATGACTTTGAGTCTGCCTTTGTGATAAACCCCCTTAACTTTATTTCCAACTGCAGTTTTCATTGTGTGGCCACATTGGTCATACTATGTAGTTGGATTGATTGCTGTGAAATTTAAGAACTTTTTTCTCCACACCCTTATGATGGGTCCAAAGATTCATTGATCTCATCAAGCATTAAGTCCTGCAAGGGAAGGCATGCGTTAACAGGGCTGTCTATGATACATGCTGATACTTGATATTCACCATTACTGCTTATATGATTTGTGCAAAGGACAAGTGTCTTTCTTATCCTTTTTCTGTATCACAAGTACTGTTACTAAAAAATAATCTGTAAATAAATAAAAGACAAGGCACACTCTGTGAACAAGAACCATCTAAATATTTATATCTTGATGCGAGCATTTTCAAATAATATCCAGTGGCCACTGCAGGGTTTGACTGTTGGGGTTCCACCCTTCCAATTTCCCTGGCTTGCAACCATTTGTAATTTACTGCAACATACACTGTATTTCTGATATGCAAGTGCCTGGTTGTCGCTCTCTGACCCTCGCTTAGCTTCCCTGGCACCAGCCCTGGCCTACAATTGTCCGGGATCTTCTGAGTTGACTCCCAGATGAGGCACAGCAGTGTTACTTTTTCATGCAGCACCTGGAGATTTGGGCATCAGCTCTGTACAGCCAGAGACTGCACGTCAATCACTGCTGCCGCACAACCACCAACTTTTCCCAAGTTGTCACAGAGTGCGGTGGGGTGGGGTCAGCAAGCATCACTGTCCATACTCCACCCTTTTGACGAGTTGATAAAGGGTGGGGTGACACAGGAGCAGGGTGCTGCCTGTATATAAGGCTGACAGGCAGAGCCAAGTAAGCATGTGACATGACTGTGACATCAGGTTACATGCATGAAGTTTACAGATACACACTGTGTATGCTTCTATGTAGAAGCAAGCATTTATCTGTTTGCCTTGGGTCAAGCGTATCTTGGGGTCCCCTGTTCAGAACAGCTTTGAATTTATGATCCAATATCAGGTCTTTCATCAGGCTCTCTGGCCAGGTCACTGACAGTCCACCGACACGTGTCCAAATTCTAAATATGTTCACATCTAATATTCAGGGATAATGATGTGTGTGTTCTACATTGTAAGGCAGCTCACTGATATTGCTGCAAATAATCTCTGGGACACCCTCACATTTCTCATATGTGAGGTCCTCTTTTGATCTAAAAGAACCTTTATATGGATGTTGTATTAAACATTAACACAACATTTCTCTGATAAATGTATAATAAAATGTAGAACATCATCCACATTCAAAATAAATTGGAGGAAAAATATGTTTAAAACAGTCTGTGTAGGAATTATTCAACCTCATCAGGGCAAGACTCTCTGCAGCAGTGGTGTAACAAAGTCCCCCGCAGACCCTGCTGTGCGGGGGGTGGAGGGGCCGAGCTCTATGGGTCTACGGGGGGCCCCATCAGCACAGTAACCCTTGCCTGAGAGATCCCGAGTGAGTCCGGGGTGGTGGTTCCATGTGCTTTGCAGCAGGGCCCCCTTATGTTTTGTTAACGCACTGCTCTGAAGAACAGGGCTGGCTCTATCACGGGACCCCCTGAAAGGCTGGGGCCCTGGTCCAGCACCCCCTTTGCCAATAATGCATTAAAACGGCTTTCTTTACAGCAGCTTCTATTCAGCAGCAACCACTGACTTCAGAGCTGATCTGACTGCATGTGGAGATGATGAGTATTCAGATCCCCAGAGGCATCACCCAATGCGGGGAGGTGAGAAGAGCAAATCCTCAGCTTTGGGCCCTGTGGCCCTCACCCTGGTACCTGGAGCAGAAGACTGTCCATGCCTGGTCTTGCCTCTTCTGTCTTCTTAGGTCAATGCTGAGTGTCCAGCTCTGCCAGCGGTGAACACTGAGGTGCTTGCAGAATCTATGGGAACTGTGATCCTAAATGCAATAGGATGCATGGAGGTAGTCCACGAGTGCAGTGGCATTTTCAGAAACGTAGATAAAAAGAACATAACATTCTGCAACTATCTTGTTGGCCTTTCACCTCTAGGCAGATTGCATGTAAAATTGAACACCCACACCTAAAATGAAAATAAAGGCAAGTTGAAGTAATAGTAGGAAATGCAGTCTTTTACTTTATGATAGCTAATTTAGTTAATAATGCGATTTAAGGCGATTTTTCATAATTAATTTCTTGTAATTATATCGAAATTAACATGTGCACATGAAAGATATATTTATGTTTAGAGTCTACAGCTAATGTAGTATCACAAACAATAATCCCCCCACCAATGAGAGGGTTAGGGGAACGAGAGAAAACGGAGGCCTGATCATAGCTGCTAAGGTTTCAGATTGTCATGTGTGACATTTTCATAATTTCAGTGTAAAAATGGGCGACACTTCAACGAATATGAGTGACACTTTCTCGGGAGCAAAATCAAGAAATGAAGACGTGGGAACCATATGAATATCAGTAGGATACGTTTTTTCTCGCAATACATGGTGAATCATATACCTGCCATTGTACACTAGCGCCCCCTTGTGGCCTTTGATAAACAGTACTTGGAGCTTCTAGCAAAGTGGGAAACTTGAACTACACGGTTTTACAGCACTTCTGGACATGGTTCTTTTGCGGGATAATCTCAGGCATTGCGGCAATGCGGGAACAGACCTGTCAAATTGTAAATAAATGTCACCTTGTGAGGAGTAAGTGGGACCTCGGAGAGGGCACGTTCTTGTGCTAAGCGGTAACTGGCACTCTTCCCATCACCAAGGTCGCCACTCCTTCCCCTCTAAAAAAAAAAACAAAGGATGCAGAGGCTGTCCCCGATGTCCTTGGGTGAGTTCACACCCCTTAATGAATATTGGCTGCTTACAGCCTCTAAAGAAAATCTGAAAAGCCACTTTCTGCAGTGGTTTCCAGCTCATCTTTGCTGCCACAATGTGATTTTGGCCCTTCACCCGGAGACCATGTTAAGGAAGCAAAATCTTATGACACACGCTGGCACAGTGTGAGTTGACAGGTCTGTGGGAAAATGACCGAAAATGTGTTATTCTAACACGAGATGCGTGGCACTTGGCAGGCCAATTATCGGGACGCAGTCTAGGGAAACATAGGGACCCAAGTCCTGACAAAAGCTCCTAACCTTTCTAGGCCATGGATAGGGCTGAAACATATTGGCTTGTCAGATGCAGGAGCGATAACCTCTCATTATGCATCCCAAACAATTTTAAACCTTCTCATCACCACCCGATTTATAAAGAGAGATTTTTTTGTGGGTAGGTGAACAAGATATTTATGTTTGTTTTTGGTCTAGATCCTTCACTTTATTTCCCTGTAAGTACCATCAATACAACTCAGGGCTCGCTCGTCATTAGATGATTCTTTGGCATGCCCGGGATGACCGAGCGTAAAAACATGACACTCGGTGGGAAGGAAGGGTGGGAGATTGGCATCACATACATTTTTAAGAATATGCCAGGGTCCTTTGTCTGTTGACTCTCTGGACATATTTGTGTCTATAGCAATAGGGTATTGCCTAGGATCAGGAACAGAGAGGCACCAGTACTGAGCTTCCACAGCACTATGTTAGTTTTGTTGTAATAATATAGCTAATGTAGGCCTGTATTTCAAATTGGCTAATGTCTGCCATCTTGTTTTATGTCACATGTTTTGTTTTTATTCCAGGAGATGCTGACTCCATACTCACAAAATTACAATGCAAATGGGTCCTTTCTCATTTCATGGAAAATGTTTTTGTTTTCATGCAACTTCTAGGATGTACTAACAAGCTGTTTCAATGCACCTGAGGAGTGCAGCTTGGCCAAATGTACCTCTTAAGGTGCAAATAACTAAGTTTGAAGGACATATAGAGAAGCCTTATTGTGTAGGAGCTTGAGAAAATAATCTACCTGTGCCTTAATCGGATGTTTTCATTATATAGGAACCATGTGTAGGTCAATAAAATGGTAGAACTGGGTGATTTTTAGCTAATGCAATATAGATGACAGTTTCCTGACTTACTAGCAGGCGCTTTCGCTGACTTAGCGTGGTAAGGTGCTCTTTTTATGGGAGAACTAACTTTATTGACCTTTCCTTTTTGAGACAACTATATAGTAGTTCGTCTTTGCTTTTGTGGCTTTTGAATTGCTTTGAACTTTACAATGACTAATGCATTCATATATTGATTTATAACTAATTTGATCCTTTCAATTTGTCATTCTTGCTACTCTTTTAATATACCTTATGGTTTGAAATGTAACCACTCTCTGCCTTCCTTGTGGAGACTAATGTGTTCTACCTTATTGCAATGTATTGATTTTGATGACTAGCCTCAGTTGGATATCAAGGTTAATCAGAGAGTGGTACATGGGCAGCTAATTTGCACAAATAAAAGCTCTCCATCAAATGGTAGCAGAGGATGGTTTCCAGTGAGGCGTAGAAGATTTAAAAATTGCCCCAGAGGGACTCAAATCTGCCCTGACTCAGTTTACGTTCCAAAACTTCCCATTAAGAGTATTGACGGCCTTCCTGCATTCCTGAAAGTGGTTGCAGTATCCTAGGATTATGTGTAATGGTAGGGCTGTGTGTTTTTATTGTGAGTTGTGGGATGATGATGATGATTTGTAGTGTTTTGAGTTTCCGTGTCAAATCTGGGTCTAAGAGGCCTCTATGTTCAGGATGAGAATCAAAGTGCTAATCAGTGTTAATTGCTTGTATACATATGAAGATTAATGGGCTCGCTGCAGAGAGATGAAGTTTGGTCATCAAATGTGTTGTGATTCATGATTGCAGGTTAGATGCAGAGTTATATTAAAAGGTTTTTAACTTGTCTGTTAAGGTTGAGGAGTTGGACCCAAGATAGACTATTGTGAGAATATACTACCTGAGATTGGTGTTAGGTTGATCCTTTGTGCTCAAGAGTGGAGTGAGCTACTTAGGGTGAGTTCTCCCTGGTCAAAAATTCACTTTGTGTGTTTGATAATGCAGAATGGGACTATTCCCCACATTTCTAGAGTGATTGCAACTTTGTTTTTTCTTTTAGTGGAACAGACAAGAGTTATTGTTTTTTTTATATTTTGCTTATGCTACACTGATTGGAGTGGGGTGGGAGCCCCTGTAATATGCTGCAAGTTGCATCATTAGGTGTTGCGCTAAGATGACTTGGTTAGCATGTATGCCATGCTGGGAATGGTCATTACGTCATTGGGTGCCATGCTGCTGGTGGTCAGTTTAGTGGTGTTGCACTAGGAGTGGATGCTTGTGTCACTGGGTATTGCATTGTATTTTTGTGGGAACTGCTGGTTATTTCAATTTGGAGTTTACAATTTCCGTGTTGCGTTGTGCAAGGAACAAAGATGCAATTCTCTAAGAAAATCAGAGTTATGTTGTAAAATAATGTGATAATACCTGTCTGTGAGGATACGGAGGCTCTTCCAGAGGGCAAATGCACGCATTATATGCCTACCCAGTTCAGGTTACACACTTGTATTTGTACCATACAATGGAATAAGAAAAAAGGCAAATGAAGGGTGCTTGCATTTCCCCCACATGGCATACTCAATATAAGAATAATCTCGAACCAAATGCAAGTGTTGTATGAGATGAAGTCTCAAACCAAGACCTGCTCAATATGAGGCTTGGAATGCATGGAAGTGACATGCGCATGTTAAGGAGAAGGAGAAATATCAGATTCAAGCAAGAAATAAGGTCTATAGTTGGATGGAGACAAAGTGGAATGCATAGCAACAGAGATGGAGAGAAAATGTGATTGAGGGAAGAGAGATGTATCCTTTGATAGCAAATGGGAGAACAAAAAAAAGAAATCAAGGGAGGGATGTGAGGATGGCAAGAGAGGGGATGAGAGGTCTCTAATGATTTGTGGGCAAAATGCAAGGCGTCCACAGGTTGTCCAAATGCGCAACCGCTGAGAGATGCTCCAACTCATGAGCCATCCCCTACTGTAATGGAAACATTAAACCCAGTGATTGGATTGCTTATTTGAAAATAAAATTCTGCAGAAAGAGGTTGATTGACTTAAAGGAACCAGAAAAACCCAAGAGTCCAAAGACTCTATGCATGCTTATTATGAGAGGTTGATTCAGGTTTTTGGACAGCACAGTGGCATCAGAATCCAGAAAGGGAAAATCTTAATGGCTTCCTGTCACAGTTGTTCTTGGTTTGCGCCCCAAAATTAGCTCCCACATACATCAGAATGTGATTTGATGGCAGTCAAAGTCTTTGGATGAAATTTTGAAGTGTGCAAAGTATTACAGTAACGATTTAGAAGTGAAGCAGCAGAAGAATAAGGAGAAATACATGTTGGCACAGACTAAATTGGCGTAGAGTGGGTGTCAGAGTGGTTCATATGTGGCAGGTACAGGGTTAAATCCTGCTCTCAGGGTCTGCACAGAAATACAGAAAGTTAGTTACCAAGGTGGTGGTTAGATGTTACAGACAGGGAGTGTTCGTCCTGAAGATAGAGGTTTTGTAATGGTGGTTGACCAGCATGCACTGTTGGACATAAACATGTTGAAAAAAGCTACTGCTTGTCATCTTTGTAATAATGTGGGCCACTGAAAACAAGAATGTACATGGAATACAAATCGAATGCAAAACGATGATCAAAAGCTAAACATGAATGTAATGCCAATGCAGAATATACAAGCTCAAAGTCATATAATGCTAATATTCCCAATGATACAACAAACCACGAATATCCCAAGGTATAATTGATTGACGCAGCTCTAGAGGAATACAAGAGTGGCCTTATGTAGATGGAGAGGTGAATGGCCACTCCGTATTATTCTCATAATTTTTTATTCCTGCTCTACTCTTAGAATGGTAGTGGTCCCAAACCTACCAAACTTACACCTGTCGGGAAAACAAATTCAGGCTGTAGGTAATTCAAAGCAGCAGAGGAACAATTCTAGTTTCCGCTAAAGTCACTTTGAGAAGAAAGCCTCTCAAAGAAGATCATTGTTTTTTATTTTGTGATTAGAGTCCAGTTAGTCTATTGCACAGAGATTTACTCTGCTAATTGTATTTTGTGATCTATTGCATTCCAGGCAGTATAGAACTCCAGACACATGATATGGATGTAGACTTCAAATTGAATTCTGAGAAGCAGAAGTTGGGCTATTCACAGCGCTAACAGGAGAAGACTCACCTCCCAATTTAAGAGAGTCTATGAAAAATGAAGTCTGGGGTGAGACACACCTCATTTTGCGTTAAATCTATGGTGACATACACACAGCTTACTGAAATTGAGTAAACCTGCTTATTCATAATTGTCAGGTATTATTATGTGTCATTCATTGGTGACAAGGGCCACAGGAATTATGTGGCAAGAGAAGCACCAAAATTATGCAGCAAGAAAAGGCAAATTATGCAGCCTAATGCGGCACATTCTTTGATACTACATATTCATTATTTTATTCTTTTTACACATGGTAATAGTGTCTAGGTGAATATTTCCCCTTATTAGTGTCCGTTTAACAACTAAATGTAGGAATAAGGAATTTAAAGTTGACCAGTTAACCTTTAAAAGGGGCCTTCCACTGTATGTGAAAACATGTTGCTGCATTTTTAGTAACTTTTGATCCATTTGAGCTAGAAACAAATTTTTCTGTTAAAAACTGCAGATTTTGCAGCAGATGATGGATTATGTGGCTAATGCGGAAAATCAATGCAAAAAAAGCAGTGGCTTCAGAATCCCATAATTCCAGTGACCCTATGACAGTGACACACACATCAAAAAGATTGTTTTAGCTAGACTGCTGTTTAGTGAAAAGTACCTGTAACTTTCAATATTTAAAGAGCATTATACATCGCATTAATGTTGCCAGCAGCTTCACAGCATATAACATTCAGAAAAGTGTAGTGCCTCTTCCATCTTTTTTTACCAAGCCCTGGGCATGCTATTGTGGCGTGGGAAAAAATTGAAGGACGATTTTGGGGCATATCTGGATGCAATAGATGGTGAGGCTTTTACTCATAGGAAAACTTATGCTTTGCTTTACTTTTTAATAGACACTGTTTAGGGCCTGAAAGAAGGAACATTTGAAAACATCTGCCTCAATAGTCTATCTTGGGTGAAGGCGATGTAGTGGATGACTATGCATCAGCGTTAAAGATGTTGGATACAAGAGATAAGGCACATAAAAATTGTCAATACTAGAAATGCATACATTTTATAGATGCCATTCACTTCCTGGGGAATCTACGCAAAGCTTTGTAGGTGCATTACGAACACTAGATTCCATGTGTGAATACAAAGAATTTGTAGATGAATTAATCAGAGACCAAACTGTGGATCATACCAATAATAAGAAAATTCAGGAGGTATTCTTAACTACACCCAATTTAATGGTGTATTTGGCAGATGAAAAGCAACCTCTATGTGGATGCCGGTTTAAACAAAATCTTGAATAGTCACCCTGTCCTCAAAGCTATGATTCTCCATCTCGTGGCTCGCTGCTGTACTCTACCACTCAGGGCCAAGACAAGGATGCACGCAGTGGAAAATAATTAGAGGGAAGATTGGTCGCGGCTGTCCTCCTGCCCACAATTAGCTGGGAAGGGTATGCCCAGACGTGGGTCCCTTGCTCACTGTGCCACTGGATTCAAGCTAGCCTGGCTGATGAAGGGTGAAAACCTGAAACCGGTCCCAAGATGCTTGTTTCTGGTCCAGTGAGGACCTGGCTTGGCAATTCGGGCTGGACTGTTCCCATGAGGAACAGGGTCAAGACTGATTTGCATATGGCTGGGTCCAAACTGGAGTGGCATGGTGAGCAAAAGAACGATGGATTAAACCCAGATCTGTGACTGGGGGTGAGTGTTTGCATTGTTCAGCACTCCGTCCATCATCCTTTTGTGTTGCACATTTAGCTGCTGGCAAGTAACACACCTGTGGCACAAACTCTGCAATGACATGGAAATGGAGATTGTACCAATAGTTCTTGAAGAGATGGACCATGGCATTTCTTCCTACATGACTGGGACTGTGGAAATGCCTTGCTTGATCTGGCCCACTGTTCTTTCTCAGGTTTTAGTGACACTCAACAACATCTTTGGGACAGTATTACTTTTAGATTCACATTAGTTTTCCTGCTTAAATGGATGGGACTCAAGAGTGCAGTACCTGGCACTTTCATCTGGGAAGTCACAAAATTCCATCTGGTCCTGCGTGCTGCACATTTTACAATAGATACCTTGTTAGGCAATTGCAGTGCATATAACAAATCCTTGACATAATTCCCATTTCGAATAGGGGAGCCAGAGGAAGTCATAAAACCCTGCATGGAACACAGTGCCCAAAATCATGGACCAAGCCAAAACAGTACTGTCAGTATAGATGATGATACTCAACCTCTCAGCAATCAGTTCAGTCTCTTGTGTGTACATTATATTCAGTGGCAGTTCGTCCATTAGGATGGAGGGGCGTCAGTTCCAATGCTGCAAGCACAGCAGACGTGAAAAAAATGAATTTAATACCATTTTATTTATTACTGCTCCCACCCCAAGCTGTGTGAGGGCAGGGCCATTGCTGCTGATTGGCAGTAGGGGAGGAGTGGTGCCCACTCCAGTTTAAAGTGTGTATGTCATTTTGGCTGCCTTTCATGCAATGGGCAGCCTGGCATGCGCATTTTAAACCTTTCCAACCCAGCTGCGTTAGACAGCCTGGTAGACGGCAAATGCAGGCCCCCAGTGCTAAAAGGAGCGCTGCGCTAACCCACTCCATCCAATCCTGGTGCTTCTCTTATGCTGGTAAATACTATCAGCAGCTTGAGAGTAGGGTCTGGATTGGTAGAGGGGAGTTGGCTCTGGGACTTACGCTGAGACTTCAGAAGAGAAGAAAACCAAGGACATGTGGTTATGAAGTAAACATTTTATGCATGAATTTTATGTTTACCTTGTTGACCCACTGACAGGTACTGTGAGAAACTTGCATTGCCTTCAGCCTCAACTCCAGAGCCCTCAATCATGAAAACACGGTTAACGAGGCATAATTGAAAGCTTTGGCATCGACCCTAAAGGCATTGTTATTTTTTCACATTGCCTGTCACTGGGTTAAAATATTTGCTTCATTCACCCCTCTACTTTTAAATTTTAACACCCGCTACTGTTTAGATTGAACAAATAGGAGGCTTCCCCAGCATAAGCTGCTTTCAGAATTCCTTGTTCATCACTTAGACAAGCCCTGTCCAAAAACAACATAAAATCAGGCTCTTCCAAGGGAACATCTTGAATGGCAGATCTTGGCTTGGTAGACAATTCCGCAACATTTGGACAGTCATGGTCAGCCGCATCATCACCATCTGCATCATTCACTGGGATTGGCAAAAGTGTAGCACATTTCAGGGCATTATATCTTTTTAAAGACATATTTTCAGCAGCTAAAATCACTTGTTCATATCTGTTAAGTCTGCTGTTTGGCATGTGTTTTTGTTGGAGTAAGGGTCAGCAAAATCTCAACTGAATGTGAACCCATTCCAATAAGCTAATAGCCTATAACAGTGCCCCCACTCTACTGAATGCTGATACCCACTGAAGCCACCACCTTTAGGCATACAGTCAGTGCTGCAAAAAGTGGATCAAGTGGGGTAGACAAATAAGCAACTGGACATTTGGCTTCACCATGGGTCTGCGTCAACACAGACAACGAACACCTTTCTCTCACAAAACAATAAAGGAAAAAGTCTCTCTCTTACTCAGGCATTCATAAGGCCGTTGCACTAGAAAGTTTTTCTCGAAGCTCTAGGAAGGCACTTGTGCATTTGTTGTTCCCATGGCAGTGGATAAGACACATCATTGTGTGTAAGTCTCGTAGAAATGTTCCCACTAGGGAAAGGTTGAGTTGGGAATCCACTGACGACAGTAGCCCACCATTACCAGAAACTTCTTGACTTGTCAGTCTCGTAGGGGGTTAGTTCTCAGGACTCTGATATTCTCTCTTAGGACACTTTCCTAGCTCCATTATCAATGTGATGTCCCGGATACAGAATCTCCCAAAGACTAATGTACTTTTGTACGGGATACCTTGTGTTCATTCTGAAAAAATGCTCAATGTATAAAATGTAAGATTGTATGTATTTATTGAGCATGTTCATTCACATCTAGCAGGGGCGAACAGGAACACAGCACCTGCCTTCTGTTTAAACAGTAATATTGTACCACTCCCACATTCCAATTCCACAATTACAATATAGGTTCCATTGAAAAAAACACATTTTACCACCATACAAAATGATATAAAAAAAAAAAAAGAAACATATCAAGACATCACTATTTGAGGATATAAACAAGGCCTAAATACTTATGGCTAACAGCGTATAATGCATTCGGATAATGCACATACAAACTCAACAATAAAATATCATTTTAGCACATAGCCACGTAAGACTTAAATGACAGACTTGATGTCCTACATTGCTTTCTCAAATTAGCGCCAGTTTCCATTCTAGACTTCTGCTAAAATTCTATGGGCCTACATTGTTCTTAAACAAATGACAACTTATCTTTATTCCAGCACTTTCCATCATCAAGAATTATAGTATGTTTGGTTACTTTAACAACTTCTTTAGGTGCAGAAAAATTGACGGGTGCTTTAACTTTTAAAAAAAACTCCTTTTGTTGCACCCAATACCCTGTCTTAACAGTATGTATTTCCTTAGGCATTTCTACGTTTCTCGTTTACACGTTTTAACACTTCATCTGATATCATTATCTTTTCCATCTATAACTAATATATTATCGATCCAGGCAATCTCCCTTTCAGCAAAACAAATGGAGAAACTTGTTTCCCAGTTCGGTGTGGTGTGAAGTGCCCACACTAAACATTTCACTTCTTGCATCCAATCCATTCACCAAAGACAACTGTATGTTTCCCTTTCATCACTCTGTTACAGACCATTACTTCTTGGATGATATAGCAAAGTGGTAACATGCTTGATACCAAAGTCAGCAAAAAAAGTTACAACTTCTGTGAGACAAACTGGGGACCATTATCTGTACTGATCTCGCCTGGAACCCCTGATCTGCAAAATAACTTTTCCAAAATTTTCCTAACTGTAGTAGTGGTGATATTAAATACAAATGCCACTTCTGGTAACCTAGAAAAATAATCAACAACCACAGTACCATACTTCACTAGAACACTCCCACAGAATCAATAATATTTATGCCCAGCTTGATCATGCTTTATCGGGTGTAGGAACAGCTGAGGACTGCGTACGGTAACTTGCGTTTTGTCCCTTTCGCAAAGCAAAATCTACATTGCCCCACAAACTGCTCAACATTCTTGTCCACTCCTGGCAGCAAAAATAGGTCTGTTACGCTTCTCTTCACAGCTTGCATGCCAATATGGACTTCATGTGCTAAGTCTACTACTCTAGATCTTTAAGAAACAGGAACAACCAAAAGATCTGATCTATGAAGCAAACCCTTGAAAATGGACAATTCAGACTCAACATGTCGAAAAGTATCCACTAATGAATCAGAGAGCTTGGCTTTTGGCCAACCCTTATTTATATACTCCATTACCACTTCAAGGGTAAGATGCTATTCCAAAGTTGCTAACCACACCGATTGTGAGATGGCATTATTGGTAACCCATGACAACTCACTGACCACAACATCTTCCTCCTCTTTAATGCTCAAATCCTGATGCTCTTGACGAGACATCAAAAGCAACATAAAAAGACAATTGCCTTAATGTTTTTATACCAGGAATGTACTCTATGTAATAGCAAAAGTCTTGTGATCCATAGTGCCTTTTTCCTATTCTAGAGGTAGCTTTACCAGCATCCTTGATGGTTAACATTTAACCCAAAGACTTGTGATCCACTCTCACCACAAATTCTGTATCCCACAAATAAAGGCAAAAATGATTGACACTTTACCAGCAAGACAAAGCTTCACGTTCAGCAACCTTTTAGGCTTCAGCTGCCAAACACTATTACCTCTTCCTGGCCATTCCTGCTCTGTAGTAATACAAAAACCAAGTTGTACTGACTAGCATCTGTAATTACAATTCTGGGATCTTTGGTGTCAAAAGGTTTGAGAGAAATAGCATTGGCTATGCTTTTCCTAACGTCAATGAATTCTTGCTCACATGCACCACTCCACACAAATTTTCTTTCCTCTTTAATAACTGACGCATAGCATCTGTTCTTTCAGTATACTTTGGTATAAAAAGGGAGTAAACTCCATTAGTCCGATAAATTATCATAACTGATCCTTTCCTTGTGGAAAAGGAGCATTAACAACGGCTTTCAATAAATTCTCTTTCAGCTCAACCCTAAATGCAGACAATACATGACACAAATAATCCACTGTGGACACTTCAAATCTACACTTTTCTGCCTTAACGGTAACTCCCTTTCCCTCTAGAATGGTTAACATGTGTGTTAAACTTATGACATAGCTGATTTTGTCTTCTACATATATCAATAAAGTATTCTGAAAACTAATGACCCCTTCAAAACCTTGGAACAACAGGTCCATGATACATTCGAATAACTACAGAAGCCGAAGCTAAACCACAGGACATTTTCTTGAAACAAAAAGCCCCTTCAGGTGTGACAAATGAAGTCACATGGTGGGAATCCTCATTCAGACCTACTTGGTGATATGCAAAAGCCATGTCAAGTATGGAAAACAATTTGCCACCCTTGATCAGGGATAACATCTGTGTTATATTTGCAGTGGTGACTGCTTGTACTTGAAAGTGGTGGGGCAATCCGGCAAATATTTTGACACACTTTCAGGCACTGTGAGAAACCAGGAACGGCCCTACGCACAACGCCAAAGCTCTCAATTGTGGTACGTGTTTATAACAGGGTACAATTTAGAGCTCTGGATTTGAGCCCGAAGGCAGTGCAAGTTCCTCACACTGCCTGCCAGTGGGCAAAAAAACAATTGTAAATTTAAAAAAAGTACTTGCCTACTCCTCTCTGGTCCCCCAGTCTGTGGCTCCAAGGCAAGAAGGGGTCTCTGAGCCACAGCCCCTAACCAAGCCAGATGCTGTTCTCCGGCTGTTAACCAGCATGAGATAAGAGACAGGGTTGGTTGGAGCAGGCTGGCGCAGCACTCTCACTGGCAATAGAGACGTATGCCTGCTCTCCACCAAGCTGTCTAAGACAGCTTGTGTTGGAGAGGTTTAAAGTGTGTATATCAGGCTGGACATTGCAAGACAGCCAGACAAAGTGACATGCACACTTTAATTTAAAGTGGAGTACTGGCCACCACTACTCCCTGCTGCCTATCAGCAGCTATGGCCCCACCCTGCCCTAACACTTGGCTCAGGGTGGCAGCACTGAAACATAAAACAGCAATAAAACCACTTTATTACCCTATTATTATTATTTTTTGCTGCACTTGCAGCATAATGGGCAACACTCCTCCACCCCAATGGAGAAATCACCGCTGTATGTTTGGCAGAGGTTGGGGTTCCACCCAAATTCTAGAATTTTGGTCTTTAAAGTCCACACACATTCTCAAACCTCCATTAGGTTTGCATGCCAGAATTATTAGAGGCATCCATGCACAGCCCTCAATGGCCTCAATGGCCTCAATGATATCTTGTTCATGTAGTTTGTCCAACCATCCTAATAATGACAAACCATATTTAGCCACACAAAACAGCTGCAGGTATAGAATTACCTTTAAAGTACAGAGTGGTATCAAACTCCCTGAGCCCATCTATAGGTTTTCCTCCATATACTACATGTCTAATTATGTATTTTCTCAACTTAGTATGCAGAAGTATTTCCAGTCATCTAGTCCAGTAAACATGAAAGGTGAACCAGAATCCGCCATCATATTCACATCCACACTGCCACTTGATAATATGGTCTTTTGAATGTGGTAATATATTGAATTACTTCATTCTTACCAGGCTGTGATTCTTGTGAGACCTCTACACACAGTACAACACATTCTTCACTGGATTCTGAGGATTTAGGTTTCGGCCTTTTGTTCACTAACACTGCCAACTACTTTTGTTTTGTGTTTCTTCTTCTTGGATGGTCATACTTTATAAAGTGATCCTTTTTCTTACAATCCACATAAATCATATCAACAGAAGGGCATGATGCTGAATTTCCTAAAGGATTGAGACTCTCACATCTATAACACATTACAGTTTTGGTTTTACTAGCATTCACAATTTTCTTCTTTTTGTCATTGGTACATAGTTCAGCTACCAGCTGTTTAGATGGTGAAGAATTTTGAATAATAGACATTTTGTCCATGAATGACACAGTACTTTCAATGCCCGCATTTGTACAGTGTATTTGCTTATTTTAGGCTAAAAGAATACACTCTAAAAGCATAAATAGCTGATACATGCCAGCAATGAACACATCATTTCAAAGCTGACAGTGAGTTTGTTTAATCCAAAAGTGTCCAGCTGAAAAGAAAGGAGTTAGAAACAGCACACCTAACTCAGTATTAACAGAACAAAACCTATTAAATGTTTGAAGTGTCAGTTATAGCTATAGTCATTTACTACTAAATTCATGTCAAATGCTTGCTCTCTCTTTAGAGCTGTCTCATCTTGAAAGAGGGACGTATGTCTGTCACAAACAGATAAAGGAGAGCAATGAGGGTGAGATAAAATGAGAGGTAAGAGAAAGTGTAGGATTGGGTAGAGGAGAGCTAGAAGCTAATGTGATACGAAGGGCCAAATATACAAAAAAGTGGCACTGTGTGGTGCTGTGACAAAATTTGCAGCACAGTGTCACTTTAGAAATGCAAGGATGTGCCATATTTCCAAAAATATGGTGCACCCTTGTGTTTCCCCCTGTCCCGGTGCTAAATTTAGCTTCCAGAGCCAACACAAGCACCCGCATTGAGGGGACTCATTGTTTATGTGCAGGAAGGTGCCCCTTCCTGGACATAAACAATCATTCATGGCGTTTTGCTCTTTCTATGTCTCCTTCTTGCGAATCTGAAGCAGCGTCAAAAGCAATGGGTGATGCAGTAGAACACCCACAGCAACACCCATTGCACGCTCCTATGCTGCAGAAAACTGTGTCAGAAGGGCCCATATTTACAAAGTGGCGTTAAGCCACAAAAATTATAAATGTGGTGCACTCCAGTGGTGCAAGAGCCTCGTAAATCTGCCCTGAAGAGTTTGAGGAAAGGAAGAGTAAGAGAAGAGGGGCAAGGGAGATGAATGTTAAGCAAGAGGAAGAAGAGAAGACTGTGAGAGAGGAGGAATTGAGACGAGAGAGAAATGAGAGCTAATTGATGAATCTGAGAAAGAGAGAGCAAAAGATTTATGTAGAGCAAGGGAATGAAGAGGTTAGAATGGGGTGAAGGGGAAAGAGAAAATAGAAAGAGGTGAAGATGTATGTTTTACGGATTTGCCCAGTAAATACTTGTCTTTAAATTGCCCTCTGCTGGGGGGGGGGTCGTACTGTCCCTCTATAGTCATCCTGAATACAGAGGTTCTCTCTGTACATGTATATTAATGTCAGATGTTTGTTTACTTGTTGAATGTGTATGCAGTGATGCCTGGTAAAAACCACTTCATTACATAAGCCAGAATGGAAATTGTTAGTTGTCTTTATGCAATCAATCAAATCAATCAAGGATTTGTAAAGCGCAGCTAATCACCCATTGGGTCTCAAGGCGCTGAATGAAGGCGTGCCGCTCAGTCGAAGAGCCAGATCTTGAGGTCCTTCATGAAATGCTTCAGTGATGCGGTTTGCCTGAGCTTGAGAGGGACTGTGTGTTCCATGTCCAGATGATGCATGATGCACATTAAACACTGCACTCCAGAAAATAGGTTAACAAGGTTTCACAGCTGCTGATTGGCCTAATGCCAAAGTTGAGTTTTAATCTGCTGTATTATTTTACATAACAGCACAACAACTAGCATGCTGAGGGCTTTAAGCACATACCTATTAGGAAACAAACTACAAGTACCTGCAAGCAAATTGTAGATAGCAGAAAAAGCTGGCCAAGGGTGTCACGTAAGTGATGGGCTCACTTAGTAGCTCTGAGGTTTACATTTTATTTTGAACTTGGAAAAAGGGACTCACATTGTTTTAATGTGATTACACCAATGTGTCTACTTTAACATGCAGAGGAGGTTTCAGTTGTAATTTTCTCCCATTTGTTTTGAAGGCTATTAAAGGTTAATCAGACAGTTTTAAAGAATGCAGAGATTGCCTTTCAAGTACAGCTGCTGGTTAGCACCCCAGTGCTAATGGGCACACACTGACAAGTATCTAATCCAAAAAGACTTAATAAAAAGTGTTCTTGCTGAGGAAAATGAGAACCACTTCTGAGCTTCAGAAGCCGAAAGTAATCACGGAGCCCAAGGACTCACTAAGGGGGTTGGAGCTTGAAAGGAAGTGAACCCCCTGCAGCCCCACTTCTCATTGTGATCACTTCCACAGCACTTGTGGATTGAAATGCAGAAACTGTGATGATGTTGCCTCATGCCTGCCTTTGCTAGGATTTCACAGGCATCTATTCCTAGTCGACCCCAACGTTTGCCACGTTTTCAGGGGCTCACCTGCTCCCGCGCCTCTGCCTCATCCATCCTGCCTCAAAAATGTGTAATGCAGGTGTCAGGTGCAGCGCTGCACAGTTTGTGCTGCCAGTGGTAACATGCAGTGCAGTGGCAGTGACTAACAAAGGCCTGTCTTCACAGCCGTGAAACGCTCTTTCTTCATTGGCCCAGGGAATGTTATGGTGCGTTTGGGACTTTGGAAATGTAGCTCTATAAGTTGCTGAACAAGGCATCCGCTGCCTACAGTCTTTATAAATCTACTTCTTTCTTCTATTAATGGAACTGTCCATGCACATCTAGACTGAAATACAATTTATTTTTATTTAAGACAATAGGCGGATCGCACATCTGCATGATTTCAGCCTCTGCGCGCCTGAGGCTTTTAAGTACGTGGCATTAGATGGGAATATGAGCAGGTGCGCAAGCGTTATGTCTAGAGGGAACATAGGTCATGACTGTGAGTCACATAGGAAGATCAGGTGGACCCCTATGGCAGAATGCGGTTGATTTTTGGGGAAATGCCCACCTGCAACGGAATTCGCTGTATCTTGATGGCATTCTGTTGCGTTTCACGTTGGATGGAAGCCGAAAACGAAACGAACCAGGAGGTATAGCAGTCTCACAGTGGCCAAATTATTGTTGACGGAACTGCTTCCCAGGTTTAGCTTTTTGGTTTTTTTGGGAGGCAGATCACAGGAGTCATTATCAAAATATGATAATGATATTGCGGTTTGTAACACTACTGGTGGAGGAGAGGTTTCATTGTAGCTACAGACCAGAAGTGTCTCGGACTGTGGAGCAGGTCAAAGGGACACTGAAGTCTCTACTAGTCAAGAAAAGTGCATCCACTTCCTTGAAATGACTTAACGTTCTTTCCCTGGTTCGGATGAGCCTCTGAAGCGCTCCTGATTGGGAGGACTGGACTCTTCCCCCACAAAATCCTGATGGGAAGAGCATGGAGACTTCCTGCCGTGCCAGCAGCTGCGCTTGTGAATATGACAGATGGTATGATTCTTGACTACTAGAAAGGATTGGCTGAAGTTCTGCCTATCACAAGGTTGATTTGGTGACCCCTCTTCCAATCCAGGGACAGTGCCATTACCTAGGTCCAGGGGACTGAGAACTGGTAAAGAAACACGTCAGGAAATCCTGCCTGAAGCCCAGCTGGCACGGCCCTTTTAGGTCATTCTTCTGACAAATACTGCTGTGAAATGTGGGGGCCTCCCAAAGTGGATCCATGCCTCTTATACCAAGAGAGTGAGACAAACTAGTAAAGGAGGGGTGACAATGAACACTGGTTTGCAAAGTGAAAATCTAAACTTTGAATGACCATCCAGAGGGAGGAGAAGATTGGGTACTAGTGTCTCAAAGTCAAGTTGAGACAACTGCAGATCCTGTGCTGAATGAAACTGGAGAAGCAAATCAAGCAGCTGAAACTGAAGGTGCGCACCCCAGGCTCAAAGAAGGTGCAAGTACTTTGGTCAGAAGGGTGCAGAAATAAGAGAAGTGATCAAAAAGTGGTGAGAAACAACTCAGAGCTGTGGTGTCAGAGGAATGCATCCCAGAAACAATCAGAGAAAAAACAGAGCAAATTGAACAAAGGGACAGTAAACAACCAGTAGTCCGAATATCAAAATGATAACAGGTGCCTAGTCATAGGTACTCAACTCCTGAGTAGGGTTACTTTGCTGAAAGCAAGCCTGATCTGAGAACACACAAGACTGAGCATCATCTGAGAGTTGTTGAAAAACCCACACGAATAGTGCTAAGACATTGAAGATTGATTGATATTTTTCATTGACTGAACTCAAGTGGCATACGTCCAGATGCTAAAGATTTAAATTCTATGTCCCGAGTATCCTGTGACAATATTAGTGCCAGGCTCCAATAGAAGAGTAGCGTTTGTCCCTTTAGTGTATCCAGTTGTAGATGGTAGGGTTCATGGTTGAGATCAACTGAACTAACATAGTTACATTGAAACAAACTGAACATTTTGTCAATTTGCACAGTAGAATCAACTAGTCCATTTTTTATTTTTCTGTTTTTTTTTCGATCTGACTTGAGAGAAACCATGGGGTTGAATACACTCAAAGGTTGTAGAGGGCTAATAACAGTAGCAGTAAATGCCTTAGTTATACTGATGATTAATCTACTAGTGAGTCTTAACTCTCCTATCAAGCATGCTTAGACCGAAACTAAACCTGATGTGTCCTATTTAGGGGAAAAACGTAGCTTTAACATGAAGATATGACACATAGATAGTTTGGAGGGAAATTATTCAGAAAATGTGTTTTTCGGCCTCTTACACAAGGATTCTAAGGTTATGGGCATGAAGGATTATTGAATGTGTACATATTTACCCACCTCAAAGGCAGTTGTTATGAATTACCACCATTTGACCTATACTTTGACCTGTGCTATATTCACAAATCTCTTTTATCATCATGGGCACAGTATTATTTCTCAAACTATAATCTGTCCATGGATAATTTACCGATTGTTTACGGTTTGGATTTTTTGAGTAGGAGCGGAGTCTGTCATTTGAATGCTTCCTTATATGAGACCTATCAAACAAATTAAGCCTACTAACTTGCTTAATTCTAATGCTTCATGTAAACTGAGCAGGGATGGGAAGGATTTTATAAAAGAACTAAGTAAGAGGAGATTGAAGGTTGAGGGATATGAATGAATCAGAATTTCTACAGCACACTACTCTCCTGTAAGGGTCTCAAGGCGTTGGGGTGGTGGGGCGGTCCTCTGTGTTTCAGTTGAAGAGCCAGGTCTTAAGGTCCTTCCTGAATTGAGGTAACAATGGTGACTACCTGAGGTGAAGAGGTAAGGTGTTCCAGCTCTTCGCCGCAAGGTAAGCAAAGGATCTTCCTTCAGCAGAGGTCTTCCGTATGTGGGGTACGGTGGCTAATGCAAGCTGAGCAGAGTGGAGATGTCTGGCGGGGAGTAGAAACTGATGCAGTGATTGAGGTAGGTGGGTCCTAGGTCATGGAGAGCCTTGTATGCGTGGATGAGTAGTTTGAAGTTGATCCTTTTCTCGATGGGAAGTCAGTGGAGGTCTGGAGCTGTATTTGCAGTGGAGGACATCCAGGATGAGTCTGGCGGAGGCGTTTTGGATGTGCTGCATTTTTTTCAGGTTCTTCTGGATGGTGCTGGTGTAGAGGGCGTTGCTATAGTCGAGTCTGGTGATGATCAGGGTGTGGGTTACCATCTTGCGGCAGTCGTTTGGGATCCATTGAAGAGCTTCCAGAGAAGTCGGAGCGTGTGGAAACAGGAAGATGCAACAAAGTTGACTTGGCGGGTCATGGTAAGTGATGAATCCAGGATGAAGCTGAGGTTGCGTACGTGGTGTGTTGGGCTAGGGGGGTGCAGAGGGTAGCAGGCACCCAGGAGTTGTCCCAGACTGATATGGAGGTTCCCAGGATGAGGATCTCCGTCTTTTCAGAGTTGAGCTTGAGGCAGCTCTCCTTCATCCAGGCAGCAACAGCTTCCATCCCATTGTGGAAATTCTTCTTGGTAGGGTTTTTGGTCAGTGAGATGATCTGCTGGGTGTTGTCGGCATAGGAGACGATGTTCAATCTGTTGTTCCTGACGATGGACGTGAGTAGGGCCATGCAAATGTTGAAGAGTGTGGGGCTCAGGGAGGAGCTGACCTCTGTAAGTTCTGACAGTATGGCGGGAGTTTGACTCTCTGTGTTCTGCCTGTCAGGAAGGAGTGTAACCACTATAGGGCCTTTCCACGGATGCCAGCTGCATGGAGTCTGGAGCAGAGGGTTTGATGGGAGACTGTATCGAAGGCAGCCAATAGGTCCAGTAGGCTGAGGGCTGCTGTTTGGCTGCGGTTGAGGAGCAAGCGGATGTCATCTGTAGCGGTGACAAGGGTGGTCTCCGTGCTGTGGTTGCTCCTGCAGCCTGGTTGGGAGTTGTTATCCTTAATGTGATTGCGGAGCTGTGTGTTGATAGCCTTTTCGATGACCTTGGCTGGGAAAGGCAGCAGAGAGATGGGGCGGTAGTTCTTGAGGTCAAGGGGATCGGCCGTGGGTTTCTTCAGGAGCGGGCGGATCTCGGCGTGCTTCCAGTCCAGGAAGGTAGCTGTCTCCATGGAACAGTTAAGAGTGTGGCGGAACTTGGGTGCGATGGAGGTGTTGGCTTTATTGAAAATGTGGTGAAGACAGTAATCAGTAAGGGCTCTGGAGTGGATGCTTCTCATGATGCAGCAGGTCCCATCTGTGGTGAGGGTCGTCCAGCAGTGCAGGATCTATGAAGGTTCGGAGGATCCGAGCTGGATGGTTGTTGATGGGCTCTGAGGGTCTTGGGGTCCGAAACTATCATAGATGTCCTTGATATTTCGATGGAAGAAGGTGGCAAGTCTGTCGCAGAGATTCTGAGATGGAGGGATGTTTGCTTTTTCCGATTGAGGTTTGGCGAACTCTTTCCGCATGGCGAAAAGCTCTTTGGTATTGTGTGGCTTGGTGCTGATACGGTCCTGATACGGTCCTGCAGGATGACTTTTCTGGTAGATGTGACGAGGTGGTGGTGGTATTTGACTGTGTCTTTGAAGGCCGTGAGGTCTTCCAGGGACTTGACGTTTCTCTGTCTTTTTTATAGCCATCTGTAGGTGCGCCTGGAGTCCTGAAGTGCGGGGGAGAACCAGCTGGCTTTTTTGAGGTTGTGTTTGGTTGAGATTGTTTGGAGCAGCGGTAGGATGTTTGCGCATTGGGAGATCCATAGGTGGAAGTTTCGTGCTGAGATGTTTGCATCTGTGGCGTGGGGAGGCGGTGACTTGCTGAGGGTGTTGGTGAGCTGTTCCTCTAGTTCCATTTCCTACGTGGGGAGCGGAGGGTGCGGAGGTGGAGGGTATGTGTGGTAACGGAGAAATGAATGCGGAGTGGTCGGTCCAGTGTAGAGTGGAGGTGTTGTCAATGGTGATGTTGTTGCTGGCGGAAAAAATGGGGTCGAGTGTATATCCAGCGATGTGTGTAGGCGAGGTGACCAGTTGCTTGAGGCCTATTGTGGCAAGGTTCGCTAGCAGGGAAGCAGTGTTGTGGTTGTTGCAGTTGTCGGTGTGGTAGTGGAGGTTGCCGAGGAGAAAGTAATTTGTGAAGGCGAGTGCGTGGGTATAGATGATGGAGTCCCTGAAGGCTGGGTAGGAACCGGCTGGCCTGTAGATGAGGATGCCACGGAAGGTGGACTTAACAGGACGTGGATCTGGAAATGGAGGTGCTCCATGAGGGGGGACTGTTCTTCTGCTTTGGTTGTCAGGCGGAGGGTGGATTTGTGTATGATTGCTCGGCTGCCCTCTAGCCAAGAAGGCCGGTTTTTGTGTAGCAGTTTTTAGTCGCTGGGGATGGCGATGGCGATATCCAGTGCTGGGTTCGTCCATGTTTTGGTGAGAAAGGCAATGTCCGGGCGGGTGGAGTCTACCAGGTCCCATTGTTTAACTGCGTATTTGTGGAGGGAGTGTACATTGAAGAGGATGCAGTTGAGGTGCTCTGGCTGGGTGTTCAATGGTCCAATGGCGGGAGGGTCCGGTGTTTAGTGTAGGGTGAGGGTGTGCTGGCAGTAGAAGCAGGAGAAAGATCCATGGGTGTCTCTGGGTGATGCAAGATGGCAGGCGGTGGAGGGTCCTGTGTTCAACGCATGGAAGTTCTCCTTGTTGTAGCGATGGATGGTCGGAGGACAAGGGTCCGTGGCAGTGGGCACGGTTCAGGTGCTGACGGGGGCAGATGTGCTTGCTGTGCCACGCCGGGGGTGCTTCCACACAGCGGCCACCATTAAGAAGGGGGAAGGAGGTGGGAGGGTCTGGTCAGCTGGGGGGGCGGGAGGGCAGGGGAGCACTTCGCTAGGAGGGGTCAGGGCAGCAGCAGCCAGGACGGAGCATGGGGAGAGGGAAAAGGCGCAAAAGTAAACAAGCATTTGCAATGCAATCGGTCTCGCATTTGCTCTAGTTAGAGCTGTTAATGTTGTAAATTCCTAACTGGACTTTTCTTGCCACTTAAATTGAAAAGTAAAACAGTTGAAACAAGTGAGACGATTCAAAGCACCATGGCCGCCATGAGCATGAGCGCGAAGGTTAGACACAAAGGAAAAAGAAGTTTGCTTGCAGTCAAAAGTATCGACAATCATGCAATTATCCATGTAACAGGGTTGATGTTCAAGGAGGTAACCAAACTGCCCCAAGGAGGGACAAACGTAAAGCATTTACCAATGATCACAGAGGATTTTTGAAAGGCAGGCCCACAAACGAGTGATAGTGATGGGTGTGCGGTGGGCATGTTTAAAAGCCCACAGATAGATATCAACATGTCAGAAGGTGAAAAACGAGAAAAACAAGGCAGAATAAGAATAAGAAAAAGAGACAGGAAGAAATGTAGATGACAGAAAGCAAAAGACACACACAGACAGATGGCCACTAGGCCACTAGGGATGAGGCGCAGGCGGGTGCCTGCGGTTCGATGTAGGCCTTGAACTGAGAGTCAGGCGGGCTCTCAGGTCAATTTGCAGCAGAGGCAGCAGCAACAGGTGGAGCTGCGCAGAGGAGAGCAAGCAGACCCTGACCAGGAGGTCAGAGGAGTCCCCAATGAAGTAATAAGGATGAAATGGTTAGAAGAATAAAGAAGAAATAGTGAAGGATTCAGGAGTACATCAGAAATCGAGTTTGGATGAAAAGAAAAAAGGGAATTGTATTGTAAAAGAGAAAGAATAGGTTGAAACCTAGAATTTGTGGGATAGAGTGATTGATTAATTTTCATTATATATATATATATATATATATATATATATATATATATATATATATATATATATATATATATATATATGGTATAAAATAGTAAATCTTAAATATTTTAACATATAACAATAATATAATGTAAAATAAATAATTTTAAATAATATTTAAAAAAATATATATAAATATGTACTCAAATGAAAACACACACACACATATATATATATATGTTTATACATGTACACATGTATAATATAACCCTATTAATAAAATATGTATTTTAATTTATGTTACTTTTTTATTTTACTACTATAAGCGTAAATATCTAAATATATACATATGTATATCTATTTAAATAAATGATACATAAAATATATGAAAACGCAAGTAGAAAACATTAAAATAATTTACCAAATTAATGACATATAAAAATATAAACTTATAAATTATGATTAAGTATTGCAAACATTAAACCATTGATATGTATATAAACAAATAATACAAAATTAAACAAACAAATAATATATATATATATATATATATATATATATATACATATATATATATATTTTAAATAAGTGTTTAAATCAGAATAGAAAAGATACACTATTCCCACTCCTGTCTGTGCAACAGTAGGGAAAGCATTGTACTTCAGAGGGGTTACATTGTTTATACCCACTCCAGTCTGTGCAACAGTGATGAAAGCCTTAGACTTCAGAGTGGTAAAATGTACTATTCCAACTCCAGTCAGTGCAGCACTAGGGAAAGGGCTGGACTTTGGAGGCGTTACCTTTACTAATCTCACTCCAGTCTGTGCAACAGTAGGGAAAGTGTTGGACTTCGGAGGGGTTAAATTTAGTATTCACACTTCACTCTGTGCAACAGTAAGGGAACCATTAGAATTTGGAGAGATAACATTTACAGTTCCAACTCCAGTCTGTGCAATAGTAGGGATAGCGTTGGACTTCAGAGGGGTTAAATTTACTATTTTCATTCCAGTTTGTGCAGCAGCAAGGAAATTACTTCACTTCAAACACATTACATACTTTAATAACACTATTAGTTTACCAGAAATATAGAAGTCTTACTAGGAAAATGATATATATAGATAAAAAAATTAAATATGAAACAATTCACATGATTATTACAAATGTTAATAATGACTTCTGGATTAAAAATGTTATAAATGTATTTTTTAATTAAGTTACAATCAATTCAATATTTTTTTATAAATGAATAATTGTCAATTAATAATTACTTAAATACCTTCCCACCCTATGCCCTTACGAACACAGCAGCCCACACCTAATATAAAATTAAAAAATATAATTACTACACAACTTCCAAATTAATAATTAAATAATGAATAATACATTAATACATAAGTGTTAATTCACTGTTATTTAACTTCCCGCTCTATACCCCTACAAACCCAATAAACCGCACCTAATATATAACTTACAAATAACATTACCAATTTATATAATTAGCAATCAATTAAATGAATATTAGTCAATTAATTATTAATTATTAATCAATTATTACCTAATTACCTTCCCATCTTATACCCCAACAAACCCAACAACCCACACCTAATATTTAACTATAAAAATCTAATAATGACACAATTTACATTTATAACAATTAAATAATTAATAATACATTAATAATTAATTATTCCTTAACTTCCCACCCTACACCCTTAGAAACCCAGCAAGCGGCACTTAATATATGACTAAAAATATGACTACACAATTTACATAATTAATAATCAATTAGATAATTAAAGATATATTAATAATTATTTGGCAATTAATTATGCTTGATTACCTTCCCAACCTGTACCCCTACAAACCTCACAACCCGCTACAACACTATAAATTACTATTAGTAATTAAACAAAACATTATAAATCACTTAAATTTACAAACTATATTTCAAATTATTGTCAACAACTATGCAAATAATATCTAACATAAAATAAATATATAAACTAAAACACAAAGATAGTAAAAAAACAATAGTTTTTACAACTATATTATTAAAAATTATATTAACAACATATATATATTCCTGAAAACAATATTACTTACCTAAAAAATCAATAGTCTTGTCAACGATATTTCTGCATCACGATATGTTTGTATCCAAATATTTTTTGGGGATATTTCTGAAACTCAATATTTAAAACTTGATATTTTGTCCATATACCTTATTTCTAACTTCCATTTAACTGGATTGTCAGCTGTTACTTAGCTGTAGTGTTTGCAAAGGTGTATAATGTATATATATGCATAATAAGAAGATGGTGACTCATGGAAGAGCTAAACGAAGTGCTCCACATGTGGTACTTTGTGTGCTAAGATTGCTTCTGGTGGTATACTTTTGAATGAGGTAAAGTTCAGGAAGCTGCACACATTGGTAGATCATCTCGCTACTAACACTGTTGGAGCTTTCACTGGTATTATTTCTGAGCTTATAGCAAAAAATGTGATGGTTTTGAAAAATAGGCTTTCTTTAGATATTTTATTGTGAAAGAGGGCAGAGTCTGCAGCAGCATGCTATGTGTTCAGCAGGGGTACACTTACAAACCGGGCACATGTAACAAAAGGAACATGCTTGTCAATAACATATCTATTATTTCTATAGATATGAAGGAGTTGAAGAAGACGGGTGCCTGGGAAGCAATAGAGAAGGAGTTTTCTAAAATTGGTGAGTGGCTTAATGATATTGGTAGAGAAATGCAAGAAAGGCAAGATATTAATCCCAATACTAATAACTTTAATTTGTGTGATATGGTCATTTCTTTTTATAAGTGGAGTAAAAAATGATCACTGCAAAGGATGGGTCAAGATGGAATGGAGAAAAGCGGCTGCCTAAATCAAAGGGGAGGAAACGTGCAGGCGTAGAGTTGAAAGAGTTGCAGTCATCTGTAGGATGAGGGATTAAAGGGCCTAATTACGACATTGCCGGTCCAAGGACCGCCAGTGCCACAGTGGCGGTTGTACCGTCGGACTCCAGGAGGTCCGACCACCACATTATGACCCTGCTGGTCGAACCGACAGGAGACCGCTGTCTCCACCAGGAACATGGTTCCCATGGGCTGGCGGCAGTCAGAGTTTTGGTCAGCACCTCAGCACCTCTGCGCTGATCACGAGTGCAGTTTCCGCCAGCCTATTCATGGCGGGGACCCTGCCACGAAAAGGCTGGAGGAAACACATTGCAGGGGGCAACACGGGGGCCGCTGCACTGCCCACGGCCATGTCATGGGCAGTGCAGGTCCCTCCCTGCCTTGCACCCTTGGAAGGCGCACTGTCCGTTACAGCAGAGAGTGCACATTCCAAGGGTGCTGGGGAGCCGAGACCAATGCCGCTGCACGGTTTCCACTGGGCTGATCGGCGTAGACCTCTGATTTCAGAGGTGTCCGCCGGTCAGCCCAGTGGAAACCTTGTAATGGGCCCAGGAGGAAGTCCTCCAGTTCCACGGCTGTCTCCTCTCCACGGGGCTGGCAGGTCGACGGTCAGCCCACCGGCCTTGTAATGAGACCCAAAGTGTCCAGAGGAGTCTAGATGTAAGCTGCAAGAGTCGACAACTGTTGTGTAAGGGAGCTTCTAAAGGTAATGAGGGTGTAATGTTTGGTGACTCCCGGGGTCACCAGATGGAGGATTGGAAGGCGATTTTTCAAAGTTAAATGTTTGTGTTTATTACCTAGTGGTAGTGACCACTAGTTATTTATAGTCAGGAGCATGTTTCCATATAAAAAGCGTTTTTTGACTTGCCTATATCTGTGGCTCTGTTTCAAGAATCTTCACAAAATGTTCCCAAAAAAGTGCCCTGATGATTCTTGTTGCACACAGAAAGTTTCAGGGTGATCCGTCAAGCAGGGGCCGAGAACAATGGGGGGGTGGGACTCAAAAAAGTTGTGTTTCTCATGTCAATTTCCATAGGACTTTTGAACACGATTACAGCCCAAACCGATGGACGGAATTGTAACAAATTTGGAAGAAAGCTAGCGTTCGGTACGCAAATTGTGCGTTTGCTTGTTTGATATAAATCCATTCAGTAGTTTATGAGATATTAAAGGAAATCCAAATTTACATATCTGTGATCGCAAAGACTTTGCGAACAATGACAGGCTTGTGTAAAGAAATACAAAGCTCTGATTGGCTGCCAACTCTTCAAACCAGGAAGGGTTGGCAGCCATCTTGGGACTCCCTTGAGCCAAATCCCACAAAAAGGTGTAAAAAAAGACAATGGGCCAGGGTAGGGACACCCTGACCCCTTAGCTCTGGTGCTGGGGTCCCAGAGGAATCCCTGAGGAAAAAAAGCATTTTTAAAAAAAATGTAACCACAAAATCGAGACGACTGTGCGAATAAAAAAAAAACAAGTGCGGGCTTCCACGCTTGTTTTTTAATAAGCCCCTGGGTGGGCCAGGTCCCGGGGGTATCGTTTTCTTTCCTCCCAAAGCCCTGGGGACCACCACCTACCCGGGGCTACTGTTAAAGTAAATACAAGGGGGGGCTTCCATGCTTGTTTTTTAATAAGCCCCTGGGTGGGCCCGGGGGTATCGTTTTTTTTCCTCCCAAAGCCCTGGGGACCACCACCTCCCCGGGGCTATTGTTAAAGTAAATGCAAGGGGGCCGCCTCCACGCCTCACGGACCACCACCTCCCTGGGACAAAATTATTTTCTGATGTGTGGGAGGCCCAATGGCCTCCCACACAGCCCCAGGGACCAGCACCTCCCCTGGGGCTTTTAACTAATATTGTGCAGGGGAGCCATGTGTACCCCCCCTTCCACAGCACCGGGACCACTACCACCGCAGGGCAAATAGTAAAAAATTTAACAGGGGTCCATTTCGGCCCCCAAACCCAAGGGACCACAACCTCCCCGTGGCTTTTAACTAACATGGTGCAGGGTGATCCTGACGGTTTGATGGCGGATGCAGATCGGAATCAGCTAAGGTGGCGCTGCATGCATAGCCGCCCTGCTGATTACGACCTGGTTGTCCGCCTGCCTTTTATTGGCAGTTTTACAGCCATGAAAAGGCTGGCAGAGAACAGGTGCAGAGCGCCACAAGAGGGCCCTGCACTGCCCATGCACTTGGCATGGGCAGTGCAGGGGTCCCCCTGCCCAGCACCCTCACAATGTTCACTGTCTGCTGTCAGACAGTGAACTTTGCGTGGGTGCTGGTGCACACAGCAGGTGACAGCATTGCCGCTGATTTGATTACGAGCCACAGACAATACTGCTACCACTTCCTGTTAGGTTAACTGGCGGAAACCTCGTTTCTGCCCGTCAGCCTAGTGGAAAACTATTGATGGGTCCGGCGGGGAGGTAGCTAGTGTGGCAACAACCTTCCCATCAGACGTTCGGTGGACGGGCCATCCCGCCTGCTGAACTCCAGTTAGGCCCTTGGTATCTACTTGTGCCTCAACCTGATTGGTCTGTATTATGAGAACTCCGTGTAGGTGTAAGAAATGTTAGAATTGTGTGATTTTGAGTTAATGCAATGTAGATGACAATTTATAACCCTTCATTCCTGTCTTACTAGCAGAACCTTTCCCCAATTTAGCAGAGTAGGGTGCTCTCTTTATGGGAGAAGTGAATTTATTGACCTTTTCTTTTTCGGGCAGTTTTATAATACTTCGTCTTTGCTTTTGTGACTTTTCAATTGCTTTGTACTATAGATTGACTAATGCATATATGTAATGAAATTTGAATTATGACTAATTTGATGATTTAAATTTGTAATCCTTGCTAATCCTTTTACAGAAACGAATCCTTTTTGGAACAGTGGGTAATAGTGACCATGAGGTGCCTCAGGCTGAAGGGGAAGGTGGGGTGGGGGTTTCCTGTACTGTGAAGCCATGGGAGCTGCAGACAGACAAAGAATAAATAAACATTCATTTTAGGATGCCTGCTACCTGAAAGGAATGTAAATGTGTGAAACTGGTTAATCAACATTTCTAAAGGATGCTTGGGAACCAGTAGAAATGGCTTTCATTGATGGAGTCATTTGAAGCTTCACAGTGTAAAGATTTAGGGCCTCATTATGAGGCTGGTGGGCTGACAGTCAGCCCACCAGCCCCATGGAGAGGAGACCTATGCGGAGTTGGTGGTCTCTCCCAGGCCGATTATGAGGTTTCCATTGGGCTGGTTTCCGCTAGTCAGCCCAGTGGAAACCATGAAGCGGCACTGGCCAATGTCGTTGCACAGAGGGGACCTCCAGCACCTTTGGAATACACACTGTCTGCTGTAGTAGACAGTGTACATTCCGAGGGCGCTGGGCAGGGGGCCCTGGATTGCCCACAATATGGTTGTGGGCAGTGCAGGGGCCCCCCTGTGGGCTCCAGCACTGGGTTTCCAGCAGCCTTTTCATGGCGGGGTACCTGCCATGAAAAGGCTGGTAGAAACTGGACTCATGATCAGCACTGCAGTGCTGAACTCAACGTTGCTGTGGCTGACCACGACTTCAACCGCTGCCACCCCGCTTGGAACCATGTTCCTGGTGGTGGCAGTGCTCCCCTAGCGGGATCCCCGCGAAGGTTATGATGAGGCAGCTGGACCGCCTGGAGTGTGGCAGTCTAGCCGCCACTGCGAGGCTGGTAGGTCTCAAGACGGCCAGCCTCATAATGAGGCCCTTATGTTTTTTAAAGATAATGCAAGGGTGCTACCAGCTGAATTCTAGAATATGTACTTCTAAATGACAACATAAAAAAAGTTTCCACTAGGTACTAGCTGATTGTGTATTATTAAAAATATATATTTTGAAATTACTTGTTTTATCTTACACACAAAGGGACCTATTCAAAAAGGTAAACTTATACATGAGTAATCTACATGTGTTAGTTTACTTTTACAATATTGAGTAGCTTTAGTATTTTGGAATATTCACCATTTATGAGTGTAAAGTTACTTAAAAGTGTAGACGTACATGTTCCCTGAAACAGGGGGTTGAGTAAGTAAAAACGTCATGCATGACAATAATCTTACTACTAGCAATGACCTTCGAACCATATTTGATGTTGCTCACACTTGGAGAAGACCTACGAAATAAGGATGGAAATTACCCTATGGTAAAGGAAATTTTGAAAAGTTAATTAAAGTGATTTTTTTTGCAAAATATTTGTATGTTGAATGTTCATGTAAATATTATTTTATATATGTAATTTAAATGTCGATTTTTTTTCAAATGCCACAACACTTAACTAAATATTACTTAGGTATATTAAATTGAATACAAAATATTTTTGTAAAGGTGTCTTTAAAAAATAATGTTCATCTAAAGTAGAATGTTTATATTTATTATGTATTACAAATTACTAAAACGTATGTGTAGAATTCATTTACATGAATGTAATTTATACAAAGTTACATTTATATTTGAATTTAAAAAAGGTTGTTAAATATGGTTTACTAAAATGTTGTTTGTTAATGCTATAATAAAATTATATATGCTCTTAAATAGTTTGAATAAAATCATTTATTTAATATTATTTCATATAGGGTTTAATTTTCAGTCGCCACCTCCGTTATTTTCTCTGGAAGGGTGTTGGAGTACCTGTGAGTGGCCATGGATGGTGACATGGCTGGACTTACTGCAATTCTGAGCTGGAGCAATTTAGTACTGTTTTGGGTCCATTTTGGCTTTAGTAACTTTAGAAGTGCAGTTTATGAATAGCAATGGTCTTACTCTTTTCTGGGAGGGTGCATGTCCCTCCCCAAACCTGTCCTTAATTCTCCCTTAACTCCTCCCCTTTAGTATTATTACCCATTTTCCAGTCACTCCCCAGTCCCTCTAACTTTTAATACTAAAACATCTCAGCAGTGGGGGCTTAGATCGCTTCAATAAAAGATAGATGAGCGGAGACCTCCACAAATAGGTTTGTGAATCGTATCTTGTAGTATGTTAATATTATTAATGTAGTACTTCCTAACATACTACGCAATGCAGTTTGTGAATATGCCCTTACTTCCTTTTGCAGCCACCCTTCCCCAGGCCTATAGTCTGGGGGGAATGTATTGTCCCAGGCTCAGGAGCTTTAACTGCTCCTAAAAGTAGTGAAGGGGGCTGATGGAAACTGACCTTCTTGGGTGCAAATACAGTGCTGGCTGAGGCATCGAGGAATATGGCTCACTACCTGCCACCCAGGACATCAAAAACAGTATATAGTGTGGAGGGAGAACTGCAGGAGCCAGCCTGTGAAGTCACAGGAACTGAATGCGTCGGCCAGTGCATGTGTGGCCTTGAGCGCCAGAAACCACCACAACAAATGTTACTAGTGGTGTTCTTGTTGTTGTTCACTCAGCTCAGCTAGTACTCCATTTGCACTCCTAATAGCCAAATTACAATCAGCGCCCCCTCTTCAGATAAGCATTTTAGGAGCAGCTAAAATGCATAAGCCTGTCCAAGACCACCACCACACAGACCAGATGCCTTTGGTCAATTTATGGTAGAAATTGTGCTGGAAAATGCACCATTTAGCACCAATTTTTAAATAGTTTCTTGAGGAAGACACCCCCACACCAACTCCCTCTGGAAACAATGTCTTGCTTGCTTGCGTGCCCGAGTTTGTTAATTGGTCTTACACCCCACCACTTCAAAATTCCTCCAGCGCAATTGATTAAACCTCCTTTAATATCTGAAACCTGAGTCAGAGAACATGCCTCACCAACCTGTTGTGAGGCTGTTCCGACAAATAAGTATCATTTGGTCTAAGAAGGCAAAAAATGGGCTTGCAGGCATTTTAAATAACTGAAAGAACAAGCACTAAAGATTGTACCGTGGATAAATGTGAACCAAAGCTTGTGAGCTGTTCCACTCCTACATTCTTTTGATCACTCCCTCTGATATATAGACCACCTCCAATAAATGTGAGTTTCTCGGATGGCATAATGGCTTAACTGATTCTGTTCAGTGACCACAATAAACAACAGGAAACTATGCTTCCAAGGGGACATGAGCATTTATTTTGCTTGTCCCAAAATAACACAAGCAAGATCCATCAAATCAAACCTGGATGGCCTCAACCTATCTCAAGCATCACTTCTTACTTTCCTTTCCGATTTTTGAATATCTGTGTTAACGCGTCCTTTTATGTTAGTTTATACACATTAGGACTCGTTTTAGGCCAATGAATCTTGTGACCCAGTGGTGAGACACCGTAGGACGAGATAACTGATCAATATGTCAAGCAATATATCAATAATGTCATCAATATTCACCACCACAATGCACTTTACTTTGGTTAAAGACATTATTCAAATTGTCGACGCAACCATGACCTTTCAGCCATGAATAACCACACCTTTTGATAGAATTTTATGAATTTTATTCCCTATTGATTACAATCTACGAGCAGAAGAGTCAATCTCAAAACCAAGAAGCATAAGAGTATAGTCACAATATGACAACTGTGATAAGATTTCATTAGTGCAAGAATCACAAACATAAGGACATAGCACGGCGTAAACATAGTTCAGAATACAATGGATATCACGTAAGTCTCAGTTCAGCATATCGCAACATCAATCTTTTGTCTATTTGCGTCAGTCAGAGTGATCTCCTGTCCTATCCACTAATTAGCATCAGCATGTTGGGCTTCATGCAAAATAATTTAGAACATCAATTTAGAAAACATCTAACTATGGCCTCTAATCAAAAAATGAGCAGTTGGTACCTAGAAAGGAAAAGCAAACAGACAAATTACATATTGCATTGTCATAATTACCCTCCAAGGATTAGGTCAGCACACAGGATCAGTCTTCGTCTTCAGGACATCAGTCAAAACACCATCAGTCTAACTTGGTCTAAAGGACAGGGGACACTTCCCTCATAAAGAGGAGAAGCGTAAAGGGCAGTCTATGGATGAGGATGGTTTATTAAGTCTCAAATCACCAAACAGAGTGACAGAGTTTCTAGATGAAATCGTCAGCATTCCCTACCTAGTTCTAACGATCCTTCTGTGACATAAGTCTTTATCCCTTTTTCGTAATACCTTCCCCCAAAATCCTATTGGACATTTACTATACCCCACTATCTTTAACCTATCAAATTATACATTAGGTAATTCCAATTGTCACCCCATGATAATTCATAACATTTTGATTGGTCTTCGTAATTGACGCCTTCGGAGGTGGCACATCCGGGGGGTTTCTTCACCACTTGGCACGTCTTTTCGGGTCATGAGTTCCTTTGTCCATGGTCTAATGTCCTTGTACGTTGGACTAATCTACTTTTGTTTCAAATTGTATTTAGATTCATACTAAGGCAGCAAGCATGCGGATGAGAACAGAATATGGTTTGATACATAAAAAGAAGAAAAGGAACAAATGCAGGGTCATGGCCCTTTGCGAGTCAGCACACTGGAAAACAGAGAAAAATGCTTTAATATGAGAGCTCGGCAGCTAAATCTACAATTCACGCTAACTTAAGGCCTATGAGATTTAATACAATTGCAATATCGTAAATGTTAATATAAAACCATAACATGAACAGTTTTACTCATTATTGTTAGTTCACGTATATTTTTATAACCACACACATTATAGTCGTAATTCAGATGCGTGTTTAAGCGGAACACTAATTATTGTCGTTTTCTATGCCGCATCATTAATCATTGATATAAGCATTTCACTTTTAGTATATGTAATATTTAAACTACACTCTCTCAGTCCCTCCTCTGATGACGCTCGTCATCACATCGACTTTTCCCTTGGCCTTTCACCTTTGATTTTTCACCTTGCACATAATGCGCATTTCAACATCTTGCCCTTTATGTGAACTTTCCTAGATTTCATTGAACATTTTCTCCCTTTCACTCTCTTCGTTTCTTCTGGTTCTTTTAGTCCAATTTTTCTTGATTTTGTCATTGATTTTGCATGCCCCCCACAATCCTAATAAACAGGCCAAAACAATTAATAGAGCCATTAATATTTTTGCAAGCACCCCATTCCAAATATTGGTAAACCAGCTACCAACTCTGGCAATTCCCTTTCCAAATTTCTCCCAGACACCAAGTTCTTTCAAATCCTTCAAATCTGTACTGTCTCTAGTAAGGTTAGTAAGCATACTTCTAATATTTTTACTATTGTCTGGAATGAACGAGCAACAATGGCGCTCGTTGAGCATCTTGCAGACCCCTCCACTCTTTGCTAAAAGAATGTCTAAAGCAAGCCGATTTTGAAGAGTCATAGCTCTTTCTGCAGCAAGTTCAGTATCCATCAGGAGTATAGCCCCTGTGAAATTTGTCAGCATGTTATCCACACAATAGTAGACAACTTCTGAATTTTCATGGAATTCAAGATAACCCCTACTGAAGGGATTATAGCTCCAAATATGTCACCAATGACAGCAGCCACTGATTCTCGTTTTTGTCTAGGATGTTGTAATTCACACGTTTTAGGTATTTGCTTTAAGTCATCAATCTGGTAAATCTTTGGGAAAACTATTTCCAAATAACATGTCCCATACCATCCCCTAGGGAGACGGTAATAAGCATTAAGCCCACAGATGTAATAGATGCCAGGGATCGCTGGATCCTGTCTATTCAACATAAAAGTCCATTTACTCTGAAACAAAAACACATGTCTACACTCACTCGTTCCCACAAACAAATTATCCTGTTCAGATTTTGGCCTATATAGTCAAAGCCTACCTACATGTAATGCATCTATAGCTAGTTTGCCTTGTGTCTTGATTGCAGTGTAAGCATAATCATTTGCATATGTGCGTTTTTCTAACCCTTTTTCTAATCTCTCCTTCAATGTTTTGTGTCTATCATCAGTGTGATCTAAAAAGCTTTTCTCAACAGGTGATAATAAGCAAGTCAAATTATTGCGATGTGCATAAGTAGTTCCAAATGTAAGCGTCGGCTCAAAGAATCCTCTAACTATTTTTATATCATGTTCCTTAGCTAACTTATTTAAGAATTCAATCACAGGCACAAAAGAAAACACAACATCCAGATTTGAATAAAAGTATTGCACATGCTCTTGATTATAAAACCTTGTTAGTAGCAAGCTGCACCTAATCCCGTAAATTAGAGGGCGGCTATGATAAGTAACTCCCTCCTGCACAGATGAAGGAATCTTAGTACACACATAACAATCTTTCGCATCCATGGTTTCCACATACTCATTTAGCAAGCGATAGAAGACATTAGTAGAAAGTTCCCCCTTTGAATTAGTTCCCTCATGCAAGTGTCTCGCATCCTGCTCAAATCTTTCCCACGGTGTTAGTGTTGTAGTTTCAGGTTTTGAAGGAGGGTTACTAGTCTCTTTCTCTATCCATGGCATTCCCACAATCACTCCCACAATTATTATTGCACACACAACACCTATGATAAGTCCTAGCCAACCACACACCTTACTTCCCTTGTTGCTACCTCTATTATAAGCCATGTCTGTATAGAATCAGATAGTAGATCAACAATCAACTTGAGGATGATTTAGAATATCCTTTTGCTCTCTGTGTGTATTTACAGCGTCTTCACTCACTCCAGGACCCCCTTTGTCAAATCAGATTAGCAGTTTGTCATAATCAGGTTTTCTCAACGTCAATCCAGTTCTAGTGTCACGTTCGGTAATTTATAGAGTCTCTCTTTCAGTTTTCAGATTTCAATTTTGACCAGAATTTTTCTTTAGATTAGTTCAGGTACCATAATACTGGCCTGGTACCTCTCGATCGAAACAGAATGCTAGGAATTCCTGTTGCCACTCAGATGTTGTAGCAGACACCCATTCAGGTCCTGTATATCTTCTGTTTGTGACTCTCTTTCTTTTCAGCCTTCGTTCACCTTGTTGTTCTCCTTCGTTTAGGTCTTCCACTCGAGATGTGTCGTTCTCTTCTGTTATTGTTTCGTTTGGTGTGTCTCTTATCTTGAAGAGTGTTTTCTCTGGCCAGTTATCGCCCTTATGCGTCTTCTTTCGGTGTGTCTTTTCAGAACGCTGGATAGCACCCTCCTCTTGTGATATGGTGTTTTCGCTTGATGGACCTGCAGCTGGCTCGGGAGACTCTGGCACGCTCTGATTTCTCTCTATTATTTCTCCTTCTTCTTCTTCCTCTTCTTCTTCTGGGTCTGTACCGGGTTCGAGTTCTAACCCGTATCTGTCTACTTCTGGGAGAACCTCTCCTTGATTTAGTTCTCCTGCTGCCTCTAATGAGATAGGCACTCTGTCACCTCTCTCGATTTCATTCACTGCTTGAGGGAAGAGGCTGTTCTCAGTGGGCTCTCCGATAGCCTCAGTTCCTTCTTGACTGTTTTCTGGCCCTGAGACTTCTCTTCCTGAGGCTGTTGTGCCGGAAACTTCAAGTTCTTCTTCGACAGGGCACGTTACCTTTTTTGTGTGACTGGCATGTATCCAGTTTGGAACTCCTGCACACTTTACAGCAGTAGTAGTTGTCAAAATTACTTGATATGGTCCTTTCCAACGTGGTTCCAGACACGACTTTCTCACGTGCTTCTTGACAACCACCCAGTCACCAACTTGTAGAGTGTGGCCTGGATCGCCAATCGGTGGCAATGCGTTAGCTTCCACCTGGTAAGAGAAAGAGCGAATCACATCAGCCAAACCCTTGCAGTAATCCAACACCATATCATCTGTAATATTCACTAGAGCATTTGCTGGTAATCTCATAGCTCTACCCATGAGGATTTCATGGGGGGATAATCCCGTTTTCTTGTCTGGGGTGTTTCTCATTGACATCAGCACTAAAGGCAATGCATCTGGCCACTTCATATTGGTAGCTGCGCACATTTTTGCCATTCTCGATTTCAAAGTACCATTCATTTGTTCTACTAGTCCTGATGCTTCGGGGCGGTAGCTACAATGCAGCTTTTGTTCGATGTCAAGTGCGGCACACAGGAGTTTAATCACCTCATTGTCGAAGTGTCTGCCCCTATCTGACTCTATAGAAACCTGAAACCCGAACCTTGGTATCAGTTCCCTGAGTAATAAATTTGCAACTGTAAGACTGTCATTCCTACGTGTAGGGTATGCCTCAATCCAGTGACTGAAAACACACACAATCACCAACACGTACTTCAATCCTCCACAAACAGGCATTTCAATGAAGTCCATTTGCATCTTGCTAAATGGACCGCCAGCTCTCCCAATGTGGCTCAAAGTTCCCACGGTTCCTTTTCCGGCATTCATCTGTTGACAGATGATGCACCTGTGACAGGTAACTTCTGCGGCATGTCTGAATTTTGGGTTGAACCAATCGATTTTAAATGACCTGATCATTGCATCTCTCCCAAGGTGAGCCTGTCCATGGTATAGCCTGGCAAATTGAGATAGAAGACTGTTTGGCAAGACTAACTTCCCTTCCTCTGAGACCCACAAATCATCGGCCCTTTGCACACATTGCATTCTTTGCCAAGAGCATTTTTCCTCCTTGCTTGCACGACTCTGTAATGTTTTCAACTCATCTAACGTGTCAACCACTCGTAATGCAAGGTTCAAACATGTGTCATTTTCAGTTTGCGGTAACAGTTCCCATTGCTCCTTGAACGATATACAGTTCAATGCGCAAAACCTTGCGACTTGATCTGCATTGCTGTTTCCCATGGACACAAAGTCTTGTGATCTAATATGAGCACTGCATTTCACCATGGCAATTTCAAGAGGTAACTGAATTGCATGTAACAAATCCTTTATTTGTTCACCATTTTTCACAGGCGAACCAGAAGAGGTCATGAAACCTCTGTGTGACCAAAGTTGGCCAAAATCATGTACGATTCCAAATCCGTATCTGCTGTCAGTATAGATAGTAACCTTTAGATTCACAGCTGCGTGGCATGCCTTAATAAGGCAATTAATTCTGCCACTTGAGCGGAAAACACTCTCTCGAGCCAGGAGGCTTCAACGATACCAGCTATGGTACATACCGCATAGCCAGCTCTCAGTGTTCCAGCAGAATCTCTTAGACAGGACCCATCGACAATCATGATACAGTCATTTTCTTTCAATTGTGTGTCCTGAATGTCTGGGCGAGGTTTGGTACATAACTCGGTTACCTCAAGACAGTCATGCTCAAATTCTTCCTCATTTTTGATTTCAGTATTTTCAACAGGAAGTAAAGTTGCCGGGTTCAATATAGTGCAACGTTTGATAGAAACATTTGGTGACCCCAATATGATTGTCTCATACCTAGTGAGATGAGCATTTGTCATGTGCTGAGTTTTAGTTCGAGTCAACAAAATTTCAACTGAATGTGGAACCATTACTGTTAGGGGGTATCCCATGACTATGCCTTCACACTGTGTAAAGCTCTGACCAACTGCTGCAACTGCGCGCAAACAACCCAGTAAGGCTGCTGCGACAGGGTCCAAGGTAGCTGAAAAATATGCTACAGGGCGATTTGCATCTCCATGGACCTGTATTAAGACAGACAAAGAACAAGCATCACGTTCATGACAAAACAACAGAAAAGGTTTCGTATAGTCAGGCATTCCTAACGCTTGTGCCTTGCACATGCATTCTCTCAATTCCATAAATGACCCAAGTTCTTCCTTAGACAAAGTTATGGTGTATGGCTCATCCTTGATCTCTTTGCCTGTCAGCTTTATCAATGGTTTTGAGATGATTGAGAAGTTGGGTATTGTAGGAGGCTGGCCTGGCTTGTAGTGGGTACCAAGGGGTACTTACACTCTGTACCAGGTCCAGTTATCCCTTATTAGTGTAGAAGAGGTGTTTCTAGCAGCTTAGGCTGATAGAAGGTAGCTATAGCAGAGCAGCTTAGGCTGAACTAGGAGACATGCAAAGCTCCTACTATACCACTGGTGTCATATGCACAATATCATAAGAAAACACAATACACAGATATACTAAAAATAAAGGTACTTTATTTTTATGACAATATGCCAAAAGTATCTCAGTGAGTACCCTCAGTATGAGGATGCCAGATATACACAAGATATATGTACACAATACCAAAAATATGCAGTAATAGCAAAAGGAAGTAATGCAAGCAATGTAAAGTTACAGTAGATTGCAATAGGAGCACATAGGTATAGGGGCAACACAAACCATATACTCCAAAAGTGGAATGCGAATCACAAATGGACCCCAAACCTATGTGAGCTTGTAGAGGGTCGCTGGGACTGTAAGAAAACAGTGAGGGTTAGAAAAATAGCCCACCCCAAGACCCTGAAAAGTAGGTGTAAAGTGCACCTATATTCCCCAGAGAGCACAGAAGTTGTGATAGGGAAATTCTGCAAGGAAGACCAACACCAGTAATACAACCAAAGTGGATTTCCAGACGAGAGTACCTGTGGAACAAGGGGACCAAGTCCAAGAGTTGCGACAAAGTCGAGATTGGGCAGATGCCCAGGAAATGGCAGCTGAGGGTGCAAAGAAGCTGCCACCGGATGGTAGAAGCTGTGGATTCTGCAAGAACGAAGAGGGCTAGAAACTTCCCCTTTGGAGGATGGATGTCCCACGTCGTGAAGGAGCTTGCAGAGGTGTTCCCACGCAGAAAGACCGCAAACAAGCCTTGCTAGCTGCAAGGGTCGCAGTTAGGGTTTTTGGATGCTGCTGTGGCCCAGGAGGGACCAGGATGTCGCCAATTGCGTGAGGAGACAGATAGGGAGCCCTCACAGAAGCAGGCAGCACCCGGAGAAGTGCCGGAACAGGCACTACGAAGATGAGTGAACTGGAGCTCACCCGAAGTCACAAAAGGAGATCCCACGACGCTGGAGGACAACTCAGGAGGTTGTGCACTGCAGGTTAGAGTGTCGGGGACCCAGGCTTGGCTGTGCACAAAGGGAATCCTGGAAGAGTGCACAGGAGCCGGAGCAGCTGCAAATCACGCGGTACCCAGCAATGCAGTGTAGCGTGGGGAGGCAAGGACTTACCTCCACCAAACTTGGACTGAAGAGTCACTGGACTGTGGGAGTCACTTGGACAGAGTTGCTGAGTTCCAGGGACCACGCTCGTCGTGCTGAGAGGGGACCCAGAGGACCGGTGATGCAGTCTTTTGTTGCCTGCGGTTGCAGGGGGAGGATTCCGTCGTCCCACAGGAGATTTCTTCAGAGCTTCTAGTGCAGAGAGGAGGCAGATGACCCCCACAGCATGCACCACCAGGAAAACAGTCGAGAAGGCGGCAGGATCAGCGATACAAGGTTGCAGTAGTCGTCTTTGCTACTTTGTTGCGGTTTTGCAGGCGTCCTGATCAGTCAGCGGTCGATTCCTTGGCAGAAGGTGAAGAGAGAGATGCAGAGGAACTCTGATGAGCTCTTGCATTCATTATCTAAAGAATTCCCCAAAGCAGAGACCCTAAATAGCCAGAAAAGGAGGTTTGGCTACCTAGGAAGGAGGATAGGCTAGCAACACAGGTAGAGCCTATCAGCAGGAGTCTCTGACGTCACCTGCTGGCGCTGGCCACTCAGAGCAGTCCAGTGTGCCAGCAGCACCTCTGTTTCCAAGATGGCAGAGGTCTGGAGCACACTGGAGGAGCTCTGGGCACCTCCCCTGGGAGGTGCAGGTCAGGGGAGTGGTCACTCCCCTTTCCTTTGTCCAGTTTCACGCCAGAGCAGGGCTGGGGGATCCCTGAACCGGTGTAGACTGGCTTATGCAGAGATTGGCACCATCTGTGCCCATCAAAGCATTTCCAGAGGCTGGGGAGGCTACTCCTCCCCAGCCCTGACACCTTTTTCCAAAGGGAGAGGGTGTAACACCCTCTCTCTGAGGAAGTCCTTTGTTCTGCCTTCCTGGGCCAAGCCTGGCTGGACCCCAGGAGGGCAGAAACCTGTCTGAGGGGTTGGCAGAAGCAGCAGCTGCAGTGAAACCCCGGAAAAGGTAGTTTGGCAGTACCCGGGTCTGTGCTAGAGACTCTGGGGATCATGGAATTGTCTCCCCAATGCCAGAATGGCATTGGGGTGACAATTCCATGATCTTAGGCATGTTACATGGCCATGTTCGGAGTTACCATTGTGACGCTATACATAGGTAGTGACCTATGTATAGTGCACGCTTGTAATGGTGTCCCCGCACTCACAAAGTCCGGGGAATTTGCCCTGAACGATGTGGGGGCACCTTGGCTAGTGCAGGGTGCCGTGCCCACACGCTAAGTAACTTAGCACCCAACCTTTACCAGGTAAAGGTTAGACATATAGGTGACTTATAAGTTACTTAAGTGCAGTGGTAAATGGCTGTGAAATAACGTGGACGTTCTTTCACTCAGGCTGCAGTGGCAGGCCTGTGTAAGAATTGTCAGAGCTCCCTATGTGTGGCAAAAGAAATGCTGCAGCCCATAGGGATCTCCTGGAACCCCAATACCCTGGGTACCTCAGTACCATATACTAGGGAATTATAAGAGTGTTCCATTATGCCAATGTGAATTGGTGAAATTGGTCACTAGCCTGTTAGTGACAATTTGGAAAGCAGAGAGAGCATAACCACTGAGGTTCTGGTTAGCAGAGCCTCAGTGAGACAGTTAGGAATCACACAGGGAACACATACATATAGGCCACAAACTTATGAGCACTGGGGTCCTGGCTAGCAGGGTCCCAGTGACACATAACAAAAATACTGAAAACATAGGGTTTTCACTATGAGCACTGGGCCCTGGCTAGCAGGATCCCAGTGAGACAGTGAAAACACCCTGACATATACTCACAAACAGGCCAAAAGTGGGGGTAACAAGGCTAGAAAGAGGCTACTTTCTCACAGGTATCCACTGGCGACAGTAGCCCACCATTCCCAAAAACATCCTGACATCTCTTTTTGTCGTTGGGGGGGTTCATTTGAAAGACGGCTGTTATTCTTTCCTTTGATATTCTCCTGGAACCTCTTTCGATCAAATGTCCTAGGTATTTCACCTCTTTCTGACAGTATTGCAGCTTCCTGGGTGACACCTTATGCCCATTTTTTCCCAAATGATTCAGTAATGCAATGGTATCGTATTTACAACTGTCCCTAGTTTTGGATGCAATCAGCAAATCGTCAATGTACTGCACAAGAGTCGAATTAAAAGGCAGTACCAGGGACTCCAAATCCTTTTTCAATATCTGATTGAAGATGGACGGTGACTCAGAAAACCCTTGAGGAATTCTGCACCAACTGTACACTTTATCCAGGAATTTGAAACTGAACAAAAATTGACTATCCTCATGAAGAGGTATCGAAAAGAAAGCTTGTGACAGGTCTATGACAGTAAACCATTCAGCATCACAGGGTACCTGGAACATTATTACCGCTGGATTGGGCACTACAGGGCAACATTTTACCACAATTTATTTATTTTTTCTCAAATCCTGTACAATTCGAACTTTTCCACAAGGCTTCTTTAAACCCATTATGGGTGAATTACACGGACTGCTCAAAACCTCATTCAGGACTCCTTGCCTGAGGAAATCTGCAATTATTTGCGACACTTCGATGAGAACGTCTTGTGTCATATGATATTGTGGCACCTGGGGGAACACCGCATTTGGCTTTATCTGGACCTTAACTGGTTCTACCCCTTTTATTAGTCCTACTTCCTTTCCGGTCAGGTCCCATACTTTCTCTGTCACTGTCCCCTGTAACTCGACAGGCAAATCAATCAAGGTAAGCATCGGGAACAGAGTAATCAAAGGATAATCTTCATTAGTTGTTCCTGTGTCTTCTTCTAAAAACTGTCCTTCGTCTCCCTCATCATCACTATTTGTCTGTACCTCGATTCCGTCATTGGAACAGGTAATTGAACATTTTGTCTTGCACAGTAAGTCCCTTCCCAGTAAGGATACCGGACTTGAGTCACAGACTACAAACCTATGTAGCCCCTGAAAGTTGCGGATCTCAACCTGCACTGGATCTGTAATCGGATTTGTCAAATACTGGTTTGCTACCCCAACCACTCTTATGGTACGCCCTGAAAGGGGCAATTTTGGAACCTCTGAGGTCCTGACTGTAGAGCGTGTAGCTCCGGTATCAACCAGAAATGAGACCTTATAGCCCATCACTTTTCCTTCCACATATGGACCCCTTTGATCCACCTCTAAGGATGCTGTGAGAAAATGTACATAAACTTAATCATACACCATAGCTGCTAGGCATCTGTTTATCTTTATTATGTTGCCATGTGCTCGACAAACCTACTGAACTTTGATGATTGACCTTGTGTTCACAGCCTTGGGCTGCAATCTGCTTATCACTGTAATTTACTTGTTCTAACTGTAGTTCCGAGAATGTTTGTGCTTAATCAGTAACTGCCAGAACAGGTTCGTACAGGTCGTTGCCACCTCCTGCCAGCTGCATCTGACCCTTCTCCCACCACACGTGTATCCCTGAAATATTCTGAAGGCCGCAGAGGACCTTGAATACGCTAGGGGTGGAGTTGTCCTCTGACTAAGCAGTTTTGTGTGTGTATAAGGTTGGGTGCCCCAGAGTGAAGGGGCACCCTCCGTAGGATAGTCACTTGACTGTCCTGGGACTCTGTACTGGCTCGGGCTAGTAAACCATCTAATAAAACTTATCTTTTCTCCTACAGTTGGTGACTCGTCTGGTTTGTGTAATGTATGACTACATACCCTGAGGACTTAGGGTGTCCTTCCACCGCTGAGAGAGAATCAGCGTCATTTTCTCCCGGTTCCTCAGTTGGCGCCCGAACAGGGACACCATCCAGGCATCCAGGGGGTTGTCCCGGTGACGGAGGACTCATTGACGAATTTCCAAGGGAGGCGCCCCACATCTGATCCTGAGCACTGTTCTCTGTTGTGGACCTGCAGACTTCGACTACTGGGTCTTTAGGTCGCCAGAGACACCTCCTGGCGCTGTCTGGACTGTTGTCTTTGTCTTCTGTGAATAATCGGAGTCCATGACTGACGGAGAAAATAGAGTGTCAGGTAAAGACAGGAATTTGAAATTCCTGTCTAAAACTGTCTGTATCTGTTTCTTTTAAAAAGGTAAAATCGCTCTTTGCAAAGATCGACGTCGGTGGTAAAACAGACCTAAGTTGTCTGATATCTAGTATGATATAGTAGAAGAAAGCATATTTGCATTTGAGTTGTTTTGAATACCACTGATGTAAGTAATTGAACGGTTTATTTCTGCAATATTTATTGTACTGTATACATAATGCCGGTACTGAGTCGTTTTAGAAAATGGTGTTGTTGTTGTTGTAACAAGGACTCCCGCCTGGAGGAAACGTGTCCTGCTCCTCCGGCCGGGACTCCAAATCATGACATGTATGTTAAATATGGGATAGGCCCTATTGTCTGGGCTGACATATGGAGGAAAAGAACGAGAACTAGTTCAGACCTACAATGGCCTATTCATGGCACCTTTGAAGAAAGTAAACTTAATTATTTACAGGAACGATTGTTTGCAACTAAAAGTAGACCAGGCATGTTCGACTCTTTGCGGATCTGGCAGAAAGAAGCAGACCAGAAACGCAAAAACATATCTTCACAAGGACGGTTAGAAGTGCGGCAACAAGAGCTTTTCTGCCTCGCAATTCAGACGCCCTGATGAAGTCCTTAAGAGATTAACTTCTCATGGGATGAAACACGTGTTGGCTGTTCTGTACTATACTTATGGAGAGTTCCAGACATTGAGAATAAAATCTGGACTCTGAGATGAACATGAGTCGGTGATTGATTGACTAAGAAGACTGGATACATCAATAACTCCTAATTAGGAATATCATGAGTGCTCTGACACCTGTTCTTTTTCTGTGTGTTTGCCTTGAAACATGGGAGGACTAAGGGAGATCCTCTTGTCATGAGCACCATACCATAAACTTATTGGACTATTACTGGATTGGACTTACTGTGAGCGCCCAAATCCTATGAATATCTTCCCTGTTGGCATTGTTTTGTTCAGAAACGCAAAAAGGCAGAGAAGGACGCTAAAAGAAATATGACTAGGACACTGACTGATAAAGCAGGTGAGTTAGACAGGACAGAACGTGAACAAGGCATTATGGCGTTTGACAGGACACACCGCTTGAATACTGATAAATGTTACCCTTCCCAGACACTTCAGGAAAAAAAGACGGAAGAAGACCCACTTATGAATGACTTGTTAGATAAGCCACCAATATACATGCCCCCGTTATACCCCGTTTTACCTAATTAACCACCGGTGCCAGGCACGCCTATTGTCACACCTCCCATTGGGTCTAATACACGCACCCTACAGCCCCTTACCACTCCTGTGATACAGACGCCTCAGGAAAATGGTCCCCAGGGTCTCACTGCTCCTCCTGCTACTATTCTTCCCCCTCTGAATAGATTAACCGTCTCATGGTCCGCGGAACACCCTACGACTTCTGGGTCAATAGTTTCTCCATCCCTTCGAGACACCCCGCGTCCCACCACTCCACGAAAGAGTACTTTACGGAGTCAGTTGTTCTCCAGTCCTCATGAGGAGGATGTGGTGGACGAGCTGACTCGCCGATGGATGACTAACTGGAATGAGTATGGGGCACGGGATATTTACCAGACCATAAGGCAGTGGAGGACCCAAGTACGATTTCACGCGGCCTCTTTTATGTGTGAATTAGTCATCACCGAATACGAAGATACGGGAATACCGACCCTGGAGGGCCTGGTCGCCCTCCGAAACCATGCCTCCGGCGGAGTCCCCTTTGGGACAGACCTTTTTCTCTTATGTTGTCACCCTTCTTACGTTTCGGGACCGTCTGTATTTATGCGACTCCAGTCCCGACACCAGCATGTTCCCAATGAGGGAGGTCCCACCCGTCTGGCACGCACCAGTACCGGCGGTTGGGAACAACGCAGCAGTACCTGGCCACTTCCAACAAATATGGGTCCATACCCCATGGAAGAGGACCGAAACTTATGCATTCAAAGCAGCGTTACCCGACCCCCGAAAGAATCCAGCAGGTTATTATAAGGAGTTGAAACAGACGTTAGACTCCTGTGTAATGACATTGTCCGATATTGACATGTTGATGGCTGCGGTAGTTCCCCCCGACATTTGGACACGTATACGCCGTGCTGACCATGTTGCTGAACTCGGGGGTACCTGGGCAGCATTTGAAGGAGCTGAGCGTGCACGAACAGGGGGAGCAAAACCTGAACCAATAATATTAGCTCTCCCAGATCGCATTGTAGATTTCATGAAAACAATGTTAACGCCGCATAGAATAAATTGGGAAAAGTTGTCAGCTTGTAAGCAGAAAAAGGGTGAGAGTGTTTCAGACTTTTTCACTAGGTTTGAGAATATATTCTCTGACTTTAGTGGGCAGGATATGGCCACCGAAGGTGGACTCCGATTGTTTGTGGACAAATTTGTTGCTAACCTGTTACCTGACATAAACGCTAAATTGAAACTTTGTGAAAGTACTTGGCCAGTGACAACATCCACTGGTATTCTGACAATGGCCCAATATTACGAGAATAGGGAAATAGAGGAGCAAGAGAAAGCAGACAAAAAGATTAAAGATTTTAAGACAAAAATATTAATTCAACGGGCATATCCGCCGTCCCGTCCACAGCCTTCCAGGTCCCATTCCCAGGGCCCATCTAACAACAAACAACGACTACCACCTTCCCGCCCGTCTCTAGGGTATTACCAATGTGTGTACTGTAAAGAGGAGGGCCATTGGAAAAATGATTGCCCAAATAAAGTTGGCCCCTCCCGAAATATCGCCCACCCGGATAATAGAGTACGCGGGCGCGCAGGCCCCTCCCCACAGAATACTGACAGAGACAGACAGCAAGAGGGACCGCGCTCGCACAGTACTCCGCGACAGAACCATTTTGACAATCCCTCCTCCAAAATTCTGCAGCGCCAATTTTTTAATGATGACTATGACCCAATGGAGGGACAAGGTTCCTCTTTTGATTAGGACAGCGTAGGCCAGAGGGGGGTGGGACCGGTCTCTATTCCCGTTAAACAGAATGGCCCTCACGTTGAAGTACAAGTCAACGGTACTCCTCGTAATTTTCTAGTGGACACAGTGGCCCTACTACAGCACCTTGCTCACCAGAATCACAAGGTTTCTCTCCCTAAATTGCAGTATTGTAGACAGCAGGTCACCTATCTCGGTCACCTCCGTGTGTAAGGAGGGACGTACCTTGACTGCTGAACGAGTACAAGCCGTTCGAAACATACCTGTCCCACGGACTCAGAGAGATGTGAGAGCCTTTATAGGCATCACTTCCTTTTGTCGTCAGTGGATTCCAACTTATTCCCTTCTCATCAAACCATTTTTTGTCTCTCATACGTAAGGATTGTTCTGAGAATATTGAGTGGAATGATGATTTCCAATCCAGTTTTGACTACCTTAAGCACGCACTCTGTACAGCACCTGTGCTAGGCATACCTGACTATCGTAAGCCCTTCCAGTTGTATGTCTGTGAGAAGGACAGATGTTCCCTGTCAGTATTGACCCAGGAACATAGGGGCAAACAGTGCCCGTGTGCCTATTTTTCGGCCCTGTTAGATCCTGTGGCCCGTGCTCTCCCGGGATGTTTTCGCGCAGTAGCTGCGGCTGCAGTTGCGGTGCGCCAGTCTGCTGGGATAGTAATGGACTCCCCTCTCATGTTACTGGTTCCACATACTGTTGATGCATTACTGACTAAGACAAAAACGCAACATCTCACAAATGCCCGTTTGACCACGTATGAATTGACACTTCTGGCTAGCCATATCACACTTCAGAGGTGTAACACACTCAACCCTGCCACCCTGCTGCCCCTCACAGAGGAGCTTGAGGATACCCACACTGATCTACATGACTGCATCCTTCGTACAGAAGATGAGACAAAAGGCAGAGTAGACTTGCAAGATACTCCATTACATGATCCTGATGGAACACTATATGTGGATGGTTCATGCCTTAAATTACCCGATGGTACCACCTCTGCAGCCTATGCTGTAACAACAATGGAAAAGATAATAGAGGCTGCTAGGATACCACAGAATTTGGCTCAAGCTGTAGAATTGATAGATCTGACGCGAGCTTGTGAGCTGAGTAAGGGACTGAATGTCAACATCTACACAGATAGCCAGTATGCCTTCGGGTGGTACACAATTTTGGTCGATTATGGGCAGAAAGAGGTTTTCTGACCTCACACGGTACCCATATTCAACATGGGACACTGATATCGAACCTCTTGTCCGCACTTGCACTTCCCCAGACCATGGCCATCATCAAGTGTAGCGCACACAAAAAGGTGACCGATGATGTCGGCCGAGGCAATGCCTTTGCTGACCAGATAGCGAAAGAAACAGCACGTGAAAAGATAGGATGTATGTACATAGTGGAAAATAGAAAGGAGGTCTTTGAGCATGAGATATTTGGGAACAAACTGAAAAGTGTACAAAGGATTCAGGCAGAGGCTACTGAACCAGAGCTAATTTCATGGAAGGGAGGAAAGGCCGAGTTTGACGAGGACATACAGTGTTGGACAGATCTGTCGCAAAACAAAAGATGGATGCTCCCTGATGCATTTATCTTACCAGTAGTAACGATGGCCCATGGTCCAGCCCATGTAAGTGCCAAAAGTATCTGTGACATACTTGACCCTGTTTGGGCTAATGATAGTATCAGGAAGACAGCAGACCATCCGGTTCGAACATGTATGATATGTTTACAACATAACCCAGGAAAAGGTACACCAGTCCCACCCGGACATTTTGGCCCCCCAGATTATCCTTTTGAAGTGTTACAAATGGATTATATTGAAATGGAAAGGTTTAACAATTTGAGATACGTCCTGGTCGTGGTTTGTATGTTTAGTAAATGGGTGGAGGCCTACCCAACTAAAGACAACACTGCTATTACTACAGCTAAAATACTCTTGAAAGAATTCTTTCCCCGATTCGGGATCCCTCGATGTGTATGGTCAGACAACGGAAGTCACTATACTGGACAGGTCATGAGGAAGGTCTGCGAAGGTCTAGGTCTCCGCCAGAAGTTTCATGCAGCCAATCACCCCAATCAGCAGGCTTAGTAGAGAATTATAATGGTACACTCAAGTTGAAAATATCAAAAATATGTGCTGATTGCGGTATTACATGGCCAGACGCACTGCCCCTAGCATTATCATCTGTTAGGATGACACCCCATTCTAGGTCAGGGTTGTCACCACACGAGATAGTGATGGGGAGGCCGGCGAACGTTTGGGGTGTTCCACGTCCTCGTAAATACTCTGACATTGAGCATCCTGTCTTGCTGGATTATCTCGCTGAATTTAGTAATTCTTTACATCTGATTCGTCAGCAGGTACACAAAGCACTACCCTCTGTGCCCACCAATCCAGGCCACAACTTGCAACCTGGTGATTGGGTCTTCACGAAGAATTTTCAACGAAAAAGAGTCTTGAGCCCCGCTGGAAAGGTCCGCGACAGGTCCTCCTGGCTACTCGAACAGCAGTCAAAGTTGAGGGAGCCAAGAATTGGATACATGCTTCACACTGCAAGAAAATGCCTCTGTTTGTATCCTGTGAAGGCATAAAAGGTGGTGACTGCCCAACAAGGAAGGACAGTTCCAATACAAATACAGAAAGAAATAAAGAACAGAACAACAGTGCCTTGCAGGGGGCCTCTCCAGATCCTGGTCCCACTGAACAGTTGTTTCCTGACCATACCGTACCGAATTCCACCAGATACAATTTTCGCCCACGAAAAATGAGAAACTAAGAACATGAACTAATTGCTTGTCCCCTGTACTAAGTCTGACAATAGCTGCAGGGCCGTGATTTTGTCTGTTGGGGCGGACCAGAGTGTGTCAATAGGACTGCTGGAATCACCCCTCAGTGAAGAAACCAACAGTCACGGGCAGCACCTACGTTGGACTGAACTGCTAGTGGGACAAGCAATAAACAGAAATGGGCGTTATACAGGAAGACAAGAGGAAAATGCAGAAAATCAAATATTGGAAAAGACTATTGGGCCCGCGTATCGCTTGCCTCACCATAACAGTGCTATGTCTGGTACTTCTGGCCTGCACTGGATGGTCGATACATGATTCTGACTCAAAGGTCTCTCCAACTCTGTCACCGCCTCCAGAACACAGCCATGTTTCCTTACCACCCAATGACGAAGGACGACGCAAGGAATATGAAAAAAATACCTTCATATCTATGTTACATCAACATCAGCTGGCTGTAAATAGAACAAATTGTTGGGTATGTGGCTTGCTACCAAGTTCAGTGCAAAAAGGGTTGCCATATATTTCATTTCCTTTTTCTTTCGATGGCTCCTGCAGCGCCTGGTATGAACTATCAGCCATCTGGGCTACCTCAATGGATGCTACTAATTCTGGACTATTGATCACCCACCTATACCGGTTATGTTGGCCTACTGGAACGAGAGTCTATGGAACAAAGGAAGAAAAGTCAGAGTATGCTGACTGACGAAATAAGCCTACTGACATATATTTTTTTATCTTTTAATACCACACCTCGGATTGACCGCAGTTTTCTTGTAATACAGGTCAAGGCTCCACTTTGTTTTCAGAAAAATGGTAATAGAAGTGTAGGTGCCAGCAACTGTAATGCTACAATAATATTGAATGGAACTGATTGGCCTACCATGATACCGTCAAGAAACACGTATTTTGTTTGTGGTAATAATGCCTACACCTCCTTGCTGCCCACCTGGACTGGCACGTGTTACATAGCTTGGTTACTACCACCAACTTACACAGCTGGCCCTCAGCACCACAGAACTCGAAGAGGGGTGATATCCGCAGAAGATACCTCAGCACAAGAAGCAATGGACTACTTTAAAGGAGTCCTTCCATTTTGGGGTCCTATGACGAACAGTAGGGATATCAGATATCTCACACGAGTTGTGGAGGCAACAATTAACGAGACTGCTGGGTCCCTGAGCAACATCACTGCAGAACTCGCTGCTGACCGCCTTGTTACACTTCAAAATAGAATGGTACTTGACATCATACTAGCAGACCGTGGTGGAGTCTGTACTTTGATCGGATCGAGCTGCTGCGTTTATATACCAGACAATGCCCCTACAGTATATAAGGCCATTCAAAGATTGCATACAATGGCCTCCACAATACACCAAGATGAAGGAACAAGGTCCTTAACCGACTGGTTTTGGGGTTTGATTTCCTGGGGCTGGAAGATACTAATATTCTTTTGTGTGCTTGCTGCTGTATTCCTCACCTGTTGTCTTTGTGTACAGTGCCTACCTGCTTTGTGCGGTTGCTGTATGGCATCCCTTGCCCCCTGGCCTGTTCGCCCTCCTCAACACACGGCTATGTTGTCCCTTGAGCAGGAGATAAAAGACCTTATGTCCATTAACATAGACACTGAATGACGTTCAAACTTGCCTCACAATGGCAAAAGGAGGGATTGAGAAAATTTACATAAACGTAATCATAAACCATAACTGCTAGGCATCTGTTGATCTTTATTATGTTGCCATGTGCTCGACAAACCTCCTGAACTTTGATGATTGACCTTGTGTTCACAGCCTTGGGCTGCAATCTGCTTATCGCTGTAATTTACTTGTTCTAACCGCAGTTCCGAGAATGTTTGTGCTTAATCAGTAACTGCCAGAACAGGTTCGTACAGGTCGTTGCCACCTCCTGCCAGCTGCATCTGTACCTTCTCCCACCACACGTGTATCCCTGAAATATTCTGAAGGCCGCAGAGGACCTTGAATACGCTAGGGGTGGAGTTGTCCTCTGACTAAGCAGTTTTGTGTGTATATAAGGTTGGGTGCCCCAGAGTGAAGGGGCAGCCTCCGTAGGATAGTCACTTGACTGTCCTGGGACTCTGTACTGGCTCGGGCTAGTAAACCATCTAATAAAACGTATCTTTTCTCCTACAGTTGGTGACTCCGTCTGGTTTGTGTAATGTATGACTATATACCCTGAGGACCTAGGGTGTCCCTCCACCGCTGAGAGAGAATCAGCAACATTTTCTCCCGGTTCCTCAGCTGCAAGCCTGCACTCTTCAGTGTCTGAGCTATTGTCTGACCATTCCCCATTCATTCCATTTTCACCTTGTAATGGGAATTGTTGTACTGTATTGTTTTGACTCGTTACCTGACCTGTGACCTGTTGAGGAAGCATCACCTGTTGCTGTCCCATCGGAGCCATTGGTAATTGCATTTGCTGTCTAGGTACCATAGGAATCTGCTGTTGTACTGGTTGCATTTGTACTGACTGAAAACGCAGCATTTGTATCTGTTGCATGGGCTGTACCCTTGCATTTGTACCAGATTGTTCTGAAAATTCGGGTTTTGGTGCCTCATTTTCAGGCCGCGTACATTTTGTAATGTACCGACATTGGCTCTTTGCTGAACAACACCATCCTGCACCAGATTCGGGCACTCCCGTTTCCAGTGCCCCACGCACCCGCACACGTGACATGGTGACATCTTTTTCACTCCTTGTACATCATTTTGAACCACAACAGTATTTAAATCCGGACCGCGATTCACAAACCCTCGGCCTCAACCTCTCGGCTGTGTCTGAAACGCACCATTCATTTGCGGTTGCTGCTGTATCATCTGTTGAACTCCATTTCCCTGTATTCCTGCCTGTGCAGCCCTTATCTGCATCACCATCACTTTCTCTTTCAGTTTCTTCTGCTTTAATTCAATCTCATCACTACAGTATTTTGCATACTGCAACACCTCATCAATCGGCTTCGCTTGCCAACAAATCAAATGATTCTTAATCATATGGCTAACCTCTGGTCTCAACCCTTCGACGAATCTAAATACAAGATGATTCATGTCCTTCGGTTCAATTGTTTCAGTACCACTATAGTGTTTGAATGCCTTTAGTAATCTCTCATAGTAAGCATGTATTAATTCCTTAACCTCTTGAGAGGTCCGGTCGATTTTCTGCCAATCAGTCACCTTCGGCGACACCTTTTGCTTCAAAAACTCAATCACCTTATGATAATACTTCATCACCTCTTCAGAGGGTGCCCCGGTCACCTTATCTTTTGCCGGCTCCTTTGTCAGCCAATCTACCCCTCTCTTGCACTCGAGCCACAGATCAGGCGGAACAATGATCTCAAATAAAGTATTCAAGTCCTCCCAGAGACACTTCGCAAGTTTCACAAACCTATCTGTTTGCTGATACCATTTGATCAGTTTTTCTCTCAATCTGGGATAATCGTTAGTAAAAGTAAAAGATAGGATGTCTCCTCTGGACAACAGTACATGAACTAAGACACCACCAGCAGTTTCTCTCATAGGTAATATTTTTACTGATTCCAAATCAGGTGAGGCCTTAGCTTGATTAGACCCTGGACTGTCACCCTTTTCCTTAACTCTTTTCTTTGCCCACCTGCCTTCCCATTTCTCCAGTGCACCCCAAAGTTGTGCACTTTGCAACAATTCTCTCAGGTGTGCCTTCATTCCTGCAGACCTCATGTGCTCAAAATCTTTGGTATCAAAATCCAATCTGTAACTTCGTTTCAGGTGTTTAGTACTTCCGATATCAATATTGTATTTATCTGCCAGGTTCGCTAATCTCTGATGCACCTTGCCTACCTCCTTGGTAATCTTAGAACACAGAAATCTTAATTCTGCTTCCGTGTATGACTCCAATCTGTTTACTCCCATTGTTCCTTCTACTAACTCGGCAGCTTCTGCCACTAATCTTACAAAGTTCAGGTATTCGTCTTGTTTTTCTTTTTCTGGCTCGACTGTAACTACTGCAGCCTTTTGAGAAGTATAAGTCTTTTCTAACCATTCATTTAGCTGTTGAACTGTGAAACCCTGCAATGAGATGTTCCCTGCATGTATCATTGGTGAATGTGAGGTGTTTGTACTCATTGTCTGTGGAGTTAAAACGCTTGGCGCATTGCTTCGATGGGTGCTCCCACTGGACTAAGGTCCATTAAAGACCTCGGCTGTTCAACCGCTTGTTCTCCTGGGGCCATTATCTGTGGAGTTCCCACGGACCCTCCTCTTATCACGTCTTGAGTCATCACTCCCTGATCACATACACCAGTTTTGCCCTGCGCATACAGTACAATGGCACCGGTGGACCAACAGTAATTGGTAATGATATGGCAGCAGGTGTCTGACCCGGTCCCAGACTTCGTGGAGCAGTAACTCCATAGGTCTGTTCCAAGGCACCCGGGACAGGTACTAATGGTGGACCAGCTACAGGGTTGTATCTTGGTATCAACTGTGGTTGCGGTTGAGACAATAATTTCGGAGTTGACTCAATCTGCACTAATTTTGATTTTGTGTATATCGGGTCTGGCGGCACTATCAGATTTGTAGTAGTCTCAAGTACTGGGACGTCTGGGTAGATTCTCTGTATCTGCGGTGGAGGTTGCAACTGTATCAGTATGTCTGGTGCAGTGGGTACACTGACACCATTCTGTATCGAAGCCGTATCACTAGTCTGTACCGTATCAGCAACTCCCTTTTCCTGCGTCTGGTTCCCAGGATCCATGCTAGTGCTTGGAGCACTATCGCTCACCGCATAAGGTGGCGGGCGATCATGTAGTAATCTATCCATAAATTCCTCATCATCTGAATCATCTTCCTCTTCCCAAGGTCTTTTATTCTCTTTAGATTTGCCTGAGTCTTTATCTGTCTTACAGGAGGCTTTCTTTCCCTGCGTCTCTTCTCCCTGTGCTATTGCTGGGAACAATTTTATTCCATCGACTATTCCCCTTCTCCACATCTTACTCTCATCGTCCCATCTAGCCTCTGCATAAGATTTGTCTGCCCTTCTCAGCCTTCTTTGAAACTTTTCTTGCCTCTGTTTAAGAGCCATTAGTTCCCAAACTGCTAAAGCCTCGTACTGTGCTGGTCTTGGAAGTGGTTTCTGGGTACTTAACATCCATCTCAGATTTTCTAGCACTTTCGTATTGAATGTTCCATATTCTGGAAATGCCAAACATCCCTCCTTCTCTGTCAATTTGTGCCACTGTTTCATCCATAAACATGGCGCGACACCTTTCTCCTCCATGACTATATAGGCTGGAGTACCCTCAGGTGGTGTAGGTTCCCCTTCAGTCACTATAATATATGCATCTCATTTCAGAGCACTCTTAAATGCTTTGACAAAATTCATTTTGCGATTTTCTCTTGTTTGTATTTTATTCAGAAGTGACTTAGTTCCCAGGACACTCTTCACCCACCTTTCTCAACCTATTGCCTCTCACGGACGGCAGCCAATCCGTGCACGACCACTCTCGACAACCGACCTATCTCAGCGCGGCACCACTGACGTCACACTCTCACACTGCAGCTGACAAAGTCTTGCGGCTTGTCCGCTCCTCACTAAATTAATACAAACTAATGCAAATTATTACGAGCAGCTCAAATGACAACACAAATCTGCCGGTTTACTACAGGAAGGGTAATACATTTGCTTCAAAACTTTACAGAGATTTCCCTTGAAGCCTCGGCCGCTACTTTCTCCTTGTCAGTTCCCACATACGCAAGCAGAATTCGACCCGCAAACTCTACTCTCGACTTGTCAATGGCTCATCCTAGTGCACTTTAGAATTTGCCAAATCTCCATCGAAGATTTCACACATACGTTTACCGCAAACCTGACTTGTCAACCACGCCCGATTGACCTATTAAACCGCACAGATTACAACATAAGTGTCTCCTACACTTGTCAACATACTCCGGAGTCTTAGACCACGACAGGTCCGTACATAACAACCAACCACGTGGATAATTTTGAGCATTAAGCGCCACACTCATATGAAGTACGCCGACTTCCCTACTCTCATACTGCGGAGTACGCCTACTCCTACTAAACAATACACATTTGACCTAAATACACACAAATCTTATAATCACCCGCAAAAGGCATAAGCTTAGCAAGCGCAAAACTCTAAACCACACATTATGGCGCCAAGAACATCCCCAACTCACTTAGGCAGGCTCCGAGATCCCGGGAAAGTCATGGTGAACTTAGAAACCCATCATACCTCCAATTTGCATTATCACAGAAAAACAAATTAAACAAAATTCTCCGTCCTAGGGCCCCCAAGGGCCAAAACCGTCGCTCTGCTACCAGAACTGTTAACACGTCCTTTTATGTTAGTTTATACACATTAGGACTCGTTTTAGGCCAATGAATCTTGTGACCCAGTGGTGAGACACCGTAGGACGAGATAACTGATCAATATGTCAAGCAATATATCAATAATGTCATCAATATTCACCACCACAATGCACTTTACTTTGGTTAAAGACATTATTCAAATTGTCGACGCAACCATGACCTTTCAGCCATGAATAACCACACCTTTTGATAGAATTTTATGAATTTTATTCCCTATTGATTACAATCTACGAGCAGAAGAGTCAATCTCAAAACCAAGAAGCATAAGAGTATAGTCACAATATGACAACTGTGATAAGATTTCATTAGTGCAAGAATCACAAACATAAGGACATAGCACGGCGTAAACATAGGTCAGAATACAATGGATATCACGTAAGTCTCAGTTCAGCATATCGCAACATCAATCTTTTGTCTATTTGCGTCAGTCAGAGTGATCTCCTGTCCTATCCACTAATTAGCATCAGCATGTTGGGCTTCATGCAAAATAATTTAGAACATCAATTTAGAAAACATCTAACTATGGCCTCTAATCAAAAAATGAGCAGTTGGTACCTAGAAAGGAAAAGCAAACAGACAAATTACATATTGCATTGTCATAATTACCCTCCAAGGATTAGGTCAGCACACAGGATCAGTCTTCGTCTTCAGGACATCAGTCAAAACGCCATCAGTCTAACTTGGTCTAAAGGACAGGGGACACTTCCCTCATAAGGAGGAGAAGCGTAAAGGGCAGTCTATGGATGAGGATGGTTTATTAAGTCTCAAGTCACCAAACAGAGAGACAGGGTTTCTAGATGAAATCGTCAGCATTCCCTACCTAGTTCTAACGATCCTTCTGTGACATAAGTCTTTATCCCTTTTTCGTAATACCTTCCCCCAAAATCCTATTGGACATTTACTATACCCCACTCTCTTTAACCTATCAAATTAAACATTAGGTAATTCCAATTGTCACCCCATGATAATTCATAACATTTTGATTGGTCTTCGTAATTGACGCCTTCGGAGGTGGCACATCCGGGGGGTTTCTTCACCACTTGGCACGTCTTTTCGGGTCATGAGTTCCTTTGTCCATGGTCTAATGTCCTTGTACGTTGGACTAATCTACTTTTGTTTCAAATTGTATTTAGATTCATACTAAGGCAGCTAGCATGCGGATGAGAACAGAATATGGTTTGATACATAAAATGAAGAAAAGGAACAAATGCAGGGTCATGGCCCTTTGCGAGTCAGCACACTGGAAAACAGAGAAAAATGCTTTAATATGAGAGCTCGGCAGCTAAATCTACAATTTACGCTAACTTAAGGCCTATGAGATTTAATACAATTGCAATATCGTAAATGTTAATATAAAACCATAACATGAACAGTTTTACTCATTATTGTTAGTTCACGTATATTTTTATAACCACACACATTATAGTCGTAATTCAGATGCGTGTTTAAGCGGAACACTAATTATTGTCGTTTTCTATGCCGCATCATTAATCATTGATATAAGCATTTCACTTTTAGTATATGTAATATTTAAACTACACTCTCTCAGTCCCTCCTCTGATGACGCTCGTCATCACATCGACTTTTCCCTTGGCCTTTCACCTTTGATTTTTCACCTTGCACATAATGCGCATTTCAACATCTTGCCCTTTATGTGAACTTTCCTAGATTTCATTGAACATTTTCTCCCTTTCACTCTCTTCGTTTCTTCTGGTTCTTTTAGTCCAATTTTTCTTGATTTTGTCATTGATTTTGCATGCCCCCCACAATCCTAATAAACAGGCCAAAACAATTAATAGAGCCATTAATATTTTTGCAAGCACCCCATTCCAAATATTGGTAAACCAGCTACCAACTCTGGCAATTCCCTTTCCAAATTTCTCCCAGACACCAAGTTCTTTCAAATCCTTCAAATCTGTACTGTCTCTAGTAAGGTTAGTAAGCATACTTCTAATATTTTTACTATTGTCTGGAATGAACGAGCAACAATGGCGCTCGTTGAGCATCTTGCAGACCCCTCCACTCTTTGCTAAAAGAATGTCTAAAGCAAGCCGATTTTGAAGAGTCATAGCTCTTTCTGCAGCAAGTTCAGTATCCATCAGGAGTATAGCCCCTGTGAAATTTGTCAGCATGTTATCCACACAATAGTAGACAACTTCTGAATTTTCATGGAATTCAAGATAACCCCTACTGAAGGGATTATAGCTCCAAATAAGTCACCAATGACAGCAGCCACTGATTCTCGTTTTTGTCTAGGATGTTGTAATTCACACGTTTTAGGTATTTGCTTTAAGTCATCAATCTGGTAAATCTTTGGGAAAACTATTTCCAAATAACATGTCCCATACCATCCCCTAGGGAGACGGTAATAAGCATTAAGCCCACAGATGTAATAGATGCCAGGGATCGCTGGATCCTGTCTATTCAACATAAAAGTCCATTTACTCTGAAACAAAAACACATGTCTACACTCACTCGTTCCCACAAACAAATTATCCTGTTCAGATTTTGGCCTATATAGTCAAAGCCTACCTACATGTAATGCATCTATAGCTAGTTTGCCTTGTGTCTTGATTGCAGTGTAAGCATAATCATTTGCATATGTGCGTTTTTCTAACCCTTTTTCTAATCTCTCCTTCAATGTTTTGCGTCTATCATCAGTGTGATCTAAAAAGCTTTTCTCAACAGGTGATAATAAGCAAGTCAAATTATTGCGATGTGCATAAGTAGTTCCAAATGTAAGCGTCGGCTCAAAGAATCCTCTAACTATTTTTATATCATGTTCCTTAGCTAACTTATTTAAGAATTCAATCACAGGCACAAAAGAAAACACAACATCCAGATTTGAATAAAAGTATTGCACATGCTCTTGATTATAAAACCTTGTTAGTAGCAAGCTGCAACTAATCCCGTAAATTAGAGGGAGGCTATGATAAGTAACTCCCTCCTGCACAGATGAAGGAATCTTAGTACACACATAACAATCTTTCGCATCCATGGTTTCCACATACTCATTTAGCAAGCGATAGAAGACATTAGTAGAAAGTTCCCCCTTTGAATTAGTTCCCTCATGCAAGTGTCTCGCATCCTGCTCAAATCTTTCCCACGGTGTTAGTGTTGTAGTTTCAGGTTTTGAAGTAGCGTTACTAGTCTCTTTCTCTATCCATGGCATTCCCACAATCACTCCCACAATTATTATTGCACACAAAACACCTATGATAAGTCTTAGCCAACCACACACCTTACTTCCCTTGTTGCTACCTCTATTATAAGCCATGTCTGTATAGAATCAGATAGTAGATCAACAATCAACTTGAGGATGATTTAGAATATCCTTTTGCTCTCTGTGTGTATTTACAGCGTCTTCACTCACTCCAGGACCCCCTTTGTCAAATCAGATTAGCAGTTTGTCATAATCAGGTTTTCTCAACGTCAATCCAGTTCTAGTGTCACGTTCGGTAATTTATAGAGTCTCTCTTTCAGTTTTCAGATTTCAATTTTGACCAGAATTTTTCTTTAGATTAGTTCAGGTACCATAATACTGGCCTGGTACCTCTCGATCGAAACAGAATGCTAGGAATTCCTGTTGCCACTCAGATGTTGTAGCAGACACCCATTCAGGTCCTGTATATCTTCTGTTTGTGACTCTCTTTCTTTTCAGCCTTCGTTCACCTTGTTGTTCTCCTTCGTTTAGGTCTTCCACTCGAGATGTGTCGTTCTCTTCTGTTATTGTTTCGTTTGGTGTGTCTCTTATCTTGAAGAGTGTTTTCTCTGGCCAGTTATCGTCCTTATGCGTCTTCTTTCGGTGTGTCTTTTCAGAACGCTGGATAGCACCCTCCTCTTGTGATATGGTGTTTTCGCTTGATGGACCTGCAGCTGGCTCGGGAGACTCTGGCACGCTCTGATTTCTCTCTATTATTTCTCCTTCTTCTTCTTCCTCTTCTTCTTCTGGGTCTGTACCGGGTTCGAGTTCTAACCCGTATCTGTCTACTTCTGGGAGAACCTCTCCTTGATTTAGTTCTCCTGCTGCCTCTAATGAGATAGGCACTCTGTCACCTCTCTCGATTTCATTCACTGCTTGAGGGAAGAGGCTGTTCTCAGTGGGCTCTCCGATAGCCTCAGTTCCTTCTTGACTGTTTTCTGGCCCTGAGACTTCTCTTCCTGAGGCTGTTGTGCCGGAAACTTCAAGTTCTTCTTCGACAGGGCACGTTACCTTTTTTGTGTGACTGGCATGTATCCAGTTTGGAACTCCTGCACACTTTACAGCAGTAGTAGTTGTCAAAATTACTTGATATGGCCCTTTCCAACGTGGTTCCAGACACGACTTTCTCACGTGCTTCTTGACAACCACCCAGTCACCAACTTGTAGAGTGTGGCCTGGATCGCCAATCGGTGGCAATGCGTTAGCTTCCACCTGGTAAGAGAAAGAGCGAATCACATCAGCCAAACCCTTGCAGTAATCCAACACCATATCATCTGTAATATTCACTAGAGCATTTGCTGGTAATCTCATAGCTCTACCCATGAGGATTTCATGGGGGGATAATCCCGTTTTCTTGTCTGGGGTGTTTCTCATTGACATCAGCACTAAAGGCAATGCATCTGGCCACTTCATATTGGTAGCTGCGCACATTTTTGCCATTCTCGATTTCAAAGTACCATTCATTTGTTCTACTAGTCCTGATGCTTCGGGGCGGTAGCTACAATGCAGCTTTTGTTCGATGTCAAGTGCGGCACACAGGAGTTTAATCACCTCATTGTCGAAGTGTCTGCCCCTATCTGACTCTATAGAAACCTGAAACCCGAACCTTGGTATCAGTTCCCTGAGTAATAAATTTGCAACTGTAAGACTGTCATTCCTACGTGTAGGGTATGCCTCAATCCAGTGACTGAAAACACACACAATCACCAACACGTACTTCAATCCTCCACAAACAGGCATTTCAATGAAGTCCATTTGCATCTTGCTAAATGGACCGCCAGCTCTCCCAATGTGGCTCAAAGTTCCCACGGTTCCTTTTCCGGCATTCATCTGTTGACAGATGATGCACCTGTGACAGGTAACTTCTGCGGCATGTCTGAATTTTGGGTTGAACCAATCGATTTTAAATGACCTGATCATTGCATCTCTCCCAAGGTGAGCCTGTCCATGGTATAGCCTGGCAAATTGAGATAGAAGACTGTTTGGCAAGACTAACTTCCCTTCCTCTGAGACCCACAAATCATCGGCCCTTTGCACACATTGCATTCTTTGCCAAGAGCATTTTTCCTCCTTGCTTGCACGACTCTGTAATGTTTTCAACTCATCTAACGTGTCAACCACTCGTAATGCAAGGTTCAAACATGTGTCATTTTCAGTTTGCGGTAACAGTTCCCATTGCTCCTTGAACGATATACAGTTCAATGCGCAAAACCTTGCGACTTGATCTGCATAGCTGTTTCCCATGGACACAAAGGGCCTGATTCTAACTTTGGAGGACGGTGTTAAACCGTCCCAAAAGTGGCGGATATACCACCTACCGTATTACGAGTCCATTATATCCTATGGAACTCGTAATACGGTAGGTGGTATATCCGCCACTTTTGGGACGGTTTAACACCATCCTCCAAAGTTAGAATCAGGCCCAAAGTCTTGTGATCTAATATGAGCACTGCATTTCACCATGGCAATTTCAAGAGGTAACTGAATTGCATGCAACAAATCCTTTATTTGTTCACCATTTTTCACAGGAGAACCAGAAGAGGTCATGAAACCTCTGTGTGACCAAAGTTGGCCAAAATCATGTACGATTCCAAATCCGTATCTGCTGTCAGTATAGATAGTAACCTTTAGATTCACAGCTGCGTGGCATGCCTTAATAAGGCAATTAATTCTGCCACTTGAGCGGAAAACACTCTCTCGAGCCAGGAGGCTTCAACGATACCAGCTATGGTACATACCGCATAGCCAGCTCTCAGTGTTCCAGCAGAATCTCTTAGACAGGACCCATCGACAATCATGATACAGTCATTTTCTTTCAATTGTGTGTCCTGAATGTCTGGGCGAGGTTTGGTACATAACTCGGTTACCTCAAGACAGTCATGCTCAAATTCTTCCTCATTTTTGATTTCAGTATTTTCAACAGGAAGTAAAGTTGCCGGGTTCAATACAGTGCAACGTTTGATAGAAACATTTGGTGACCCCAATATGATTGTCTCATACCTAGTGAGATGAGCATTTGTCATGTGCTGAGTTTTAGTTCGAGTCAACAAAATTTCAACTGAATGTGGAACCATTACTGTTAGGGGGTATCCCATGACTATGCCTTCACACTGTGTAAAGCTCTGACCAACTGCTGCAACTGCGCGCAAACAACCCAGTAAGGCTGCTGCGACAGGGTCCAAGGTAGCTGAAAAATATGCTACAGGGCGATTTGCATCTCCATGGACCTGTATTAAGACAGACAAAGAACAAGCATCACGTTCATGACTAAACAACAGAAAAGGTTTCGTATAGTCAGGCATTCCTAACGCTGGTGCCTTGCACATGCATTCTCTCAATTCCATAAATGACCCAAGTTCTTCCTTAGACAAAGTTATGGTGTATGGCTCATCCTTGATCTCTTTGCCTGTCAGCTTTATCAATGGTTTTGAGATGATTGAGAAGTTGGGTATTGTAGGAGGCTGGCCTGGCTTGTAGTGGGTACCAAGGGGTACTTACACTCTGTACCAGGTCCAGTTATCCCTTATTAGTGTAGAAGAGGTGTTTCTAGCAGCTTAGGCTGATAGAAGGTAGCTATAGCAGAGCAGCTTAGGCTGAACTAGGAGACATGCAAAGCTCCTACTATACCACTGGTGTCATATGCACAATATCATAAGAAAACACAATACACAGATATACTAAAAATAAAGGTACTTTATTTTTATGACAATATGCCAAAAGTATCTCAGTGAGTACCCTCAGTATGAGGATGCCAGATATACACAAGATATATGTACACAATACCAAAAATATGCAGTAATAGCAAAAGGAAGTAATGCAAGCAATGTAAAGTTACAGTAGATTGCAATAGGAGCACATAGGTATAGGGGCAACACAAACCATATACTCCAAAAGTGGAATGCGAATCACGAATGGACCCCAAACCTATGTGAGCTTGTAGAGGGTCGCTGGGACTGTAAGAAAACAGTGAGGGTTAGAAAAATAGCCCACCCCAAGACCCTGAAAAGTAGGTGTAAAGTGCACCTATATTCCCCAGAGAGCACAGAAGTTGTGATAGGGGAATTCTGCAAGGAAGACCAACACCAGTAATACAACCAAAGTGGATTTCCAGACGAGAGTACCTGTGGAACAAGGGGACCAAGTCCAAGAGTTGCGACAAAGTCGAGATTGGGCAGATGCCCAGGAAATGGCAGCTGAGGGTGCAAAGAAGCTGCCACCGGATGGTAGAAGCTGTGGATTCTGCAAGAACGAAGAGGGCTAGAAACTTCCCCTTTGGAGGATGGATGTCCCACGTCGTGAAGGAGCTTGCAGAGGTGTTCCCACGCAGAAAGACCGCAAACAAGCCTTGCTAGCTGCAAGGGTCGCAGTTAGGGTTTTTGGATGCTGCTGTGGCCCAGGAGGGACCAGAATGTCGCCAATTGCGTGAGGAGACAGATAGGGAGCCCTCACAGAAGCAGGCAGCACCCGGAGAAGTGCCGGAACAGGCACTACGAAGATGAGTGAACCGGAGCTCACCCGAAGTCACAAAAGGAGATCCCACGACGCTGGAGGACAACTCAGGAGGTTGTGCACTGCAGGTTAGAGTGTCGGGGACCCAGGCTTGGCTGTGCACAAAGGGAATCCTGGAAGAGTGCACAGGAGCCGGAGCAGCTGCAAATCACGCAGTACCCAGCAATGCAGTGTAGCGTGGGGAGGCAAGGACTTACCTCCACCAAACTTGGACTGAAGAGTCACTGGACTGTGGGAGTCACTTGGACAGAGTTGCTGAGTTCCAGGGACCACGCTCGTCGTGCTGAGAGGGGACCCAGAGGACCGGTGATGCAGTCTTTTGTTGCCTGCGGTTGCAGGGGGAGGATTCCGTCGTCCCACAGGAGATTTCTTCAGAGCTTCTAGTGCAGAGAGGAGGCAGATGACCCCCACAGCATGCACCACCAGGAAAACAGTTGAGAAGGCGGCAGGATCAGCGATACAAGGTTGCAGTAGTCGTCTTTGCTACTTTGTTGCGGTTTTGCAGGCGTCCTGATCAGTCAGCGGTCGATTCCTTGGCAGAAGGTGAAGAGAGAGATGCAGAGGAACTCTGATGAGCTCTTGCATTCATTATCTAAAGAATTCCCCAAAGCAGAGACCCTTAATAGCCAGAAAAGGAGGTTTGGCTACCTAGGAAGGAGGATAGGCTAGCAACACAGGTAGAGCCTATCAGCAGGAGTCTCTGACGTCACCTGCTGGCACTGGCCACTCAGAGCAGTCCAGTGTGCCAGCAGCACCTCTGTTTCCAAGATGGCAGAGGTCTGGAGCACACTGGAGGAGCTCTGGGCACCTCCCCTGGGAGGTGCAGGTCAGGGGAGTGGTCACTCCCCTTTCCTTTGTCCAGTTTCACGCCAGAGCAGGGCTGGGGGATCCCTGAACCGGTGTAGACTGGCTTATGCAGAGATTGGCACCATCTGTGCCCATCAAAGCATTTCCAGAGGCTGGGGAGGCTACTCCTCCCCAGCCCTGACACCTTTTTCCAAAGGGAGAGGGTGTAACACCCTCTCTCTGAGGAAGTCCTTTGTTCTGCCTTCCTGGGCCAAGCCTGGCTGGACCCCAGGAGGGCAGAAACCTGTCTGAGGGGTTGGCAGAAGCAGCAGCTGCAGTGAAACCCCGGAAAAGGTAGTTTGGCAGTACCCGGGTCTGTGCTAGAGACTCTGGGGATCATGGAATTGTCTCCCCAATGCCAGAATGGCATTGGGGTGACAATTCCATGATCTTAGGCATGTTACATGGCCATGTTCGGAGTTACCATTGTGACGCTATACATAGGTAGTGACCTATGTATAGTGCACGCTTGTAATGGTGTCCCCGCACTCACAAAGTCCGGGGAATTTGCCCTGAACGATGTGGGGGCACCTTGGCTAGTGCAGGGTGCCGTGCCCACACGCTAAGTAACTTAGCACCCAACCTTTACCAGGTAAAGGTTAGACATATAGGTGACTTATAAGTTACTTAAGTGCAGTGGTAAATGGCTGTGAAATAACGTGGACGTTCTTTCACTCAGGCTGCAGTGGCAGGCCTGTGTAAGAATTGTCAGAGCTCCCTATGTGTGGCAAAAGAAATGCTGCAGCCCATAGGGATCTCCTGGAACCCCAATACCCTGGGTACCTCAGTACCATATACTAGGAAATTATAAGAGTGTTCCATTATGCCAATGTGAATTGGTGAAATTGGTCACTAGCCTGTTAGTGACAATTTGGAAAGCAGAGAGAGCATAACCACTGAGGTTCTGGTTAGCAGAGCCTCAGTGAGACAGTTAGGAATCACACAGGGAACACATACATATAGGCCACAAACTTATGAGCACTGGGGTCCTGGCTAGCAGGGTCCCAGTGACACATAACAAAAATACTGAAAACATAGGGTTTTCACTATGAGCACTGGGCCCTGGCTAGCAGGATCCCAGTGAGACAGTGAAAACACCCTGACATATACTCACAAACAGGCCAAAAGTGGGGGTAACAAGGCTAGAAAGAGGCTACTTTCTCACAGGTATCCACTGGCGACAGTAGCCCACCATTCCCAAAAACATCCTGACATCTCTTTTTGTCGTTGGGGGGGTTCATTTGAAAGATGGCTGTTATTCTTTCCTTTGATATTCTCCTGGAACCTCTTTCGATCAAATGTCCTAGGTATTTCACCTCTTTCTGACAGTATTGCAGCTTCCTGGGTGACACCTTATGCCCATTTTTTCCCAAATGATTCAGTAATGCAATGGTATCGTATTTACAACTGTCCCTAGTTTTGGATGCAATCAGCAAATCGTCAATGTACTGCACAAGAGTCGAATTAAAAGGCAGTACCAGGGACTCCAAATCCTTTTTCAATATCTGATTGAAGATGGACGGTGACTCAGAAAACCCTTGAGGAATTCTGCACCAACTGTACACTTTATCCAGGAATTTGAAACTGAACAAAAATTGACTATCCTCATGAAGAGGTATCGAAAAGAAAGCTTGTGACAGGTCTATGACAGTAAACCATTCAGCATCACAGGGTACCTGGAACATTATTACCGCTGGATTGGGCACTACAGGGCAACATTTTACCACAATTTATTTATTTTTTCTCAAATCCTGTACAATTCGAACTTTTCCACAAGGCTTCTTTAAACCCATTATGGGTGAATTACACGGACTGCTCAAAACCTCTTTCAGGACTCCTTGCCTGAGGAAATCTGCAATTATTTGCGACACTTCGATGAGAACGTCTTGTGTCATATGATATTGTGGCACCTGGGGGAACACCGCATTTGGCTTTATCTGGACCTTAACTGGTTCTACCCCTTTTATTAGTCCTACTTCCTTTCCGGTCAGGTCCCATACTTTCTCTGTCACTGTCCCCTGTAACTCGACAGGCAAATCAATCAAGGTAAGCATCGGGAACAGAGTAATCAAAGGATAATCTTCATTAGTTGTTCCTGTGTCTTCTTCTAAAAACTGTCCTTCGTCTCCCTCATCATCACTATTTGTCTGTACCTCGATTCCGTCATTGGAACACGTAATTGAACATTTTGTCTTGCACAGTAAGTCCCTTCCCAGTAAGGATACCGGACTCGAGTCACAGACTACAAACCTATGTAGCCCCTGAAAGTTGCGGATCTCAACCTGCACTGGATCTGTAATCGGATTTGTCAAATACTGGTTTGCTACCCCAACCACTCTTATGGTACGCCCTGAAAGGGGCAATTTTGGAACCTCTGTACTCCTGACTGTAGAGCGTGTAGCTCCGGTATCAACCAGAAATGAGACCTTATAGCCCATCACTTTTCCTTCCACATATGGACCCCTTTGATCCACCTCTAAGGATGCTGTGAGAAAATGTACATAAACTTAATCATACACCATAGCTGCTAGGCATCTGTTTATCTTTATTATGTTGCCATGTGCTCGACAAACCTACTGAACTTTGATGATTGACCTTGTGTTCACAGCCTTGGGCTGCAATCTGCTTATCACTGTAATTTACTTGTTCTAACTGTAGTTCCGAGAATGTTTGTGCTTAATCAGTAACTGCCAGAACAGGTTCGTACAGGTCGTTGCCACCTCCTGCCAGCTGCATCTGTACCTTCTCCCACCACACGTGTATCCCTGAAATATTCTGAAGGCCGCAGAGGACCTTGAATACGCTAGGGGTGGAGTTGTCCTCTGACTAAGCAGTTTTGTGTGTGTATAAGGTTGGGTGCCCCAGAGTGAAGGGGCACCCTCCGTAGGATAGTCACTTGACTGTCCTGGGACTCTGTACTGGCTCGGGCTAGTAAACCATCTAATAAAACTTATCTTTTCTCCTACAGTTGGTGACTCGTCTGGTTTGTGTAATGTATGACTACATACCCTGAGGACTTAGGGTGTCCTTCCACCGCTGAGAGAGAATCAGCGTCATTTTCTCCCGGTTCCTCAGTTGGCGCCCGAACAGGGACACCATCCAGGCATCCAGGGGGTTGTCCCGGTGACGGAGGACTCATTGACGAATTTCCAAGGGAGGCGCCCCACATCTGATCCTGAGCACTGTTCTCTGTTGTGGACCTGCAGACTTTGAATACTGGGTCTTTCGGTCGCCAGAGACACCTCCTGGCGCTGTCTGGACTGTTGTCTTTGTCTTCTGTGAATAATCGGAGTCCCTGACTAAAACTGTCTGTATCTGTTTCTTTTAAAGGTAAAATCGCTCTTTGCAAAGATCGACGTCGGTGGTAAAACAGACCTAAGTTGTCTGATATCTAGTATGATATAGTAGAAGAAAGCATATTTGCATTTGAGTTGTTTTGAATACCACTGATGTAAGTAATTGAACGGTTTATTTCTGCAATATTTATTGTACTGTATACATAATGCCGGTACTGAGTCGTTTTAGAAAATGGTGTTGTTGTTGTTGTAACAAGGACTCCCGCCTGGAGGAAACGTGTCCTGCTCCTCCGGCCGGGACTCCAAATCATGACATGTATGTTAAATATGGGATAGGCCCTATTGTCTGGTCTGACATATGGAGGAAAAGAACGAGAACTAGTTCAGACCTACAATGGCCTATTCATGGCACCTTTGAAGAAAGTAAACTTAATTATTTACAGGAACTAATGTTTGCAACTAAAAGTAGACCAGGCATGTTCGACTCTTTGCGGATCTGGCAGAAAGAAGCAGACCAGAAACGCAAAAAGGCAGAGAAGGACGCTAAAAGAAATATGACTAGGACACTGACTGATAAAGCAGGTGAGTTAGACAGGACAGAACGTGAACAAGGCATTATGGCGTTTGACAGGACACACCGCTTGAATACTGATAAATGTTACCCTTCCCAGACACTTCAGGAAAAAAAGACGGAAGAAGACCCACTTATGAATGACTTGTTAGATAAGCCACCAATATACATGCCCCCGTTATACCCTGTTTTACCTAATTAACCACCGGTGCCAGGCACGCCTATTGTCACACCTCCCGTTGGGTCTAATACACGCACCCTACAGCCCCTTACCACTCCTGTGATACAGACGCCTCAGGAATATGGTCCCCAGGGTCTCACTGCTCCTCCTGCTACTATTCTTCCCCCTCTGAATAGATTACCCGTCTCATGGTCCGCGGAACACCCTACGACTTCTGGGTCAATAGTTTCTCCATCCCTTCGAGACACCCCGCGTCCCACCACTCCACGGAAGAGTACTTTACGGAGTCAGTTGTTCTCCAGTCCTCATGAGGAGGATGTGGTGGACGAGCTGACTCACCGATGGATGACTAACTGGAATGAGTATGGGGCACGGGATATTTACCAGACCATAAGGCAGTGGAGGACCCAAGTACGATTTCACGCGGCCTCTTTTATGTGTGAATTAGTCATCACCGAATACGAAGATACGGGAATACCGACCCTGGAGGGCCTGGTCGCCCTCCGAAACCATGCCTCCGGCGGAGTCCCCTTTGGGACAGACCTTTTTCTCTTATGTTGTCACCCTTCTTACGTTTCGGGACCGTCTGTATTTATGCGACTCCAGTCCCGACACCAGCATGTTCCCAATGAGGGAGGTCCCACCCGTCTGGCACGCACCAGTACCGGCGGTTGGGAACAACGCAGCAGTACCTGGCCACTTCCAACAAATATGGGTCCATACCCCATGGAAGAGGACCGAAACGTATGCATTCAAAGCAGCGTTACCCGACCCCCGAAAGAATCCAGCAGGTTATTATAAGGAGTTGAAACAGACGTTAGACTCCTGTGTAATGACATTGTCCGATATTGACATGTTGATGGCTGCGGTAGTTCCCCCCGACATTTGGACACGTATACGCTGTGCTGACCATGTTGCTGAACTCGGGGGTACCTGGGCAGCATTTGAAGGAGCTGAGCGTGCACGAACAGGGGGAGCAAAACCTGAACCAATAATATTAGCTCTCCCAGATCGCATTGTAGATTTCATGAAAACAATGTTAACGCCGCATAGAATAAATTGGGAAAAGTTGTCAGCTTGTAAGCAGAAAAAGGGTGAGAGTGTTTCAGACTTTTTCACTAGGTTTGAGAATATATTCTCTGACTTTAGTGGGCAGGATATGGCCACCGAAGGTGGACTCCGATTGTTTGTGGACAAATTTGTTGCTAACCTGTTACCTGACATAAACGCTAAATTGAAACTTTGTGAAAGTACTTGGCCAGTGACAACATCCACTGGTATTCTGACAATGGCCCAATATTACGAGAATAGGGAAATAGAGGAGCAAGAGAAAGCAGACAAAAAGATTAAAGATTTTAAGACAAAAATATTAATTCAACGGGCATATCCGCCGTCCCGTCCACAGCCTTCCAGGTCCCATTCCCAGGGCCCATCTAACAACAAACAACGACTACCACCTTCCCGCCCGTCTCTAGGGTATTACCAATGTGTGTACTGTAAAGAGGAGGGCCATTGGAAAAATGATTGCCCAAATAAAGTTGGCCCCTCCCGAAATATCGCCCACCCGGATAATAGAGTACGCGGGCGCGCAGGCCCCTCCCCACAGAATACTGACAGAGACAGACAGCAAGAGGGACCGCGCTCGCACAGTACTCCGCGACAGAACCATTTTGACAATCCCTCCTCCAAAATTCTGCAGCGCCAATTTTTTAATGATGACTATGACCCAATGGAGGGACAAGGTTCCTCTTTTGATTAGGACAGCGTAGGCCAGAGGGGGGTGGGACCGGTCTCTATCCCCGTTAAACAGAATGGCCCTCACGTTGAAGTACAAGTCAACGGTACTCCTCGTAATTTTCTAGTGGACACAGTGGCCCTACTACAGCACCTTGCTCACCAGAATCACAAGGTTTCTCTCCCTAAATTGCAGTATTGTAGACAGCAGGTCACCTATCTCGGTCACCTCCGTGTGTAAGGAGGGACGTACCTTGACTGCTGAACGAGTACAAGCCGTTCGAAACATACCTGTCCCACGGACTCAGAGAGATGTGAGAGCCTTTATAGGCATCACTTCCTTTTGTCGTCAGTGGATTCCAACTTATTCCCTTCTCATCAAACCATTTTTTGTCTCTCATACGTAAGGATTGTTCTGAGAATATTGAGTGGAATGATGATTTCCAATCCAGTTTTGACTACCTTAAGCACGCACTCTGTACAGCACCTGTGCTAGGCATACCTGACTATCGTAAGCCCTTCCAGTTGTATGTCTGTGAGAAGGACAGATGTTCCCTGTCAGTATTGACCCAGGAACATAGGGGCAAACAGTGCCCGTGTGCCTATTTTTCGGCCCTGTTAGATCCTGTGGCCCGTGCTCTCCCGGGATGTTTTCGCGCAGTAGCTGCGGCTGCAGTTGCGGTGCGCCAGTCTGCTGGGATAGTAATGGACTCCCCTCTCATGTTACTGGTTCCACATACTGTTGATGCATTACTGACTAAGACAAAAACGCAACATCTCACAAATGCCCGTTTGACCACGTATGAATTGACACTTCTGGCTAGCCATATCACACTTCAGAGGTGTAACACACTCAACCCTGCCACCCTGCTGCCCCTCACAGAGGAGCTTGAGGATACCCACACTGATCTACATGACTGCATCCTTCGTACAGAAGATGAGACAAAAGGCAGAGTAGACTTGCAAGATACTCCATTACATGATCCTGATGGAACACTATATGTGGATGGTTCATGCCTTAAATTACCCGATGGTACCACCTCTGCAGCCTATGCTGTAACAACAATGGAAAAGATAATAGAGGCTGCTAGGATACCACAGAATTTGGCTCAAGCTGTAGAATTGATAGATCTGACGCGAGCTTGTGAGCTGAGTAAGGGACTGAATGTCAACATCTACACAGATAGCCAGTATGCCTTCGGGTGGTACACAATTTTGGTCGATTATGGGCAGAAAGAGGTTTTCTGACCTCACACGGTACCCATATTCAACATGGGACACTGATATCGAACCTCTTGTCCGCACTTGCACTTCCCCAGACCATGGCCATCATCAAGTGTAGCGCACACAAAAAGGTGACCGATGATGTCGGCCGAGGCAATGCCTTTGCTGACCAGATAGCGAAAGAAACAGCACGTGAAAAGATAGGATGTATGTACATAGTGGAAAATAGAAAGGAGGTCTTTGAGCATGAGATATTTGGGAACAAACTGAAAAGTGTACAAAGGATTCAGGCAGAGGCTACTGAACCAGAGCTAATTTCATGGAAGGGAGGAAAGGCCGAGTTTGACGAGGACATACAGTGTTGGACAGATCTGTCGCAAAACAAAAGATGGATGCTCCCTGATGCATTTATCTTACCAGTAGTAACGATGGCCCATGGTCCAGCCCATGTAAGTGCCAAAAGTATCTGTGACATACTTGACCCTGTTTGGGCTAATGATAGTATCAGGAAGACAGCAGACCATCCGGTTCGAACATGTATGATATGTTTACAACATAACCCAGGAAAAGGTACACCAGTCCCACCCGGACATTTTGGCCCCCCAGATTATCCTTTTGAAGTGTTACAAATGGATTATATTGAAATGGAAAGGTTTAACAATTTGAGATACGTCCTGGTCGTGGTTTGTATGTTTAGTAAATGGGTGGAGGCCTACCCAACTAAAGACAACACTGCTATTACTACAGCTAAAATACTCTTGAAAGAATTCTTTCCCCGATTCGGGATCCCTCGATGTGTATGGTCAGACAACGGAAGTCACTATACTGGACAGGTCATGAGGAAGGTCTGCGAAGGTCTAGGTCTCCGCCAGAAGTTTCATGCAGCCAATCACCCCAATCAGCAGGCTTAGTAGAGAATTATAATGGTACACTCAAGTTGAAAATATCAAAAATATGTGCTGATTGCGGTATTACATGGCCAGACGCACTGCCCCTAGCATTATCATCTGTTAGGATGACACCCCATTCTAGGTCAGGGTTGTCACCACACGAGATAGTGATGGGGAGGCCGGCGAACGTTTGGGGTGTTCCACGTCCTCGTAAATACTCTGACATTGAGCATCCTGTCTTGCTGGATTATCTCGCTGAATTTAGTAATTCTTTACATCTGATTCGTCAGCAGGTACACAAAGCACTACCCTCTGTGCCCACCAATCCAGGCCACAACTTGCAACCTGGTGATTGGGTCTTCACGAAGAATTTTCAACGAAAAAGAGTCTTGAGCCCCGCTGGAAAGGTCCGCGACAGGTCCTCCTGGCTACTCGAACAGCAGTCAAAGTTGAGGGAGCCAAGAATTGGATACATGCTTCACACTGCAAGAAAATGCCTCTGTTTGTATCCTGTGAAGGCATAAAAGGTGGTGACTGCCCAACAAGGAAGGACAGTTCCAATACAAATACAGAAAGAAATAAAGAACAGAACAACAGTGCCTTGCAGGGGGCCTCTCCAGATCCTGGTCCCACTGAACAGTTGTTTCCTGACCATACCGTACCGAATTCCACCAGATACAATTTTCGCCCACGAAAAATGAGAAACTAAGAACATGAACTAATTGCTTGTCCCCTGTACTAAGTCTGACAATAGCTGCAGGGCCGTGATTTTGTCTGTTGGGGCGGACCAGAGTGTGTCAATAGGACTGCTGGAATCACCCCTCAGTGAAGAAACCAACAGTCACGGGCAGCACCTACGTTGGACTGAACTGCTAGTGGGACAAGCAATAAACAGAAATGGGCGTTATACAGGAAGACAAGAGGAAAATGCAGAAAATCAAATATTGGAAAAGACTATTGGGCCCGCGTATCGCTTGCCTCACCATAACAGTGCTATGTCTGGTACTTCTGGCCTGCACTGGATGGTCGATACATGATTCTGACTCAAAGGTCTCTCCAACTCTGTCACCGCCTCCAGAACACAGCCATGTTTCCTTACCACCCAATGACGAAGGACGACGCAAGGAATATGAAAAAAATACCTTCATATCTATGTTACATCAACATCAGCTGGCTGTAAATAGAACAAATTGTTGGGTATGTGGCTTGCTACCAAGTTCAGTGCAAAAAGGGTTGCCATATATTTCATTTCCTTTTTCTTTCGATGGCTCCTGCAGCGCCTGGTATGAACTATCAGCCATCTGGGCTACCTCAATGGATGCTACTAATTCTGGACTATTGATCACCCACCTATACCGGTTATGTTGGCCTACTGGAACGAGAGTCTATGGAACAAAGGAAGAAAAGTCAGAGTATGCTGACTGACGAAATAAGCCTACTGACATATATTTTTTTATCTTTTAATACCACACCTCGGATTGACCGCAGTTTTCTTGTAATACAGGTCAAGGCTCCACTTTGTTTTCAGAAAAATGGTAATAGAAGTGTAGGTGCCAGCAACTGTAATGCTACAATAATATTGAATGGAACTGATTGGCCTACCATGATACCGTCAAGAAACACGTATTTTGTTTGTGGTAATAATGCCTACACCTCCTTGCTGCCCACCTGGACTGGCACGTGTTACATAGCTTGGTTACTACCACCAACTTACACAGCTGGCCCTCAGCACCACAGAACTCGAAGAGGGGTGATATCCGCAGAAGATACCTCAGCACAAGAAGCAATGGACTACTTTAAAGGAGTCCTTCCATTTTGGGGTCCTATGACGAACAGTAGGGATATCAGATATCTCACACGAGTTGTGGAGGCAACAATTAACGAGACTGCTGGGGCCCTGAGCAACATCACTGCAGAACTCGCTGCTGACCGCCTTGTTACACTTCAAAATAGAATGGTACTTGACATCATACTAGCAGACCGTGGTGGAGTCTGTACTTTGATCGGATCGAGCTGCTGCGTTTATATACCAGACAATGCCCCTACAGTATATAAGGCCATTCAAAGATTGCATACAATGGCCTCCACAATACACCAAGATGAAGGAACAAGGTCCTTAACCGACTGGTTTTGGGGTTTGATTTCCTGGGGCTGGAAGATACTAATATTCTTTTGTGTGCTTGCTGCTGTATTCCTCACCTGTTGTCTTTGTGTACAGTGCCTACCTGCTTTGTGCGGTTGCTGTATGGCATCCCTTGCCCCCTGGCCTGTTCGCCCTCCTCAACACACGGCTATGTTGTCCCTTGAGCAGGAGATAAAAGACCTTATGTCCATTAACATAGACACTGAATGACGTTCAAACTTGCCTCACAATGGCAAAAGGAGGGATTGAGAAAATTTACATAAACGTAATCATAAACCATAACTGCTAGGCATCTGTTGATCTTTATTATGTTGCCATGTGCTCGACAAACCTCCTGAACTTTGATGATTGACCTTGTGTTCACAGCCTTGGGCTGCAATCTGCTTATCGCTGTAATTTACTTGTTCTAACCGCAGTTCCGAGAATGTTTGTGCTTAATCAGTAACTGCCAGAACAGGTTCGTACAGGTCGTTGCCACCTCCTGCCAGCTGCATCTGTACCTTCTCCCACCACACGTGTATCCCTGAAATATTCTGAAGGCCGCAGAGGACCTTGAATACGCTAGGGGTGGAGTTGTCCTCTGACTAAGCAGTTTTGTGTGTATATAAGGTTGGGTGCCCCAGAGTGAAGGGGCAGCCTCCGTAGGATAGTCACTTGACTGTCCTGGGACTCTGTACTGGCTCGGGCTAGTAAACCATCTAATAAAACGTATCTTTTCTCCTACAGTTGGTGACTCCGTCTGGTTTGTGTAATGTATGACTATATACCCTGAGGACCTAGGGTGTCCCTCCACCGCTGAGAGAGAATCAGCAACATTTTCTCCCGGTTCCTCAGCTGCAAGCCTGCACTCTTCAGTGTCTGAGCTATTGTCTGACCATTCCCCATTCATTCCATTTTCACCTTGTAATGGGAATTGTTGTACTGTATTGTTTTGACTCGTTACCTGACCTGTGACCTGTTGAGGAAGCATCACCTGTTGCTGTCCCATCGGAGCCATTGGTAATTGCATTTGCTGTCTAGGTACCATAGGAATCTGCTGTTGTACTGGTTGCATTTGTACTGACTGAAAACGCAGCATTTGTATCTGTTGCATGGGCTGTACCCTTGCATTTGTACCAGATTGTTCTGAAAATTCGGGTTTTGGTGCCTCATTTTCAGGCCGCGTACATTTTGTAATGTACCGACATTGGCTCTTTGCTGAACAACACCATCCTGCACCAGATTCGGGCACTCCCGTTTCCAGTGCCCCACGCACCCGCACACGTGACATGGTGACATCTTTTTCACTCCTTGTACATCATTTTGAACCACAACAGTATTTAAATCCGGACCGCGATTCACAAACCCTCGGCCTCAACCTCTCGGCTGTGTCTGAAACGCACCATTCATTTGCGGTTGCTGCTGTATCATCTGTTGAACTCCATTTCCCTGTATTCCTGCCTGTGCAGCCCTTATCTGCATCACCATCACTTTCTCTTTCAGTTTCTTCTGCTTTAATTCAATCTCATCACTACAGTATTTTGCATACTGCAACACCTCATCAATCGGCTTCGCTTGCCAACAAATCAAATGATTCTTAATCATATGGCTAACCTCTGGTCTCAACCCTTCGACGAATCTAAATACAAGATGATTCATGTCCTTCGGTTCAATTGTTTCAGTACCACTATAGTGTTTGAATGCCTTTAGTAATCTCTCATAGTAAGCATGTATTAATTCCTTAACCTCTTGAGAGGTCCGGTCGATTTTCTGCCAATCAGTCACCTTCGGCGACACCTTTTGCTTCAAAAACTCAATCACCTTATGATAATACTTCATCACCTCTTCAGAGGGTGCCCCGGTCACCTTATCTTTTGCCGGCTCCTTTGTCAGCCAATCTACCCCTCTCTTGCACTCGAGCCACAGATCAGGCGGAACAATGATCTCAAATAAAGTATTCAAGTCCTCCCAGAGACACTTCGCAAGTTTCACAAACCTATCTGTTTGCTGATACCATTTGATCAGTTTTTCTCTCAATCTGGGATAATCGTTAGTAAAAGTAAAAGATAGGATGTCTCCTCTGGACAACAGTACATGAACTAAGACACCACCAGCAGTTTCTCTCATAGGTAATATTTTTACTGATTCCAAATCAGGTGAGGCCTTAGCTTGATTAGACCCTGGACTGTCACCCTTTTCCTTAACTCTTTTCTTTGCCCACCTGCCTTCCCATTTCTCCAGTGCACCCCAAAGTTGTGCACTTTGCAACAATTCTCTCAGGTGTGCCTTCATTCCTGCAGACCTCATGTGCTCAAAATCTTTGGTATCAAAATCCAATCTGTAACTTCGTTTCAGGTGTTTAGTACTTCCGATATCAATATTGTATTTATCTGCCAGGTTCGCTAATCTCTGATGCACCTTGCCTACCTCCTTGGTAATCTTAGAACACAGAAATCTTAATTCTGCTTCCGTGTATGACTCCAATCTGTTTACTCCCATTGTTCCTTCTACTAACTCGGCAGCTTCTGCCACTAATCTTACAAAGTTCAGGTATTCGTCTTGTTTTTCTTTTTCTGGCTCGACTGTAACTACTGCAGCCTTTTGAGAAGTATAAGTCTTTTCTAACCATTCATTTAGCTGTTGAACTGTGAAACCCTGCAATGAGATGTTCCCTGCATGTATCATTGGTGAATGTGAGGTGTTTGTACTCATTGTCTGTGGAGTTAAAACGCTTGGCGCATTGCTTCGATGGGTGCTCCCACTGGACTAAGGTCCATTAAAGACCTCGGCTGTTCAACCGCTTGTTCTCCTGGGGCCATTATCTGTGGAGTTCCCACGGACCCTCCTCTTATCACGTCTTGAGTCATCACTCCCTGATCACATACACCAGTTTTGCCCTGCGCATACAGGGAGTGCGGAATTATTAGGCAAGTTGTATTTTTGAGGATTAATTTTATTATTGAACAACAACCATGTTCTCAATTAACCCAAAAAACTCATTAATATCAAAGCTGAATATTTTTGGAAGTAGTTTTTAGTTTGTTTTTAGTTTTAGCTATGTTAGGGGGATATCTGTGTGTGCAGGTGACTATTACTGTGCATAATTATTAGGCAACTTAACAAGAAACAAATATATACCCATTTCAATTATTTATTATTACCAGTGAAACCAATATAACATCTCAACATTCACAAATATACATTTCTGACATTCAAAAACAAAACAAAAACAAATCAGTGACCAATATAGCCACCTTTCTTTGCAAGGACACTCAAAAGCCTGCCATCCATGGATTCTGTCAGTGTTTTGATCTGTTCACCATCAACATTGCGTGCAGCAGCAACCACAGCCTCCCAGACACTGTTCAGAGAGGTGTACTGTTTTCCCTCCTTGTAAATCTCACATTTGATGATGGACCACAGGTTCTCAATGGGGTTCAGATCAGGTGAACAAGGAGGCCATGTCATTAGATTTCCTTCTTTTATACCCTTTCTTGCCAGCCACGCTGTGGAGTACTTGGACGCGTGTGATGGAGCATTGTCCTGCATGAAAATCATGTTTTTCTTGAAGGATGCAGACTTCTTCCTGTACCACTGCTTGAAGAAGGTGTCTACCAGGAACTGGCAGTAGGACTGAGAGTTGAGCTTGACTCCATCCTCAATCCGAAAAGGCCCCACAAGCTCATCTTTGATGATACCAGCCCAAACCAGTACTCCACCTCTACCTTGCTGGCGTCTGAGTCGGACTGGAGCTCTCTGCCCTTTACCAATCCAGCCACGGGCCCATCCATCTGGCCCATCAAGACTCACTCTCATTTCATCAGTCCATAAAACCTTAGAAAATCAGTCTTGAGATATTTCTTGGCCCAGTCTTGACGTTTCAGCTTGTGTGTCTTGTTCAGTGGTGGTCGTCTTTCAGCCTTTCTTACCTTGGCCATGTCTCTGAGTATTGCACACCTTGTGCTTTTGGGCACTCCAGTGATGTTGCAGCTCTGAAATATGGCCAAACTGGTGGCAAGTGGCATCGTGGCAGCTGCACACTTGACTTTTCTCAGTTCATGGGCAGTTATTTTGCGCCTTGGTTTTTCCACATGCTTCTTGCGACCCTGTTGACTATTTTGAATGAAACGCTTGATTGTTCGATGATCACGCTTCAGAAGCTTTGCAATTTTAAGAGTGCTGCATCCCTCTGCAAGATATCTCACTATTTTTGACTTTTCTGAGCCTGTCAAGTCCTTCTTTTGACCCATTTTGCCAAAGGAAAGGAAGTTGCCTAATAATTATGCACACCTGATATAGGGTGTTGATGTCATTAGACCACACCCCTTCTCATTACAGAGATGCACATCACCTAATATGCTTAATTGGTAGTAGGCTTTCGAGCCTATACAGCTTGGAGTAAGACAACATGCATAAAGAGGATGATGTGGTCAAAATACTCATTTGCCTAATAATTCTGCACTCCCTGTACAATGGCACCGGTGGACCAACAGTAATTGGTAATGATATGGCAGCAGGTGTCTGACCCGGTCCCAGACTTCGTGGAGCAGTAACTCCATAGGTCTGTTCCAAGGCACCCGGGACAGGTACTAATGGTGGACCAGCTACAGGGTTGTATCTTGGTATCAACTGTGGTTGCGGTTGAGACAATAATTTCGGAGTTGACTCAATCTGCACTAATTTTGATTTTGTGTATATCGGGTCTGGCGGCACTATCAGATTTGTAGTAGTCTCAAGTACTGGGACGTCTGGGTAGATTCTCTGTATCTGCGGTGGAGGTTGCAACTGTATCGGTATGTCTGGTGCAGTGGGTACACTGACACCATTCTGTATCGAAGCCGTATCACTAGTCTGTACCGTATCAGCAACTCCCTTTTCCTGCGTCTGGTTCCCAGGATCCATGCTAGTGCTTGGAGCACTATCGCTCACCGCATAAGGTGGCGGGCGATCATGTAGTAATCTATCCATAAATTCCTCATCATCTGAATCATCTTCCTCTTCCCAAGGTCTTTTATTCTCTTTAGATTTGCCTGAGTCTTTATCTGTCTTACAGGAGGCTTTCTTTCCCTGCGTCTCTTCTCCCTGTGCTATTGCTGGGAACAATTTTATTCCATCGACTATTCCCCTTCTCCACATCTTACTCTCATCGTCCCATCTAGCCTCTGCATAAGATTTGTCTGCCCTTCTCAGCCTTCTTTGAAACTTTTCTTGCCTCTGTTTAAGAGCCATTAGTTCCCAAACTGCTAAAGCCTCGTACTGTGCTGGTCTTGGAAGTGGTTTCTGGGTACTTAACATCCATCTCAGATTTTCTAGCACTTTCGTATTGAATGTTCCATATTCTGGAAATGCCAAACATCCCTCCTTCTCTGTCAATTTGTGCCACTGTTTCATCCATAAACATGGCGCGACACCTTTCTCCTCCATGACTATATAGGCTGGAGTACCCTCAGGTGGTGTAGGTTCCCCTTCAGTCACTATAATATATGCATCTCATTTCAGAGCACTCTTAAATGCTTTGACAAAATTCATTTTGCAATTTTCTCTTGTTTGTATTTTATTCAGAAGTGACTTAGTTCCCAGGACACTCTTCACCCACCTTTCTCAACCTATTGCCTCTCACGGACGGCAGCCAATCCGTGCACGACCACTCTCGACAACCGACCTATCTCAGCGCGGCACCACTGACGTCACACTCTCACACTGCAGCTGACAAAGTCTTGCGGCTTGTCCGCTCCTCACTAAATTAATACAAACTAATGCAAATTATTACGAGCAGCTCAAATGACAACACAAATCTGCCGGTTTACTACAGGAAGGGTAATACATTTGCTTCAAAACTTTACAGAGATTTCCCTTGAAGCCTCGGCCGCTACTTTCTCCTTGTCAGTTCCCACATACGCAAGCAGAATTCGACCCGCAAACTCTACTCTCGACTTGTCAATGGCTCATCCTAGTGCACTTTAGAATTTGCCAAATCTCCATCGAAGATTTCACACATACGTTTACCGCAAACCTGACTTGTCAACCACGCCCGATTGACCTATTAAACCGCACAGATTACAACATAAGTGTCTCCTACACTTGTCAACATACTCCGGAGTCTTAGACCACGACAGGTCCGTACATAACAACCAACCACGTGGATAATTTTGAGCATTAAGCGCCACACTCATATGAAGTACGCCGACTTCCCTACTCTCATACTGCGGAGTACGCCTACTCCTACTAAACAATACACATTTGACCTAAATACACACAAATCTTATAATCACCCGCAAAAGGCATAAGCTTAGCAAGCGCAAAACTCTAAACCACACATTATGGCGCCAAGAACATCCCCAACTCACTTAGGCAGGCTCCGAGATCCCGGGAAAGTCATGGTGAACTTAGAAACCCATCATACCTCCAATTTGCATTATCACAGAAAAACAAATTAAACAAAATTCTCCGTCCTAGGGCCCCCAAGGGCCAAAACCGTCGCTCTGCTACCAGAACTGTTAACACGTCCTTTTATGTTAGTTTATACACATTAGGACTCGTTTTAGGCCAATGAATCTTGTGACCCAGTGGTGAGACACCGTAGGACGAGATAACTGATCAATATGTCAAGCAATATATCAATAATGTCATCAATATTCACCACCACAATGCACTTTACTTTGGTTAAAGACATTATTCAAATTGTCGACGCAACCATGACCTTTCAGCCATGAATAACCACACCTTTTGATAGAATTTTATGAATTTTATTCCCTATTGATTACAATCTACGAGCAGAAGAGTCAATCTCAAAACCAAGAAGCATAAGAGTATAGTCACAATATGACAACTGTGATAAGATTTCATTAGTGCAAGAATCACAAACATAAGGACATAGCACGGCGTAAACATAGGTCAGAATACAATGGATATCACGTAAGTCTCAGTTCAGCATATCGCAACATCAATCTTTTGTCTATTTGCGTCAGTCAGAGTGATCTCCTGTCCTATCCACTAATTAGCATCAGCATGTTGGGCTTCATGCAAAATAATTTAGAACATCAATTTAGAAAACATCTAACTATGGCCTCTAATCAAAAAATGAGCAGTTGGTACCTAGAAAGGAAAAGCAAACAGACAAATTACATATTGCATTGTCATAATTACCCTCCAAGGATTAGGTCAGCACACAGGATCAGTCTTCGTCTTCAGGACATCAGTCAAAACGCCATCAGTCTAACTTGGTCTAAAGGACAGGGGACACTTCCCTCATAAGGAGGAGAAGCGTAAAGGGCAGTCTATGGATGAGGATGGTTTATTAAGTCTCAAGTCACCAAACAGAGAGACAGGGTTTCTAGATGAAATCGTCAGCATTCCCTACCTAGTTCTAACGATCCTTCTGTGACATAAGTCTTTATCCCTTTTTCGTAATACCTTCCCCCAAAATCCTATTGGACATTTACTATACCCCACTCTCTTTAACCTATCAAATTAAACATTAGGTAATTCCAATTGTCACCCCATGATAATTCATAACATTTTGATTGGTCTTCGTAATTGACGCCTTCGGAGGTGGCACATCCGGGGGGTTTCTTCACCACTTGGCACGTCTTTTCGGGTCATGAGTTCCTTTGTCCATGGTCTAATGTCCTTGTACGTTGGACTAATCTACTTTTGTTTCAAATTGTATTTAGATTCATACTAAGGCAGCTAGCATGCGGATGAGAACAGAATATGGTTTGATACATAAAATGAAGAAAAGGAACAAATGCAGGGTCATGGCCCTTTGCGAGTCAGCACACTGGAAAACAGAGAAAAATGCTTTAATATGAGAGCTCGGCAGCTAAATCTACAATTTACGCTAACTTAAGGCCTATGAGATTTAATACAATTGCAATATCGTAAATGTTAATATAAAACCATAACATGAACAGTTTTACTCATTATTGTTAGTTCACGTATATTTTTATAACCACACACATTATAGTCGTAATTCAGATGCGTGTTTAAGCGGAACACTAATTATTGTCGTTTTCTATGCCGCATCATTAATCATTGATATAAGCATTTCACTTTTAGTATATGTAATATTTAAACTACACTCTCTCAGTCCCTCCTCTGATGACGCTCGTCATCACATCGACTTTTCCCTTGGCCTTTCACCTTTGATTTTTCACCTTGCACATAATGCGCATTTCAACATCTTGCCCTTTATGTGAACTTTCCTAGATTTCATTGAACATTTTCTCCCTTTCACTCTCTTCGTTTCTTCTGGTTCTTTTAGTCCAATTTTTCTTGATTTTGTCATTGATTTTGCATGCCCCCCACAATCCTAATAAACAGGCCAAAACAATTAATAGAGCCATTAATATTTTTGCAAGCACCCCATTCCAAATATTGGTAAACCAGCTACCAACTCTGGCAATTCCCTTTCCAAATTTCTCCCAGACACCAAGTTCTTTCAAATCCTTCAAATCTGTACTGTCTCTAGTAAGGTTAGTAAGCATACTTCTAATATTTTTACTATTGTCTGGAATGAACGAGCAACAATGGCGCTCGTTGAGCATCTTGCAGACCCCTCCACTCTTTGCTAAAAGAATGTCTAAAGCAAGCCGATTTTGAAGAGTCATAGCTCTTTCTGCAGCAAGTTCAGTATCCATCAGGAGTATAGCCCCTGTGAAATTTGTCAGCATGTTATCCACACAATAGTAGACAACTTCTGAATTTTCATGGAATTCAAGATAACCCCTACTGAAGGGATTATAGCTCCAAATAAGTCACCAATGACAGCAGCCACTGATTCTCGTTTTTGTCTAGGATGTTGTAATTCACACGTTTTAGGTATTTGCTTTAAGTCATCAATCTGGTAAATCTTTGGGAAAACTATTTCCAAATAACATGTCCCATACCATCCCCTAGGGAGACGGTAATAAGCATTAAGCCCACAGATGTAATAGATGCCAGGGATCGCTGGATCCTGTCTATTCAACATAAAAGTCCATTTACTCTGAAACAAAAACACATGTCTACACTCACTCGTTCCCACAAACAAATTATCCTGTTCAGATTTTGGCCTATATAGTCAAAGCCTACCTACATGTAATGCATCTATAGCTAGTTTGCCTTGTGTCTTGATTGCAGTGTAAGCATAATCATTTGCATATGTGCGTTTTTCTAACCCTTTTTCTAATCTCTCCTTCAATGTTTTGCGTCTATCATCAGTGTGATCTAAAAAGCTTTTCTCAACAGGTGATAATAAGCAAGTCAAATTATTGCGATGTGCATAAGTAGTTCCAAATGTAAGCGTCGGCTCAAAGAATCCTCTAACTATTTTTATATCATGTTCCTTAGCTAACTTATTTAAGAATTCAATCACAGGCACAAAAGAAAACACAACATCCAGATTTGAATAAAAGTATTGCACATGCTCTTGATTATAAAACCTTGTTAGTAGCAAGCTGCAACTAATCCCGTAAATTAGAGGGAGGCTATGATAAGTAACTCCCTCCTGCACAGATGAAGGAATCTTAGTACACACATAACAATCTTTCGCATCCATGGTTTCCACATACTCATTTAGCAAGCGATAGAAGACATTAGTAGAAAGTTCCCCCTTTGAATTAGTTCCCTCATGCAAGTGTCTCGCATCCTGCTCAAATCTTTCCCACGGTGTTAGTGTTGTAGTTTCAGGTTTTGAAGTAGCGTTACTAGTCTCTTTCTCTATCCATGGCATTCCCACAATCACTCCCACAATTATTATTGCACACAAAACACCTATGATAAGTCTTAGCCAACCACACACCTTACTTCCCTTGTTGCTACCTCTATTATAAGCCATGTCTGTATAGAATCAGATAGTAGATCAACAATCAACTTGAGGATGATTTAGAATATCCTTTTGCTCTCTGTGTGTATTTACAGCGTCTTCACTCACTCCAGGACCCCCTTTGTCAAATCAGATTAGCAGTTTGTCATAATCAGGTTTTCTCAACGTCAATCCAGTTCTAGTGTCACGTTCGGTAATTTATAGAGTCTCTCTTTCAGTTTTCAGATTTCAATTTTGACCAGAATTTTTCTTTAGATTAGTTCAGGTACCATAATACTGGCCTGGTACCTCTCGATCGAAACAGAATGCTAGGAATTCCTGTTGCCACTCAGATGTTGTAGCAGACACCCATTCAGGTCCTGTATATCTTCTGTTTGTGACTCTCTTTCTTTTCAGCCTTCGTTCACCTTGTTGTTCTCCTTCGTTTAGGTCTTCCACTCGAGATGTGTCGTTCTCTTCTGTTATTGTTTCGTTTGGTGTGTCTCTTATCTTGAAGAGTGTTTTCTCTGGCCAGTTATCGTCCTTATGCGTCTTCTTTCGGTGTGTCTTTTCAGAACGCTGGATAGCACCCTCCTCTTGTGATATGGTGTTTTCGCTTGATGGACCTGCAGCTGGCTCGGGAGACTCTGGCACGCTCTGATTTCTCTCTATTATTTCTCCTTCTTCTTCTTCCTCTTCTTCTTCTGGGTCTGTACCGGGTTCGAGTTCTAACCCGTATCTGTCTACTTCTGGGAGAACCTCTCCTTGATTTAGTTCTCCTGCTGCCTCTAATGAGATAGGCACTCTGTCACCTCTCTCGATTTCATTCACTGCTTGAGGGAAGAGGCTGTTCTCAGTGGGCTCTCCGATAGCCTCAGTTCCTTCTTGACTGTTTTCTGGCCCTGAGACTTCTCTTCCTGAGGCTGTTGTGCCGGAAACTTCAAGTTCTTCTTCGACAGGGCACGTTACCTTTTTTGTGTGACTGGCATGTATCCAGTTTGGAACTCCTGCACACTTTACAGCAGTAGTAGTTGTCAAAATTACTTGATATGGCCCTTTCCAACGTGGTTCCAGACACGACTTTCTCACGTGCTTCTTGACAACCACCCAGTCACCAACTTGTAGAGTGTGGCCTGGATCGCCAATCGGTGGCAATGCGTTAGCTTCCACCTGGTAAGAGAAAGAGCGAATCACATCAGCCAAACCCTTGCAGTAATCCAACACCATATCATCTGTAATATTCACTAGAGCATTTGCTGGTAATCTCATAGCTCTACCCATGAGGATTTCATGGGGGGATAATCCCGTTTTCTTGTCTGGGGTGTTTCTCATTGACATCAGCACTAAAGGCAATGCATCTGGCCACTTCATATTGGTAGCTGCGCACATTTTTGCCATTCTCGATTTCAAAGTACCATTCATTTGTTCTACTAGTCCTGATGCTTCGGGGCGGTAGCTACAATGCAGCTTTTGTTCGATGTCAAGTGCGGCACACAGGAGTTTAATCACCTCATTGTCGAAGTGTCTGCCCCTATCTGACTCTATAGAAACCTGAAACCCGAACCTTGGTATCAGTTCCCTGAGTAATAAATTTGCAACTGTAAGACTGTCATTCCTACGTGTAGGGTATGCCTCAATCCAGTGACTGAAAACACACACAATCACCAACACGTACTTCAATCCTCCACAAACAGGCATTTCAATGAAGTCCATTTGCATCTTGCTAAATGGACCGCCAGCTCTCCCAATGTGGCTCAAAGTTCCCACGGTTCCTTTTCCGGCATTCATCTGTTGACAGATGATGCACCTGTGACAGGTAACTTCTGCGGCATGTCTGAATTTTGGGTTGAACCAATCGATTTTAAATGACCTGATCATTGCATCTCTCCCAAGGTGAGCCTGTCCATGGTATAGCCTGGCAAATTGAGATAGAAGACTGTTTGGCAAGACTAACTTCCCTTCCTCTGAGACCCACAAATCATCGGCCCTTTGCACACATTGCATTCTTTGCCAAGAGCATTTTTCCTCCTTGCTTGCACGACTCTGTAATGTTTTCAACTCATCTAACGTGTCAACCACTCGTAATGCAAGGTTCAAACATGTGTCATTTTCAGTTTGCGGTAACAGTTCCCATTGCTCCTTGAACGATATACAGTTCAATGCGCAAAACCTTGCGACTTGATCTGCATAGCTGTTTCCCATGGACACAAAGGGCCTGATTCTAACTTTGGAGGACGGTGTTAAACCGTCCCAAAAGTGGCGGATATACCACCTACCGTATTACGAGTCCATTATATCCTATGGAACTCGTAATACGGTAGGTGGTATATCCGCCACTTTTGGGACGGTTTAACACCATCCTCCAAAGTTAGAATCAGGCCCAAAGTCTTGTGATCTAATATGAGCACTGCATTTCACCATGGCAATTTCAAGAGGTAACTGAATTGCATGCAACAAATCCTTTATTTGTTCACCATTTTTCACAGGAGAACCAGAAGAGGTCATGAAACCTCTGTGTGACCAAAGTTGGCCAAAATCATGTACGATTCCAAATCCGTATCTGCTGTCAGTATAGATAGTAACCTTTAGATTCACAGCTGCGTGGCATGCCTTAATAAGGCAATTAATTCTGCCACTTGAGCGGAAAACACTCTCTCGAGCCAGGAGGCTTCAACGATACCAGCTATGGTACATACCGCATAGCCAGCTCTCAGTGTTCCAGCAGAATCTCTTAGACAGGACCCATCGACAATCATGATACAGTCATTTTCTTTCAATTGTGTGTCCTGAATGTCTGGGCGAGGTTTGGTACATAACTCGGTTACCTCAAGACAGTCATGCTCAAATTCTTCCTCATTTTTGATTTCAGTATTTTCAACAGGAAGTAAAGTTGCCGGGTTCAATACAGTGCAACGTTTGATAGAAACATTTGGTGACCCCAATATGATTGTCTCATACCTAGTGAGATGAGCATTTGTCATGTGCTGAGTTTTAGTTCGAGTCAACAAAATTTCAACTGAATGTGGAACCATTACTGTTAGGGGGTATCCCATGACTATGCCTTCACACTGTGTAAAGCTCTGACCAACTGCTGCAACTGCGCGCAAACAACCCAGTAAGGCTGCTGCGACAGGGTCCAAGGTAGCTGAAAAATATGCTACAGGGCGATTTGCATCTCCATGGACCTGTATTAAGACAGACAAAGAACAAGCATCACGTTCATGACTAAACAACAGAAAAGGTTTCGTATAGTCAGGAATTCCTAACGCTGGTGCCTTGCACATGCATTCTCTCAATTCCATAAATGACCCAAGTTCTTCCTTAGACAAAGTTATGGTGTATGGCTCATCCTTGATCTCTTTGCCTGTCAGCTTTATCAATGGTTTTGAGATGATTGAGAAGTTGGGTATTGTAGGAGGCTGGCCTGGCTTGTAGTGGGTACCAAGGGGTACTTACACTCTGTACCAGGTCCAGTTATCCCTTATTAGTGTAGAAGAGGTGTTTCTAGCAGCTTAGGCTGATAGAAGGTAGCTATAGCAGAGCAGCTTAGGCTGAACTAGGAGACATGCAAAGCTCCTACTATACCACTGGTGTCATATGCACAATATCATAAGAAAACACAATACACAGATATACTAAAAATAAAGGTACTTTATTTTTATGACAATATGCCAAAAGTATCTCAGTGAGTACCCTCAGTATGAGGATGCCAGATATACACAAGATATATGTACACAATACCAAAAATATGCAGTAATAGCAAAAGGAAGTAATGCAAGCAATGTAAAGTTACAGTAGATTGCAATAGGAGCACATAGGTATAGGGGCAACACAAACCATATACTCCAAAAGTGGAATGCGAATCACGAATGGACCCCAAACCTATGTGAGCTTGTAGAGGGTCGCTGGGACTGTAAGAAAACAGTGAGGGTTAGAAAAATAGCCCACCCCAAGACCCTGAAAAGTAGGTGTAAAGTGCACCTATATTCCCCAGAGAGCACAGAAGTTGTGATAGGGGAATTCTGCAAGGAAGACCAACACCAGTAATACAACCAAAGTGGATTTCCAGACGAGAGTACCTGTGGAACAAGGGGACCAAGTCCAAGAGTTGCGACAAAGTCGAGATTGGGCAGATGCCCAGGAAATGGCAGCTGAGGGTGCAAAGAAGCTGCCACCGGATGGTAGAAGCTGTGGATTCTGCAAGAACGAAGAGGGCTAGAAACTTCCCCTTTGGAGGATGGATGTCCCACGTCGTGAAGGAGCTTGCAGAGGTGTTCCCACGCAGAAAGACCGCAAACAAGCCTTGCTAGCTGCAAGGGTCGCAGTTAGGGTTTTTGGATGCTGCTGTGGCCCAGGAGGGACCAGAATGTCGCCAATTGCGTGAGGAGACAGATAGGGAGCCCTCACAGAAGCAGGCAGCACCCGGAGAAGTGCCGGAACAGGCACTACGAAGATGAGTGAACCGGAGCTCACCCGAAGTCACAAAAGGAGATCCCACGACGCTGGAGGACAACTCAGGAGGTTGTGCACTGCAGGTTAGAGTGTCGGGGACCCAGGCTTGGCTGTGCACAAAGGGAATCCTGGAAGAGTGCACAGGAGCCGGAGCAGCTGCAAATCACGCAGTACCCAGCAATGCAGTGTAGCGTGGGGAGGCAAGGACTTACCTCCACCAAACTTGGACTGAAGAGTCACTGGACTGTGGGAGTCACTTGGACAGAGTTGCTGAGTTCCAGGGACCACGCTCGTCGTGCTGAGAGGGGACCCAGAGGACCGGTGATGCAGTCTTTTGTTGCCTGCGGTTGCAGGGGGAGGATTCCGTCGTCCCACAGGAGATTTCTTCAGAGCTTCTAGTGCAGAGAGGAGGCAGATGACCCCCACAGCATGCACCACCAGGAAAACAGTCGAGAAGGCGGCAGGATCAGCGATACAAGGTTGCAGTAGTCGTCTTTGCTACTTTGTTGCGGTTTTGCAGGCGTCCTGATCAGTCAGCGGTCGATTCCTTGGCAGAAGGTGAAGAGAGAGATGCAGAGGAACTCTGATGAGCTCTTGCATTCATTATCTAAAGAATTCCCCAAAGCAGAGACCCTTAATAGCCAGAAAAGGAGGTTTGGCTACCTAGGAAGGAGGATAGGCTAGCAACACAGGTAGAGCCTATCAGCAGGAGTCTCTGACGTCACCTGCTGGCACTGGCCACTCAGAGCAGTCCAGTGTGCCAGCAGCACCTCTGTTTCCAAGATGGCAGAGGTCTGGAGCACACTGGAGGAGCTCTGGGCACCTCCCCTGGGAGGTGCAGGTCAGGGGAGTGGTCACTCCCCTTTCCTTTGTCCAGTTTCACGCCAGAGCAGGGCTGGGGGATCCCTGAACCGGTGTAGACTGGCTTATGCAGAGATTGGCACCATCTGTGCCCATCAAAGCATTTCCAGAGGCTGGGGAGGCTACTCCTCCCCAGCCCTGACACCTTTTTCCAAAGGGAGAGGGTGTAACACCCTCTCTCTGAGGAAGTCCTTTGTTCTGCCTTCCTGGGCCAAGCCTGGCTGGACCCCAGGAGGGCAGAAACCTGTCTGAGGGGTTGGCAGAAGCAGCAGCTGCAGTGAAACCCCGGAAAAGGTAGTTTGGCAGTACCCGGGTCTGTGCTAGAGACTCTGGGGATCATGGAATTGTCTCCCCAATGCCAGAATGGCATTGGGGTGACAATTCCATGATCTTAGGCATGTTACATGGCCATGTTCGGAGTTACCATTGTGACGCTATACATAGGTAGTGACCTATGTATAGTGCACGCTTGTAATGGTGTCCCCGCACTCACAAAGTCCGGGGAATTTGCCCTGAACGATGTGGGGGCACCTTGGCTAGTGCAGGGTGCCGTGCCCACACGCTAAGTAACTTAGCACCCAACCTTTACCAGGTAAAGGTTAGACATATAGGTGACTTATAAGTTACTTAAGTGCAGTGGTAAATGGCTGTGAAATAACGTGGACGTTCTTTCACTCAGGCTGCAGTGGCAGGCCTGTGTAAGAATTGTCAGAGCTCCCTATGTGTGGCAAAAGAAATGCTGCAGCCCATAGGGATCTCCTGGAACCCCAATACCCTGGGTACCTCAGTACCATATACTAGGAAATTATAAGAGTGTTCCATTATGCCAATGTGAATTGGTGAAATTGGTCACTAGCCTGTTAGTGACAATTTGGAAAGCAGAGAGAGCATAACCACTGAGGTTCTGGTTAGCAGAGCCTCAGTGAGACAGTTAGGAATCACACAGGGAACACATACATATAGGCCACAAACTTATGAGCACTGGGGTCCTGGCTAGCAGGGTCCCAGTGACACATAACAAAAATACTGAAAACATAGGGTTTTCACTATGAGCACTGGGCCCTGGCTAGCAGGATCCCAGTGAGACAGTGAAAACACCCTGACATATACTCACAAACAGGCCAAAAGTGGGGGTAACAAGGCTAGAAAGAGGCTACTTTCTCACAGGTATCCACTGGCGACAGTAGCCCACCATTCCCAAAAACATCCTGACATCTCTTTTTGTCGTTGGGGGGGTTCATTTGAAAGATGGCTGTTATTCTTTCCTTTGATATTCTCCTGGAACCTCTTTCGATCAAATGTCCTAGGTATTTCACCTCTTTCTGACAGTATTGCAGCTTCCTGGGTGACACCTTATGCCCATTTTTTCCCAAATGATTCAGTAATGCAATGGTATCGTATTTACAACTGTCCCTAGTTTTGGATGCAATCAGCAAATCGTCAATGTACTGCACAAGAGTCGAATTAAAAGGCAGTACCAGGGACTCCAAATCCTTTTTCAATATCTGATTGAAGATGGACGGTGACTCAGAAAACCCTTGAAGAATTCTGCACCAACTGTACACTTTATCCAGGAATTTGAAACTGAACAAAAATTGACTATCCTCATGAAGAGGTATCGAAAAGAAAGCTTGTGACAGGTCTATGACAGTAAACCATTCAGCATCACAGGGTACCTGGAACATTATTACCGCTGGATTGGGCACTACAGGGCAACATTTTACCACAATTTATTTATTTTTTCTCAAATCCTGTACAATTCGAACTTTTCCACAAGGCTTCTTTAAACCCATTATGGGTGAATTACACGGACTGCTCAAAACCTCTTTCAGGACTCCTTGCCTGAGGAAATCTGCAATTATTTGCGACACTTCGATGAGAACGTCTTGTGTCATATGATATTGTGGCACCTGGGGGAACACCGCATTTGGCTTTATCTGGACCTTAACTGGTTCTACCCCTTTTATTAGTCCTACTTCCTTTCCGGTCAGGTCCCATACTTTCTCTGTCACTGTCCCCTGTAACTCGACAGGCAAATCAATCAAGGTAAGCATCGGGAACAGAGTAATCAAAGGATAATCTTCATTAGTTGTTCCTGTGTCTTCTTCTAAAAACTGTCCTTCGTCTCCCTCATCATCACTATTTGTCTGTACCTCGATTCCGTCATTGGAACACGTAATTGAACATTTTGTCTTGCACAGTAAGTCCCTTCCCAGTAAGGATACCGGACTCGAGTCACAGACTACAAACCTATGTAGCCCCTGAAAGTTGCGGATCTCAACCTGCACTGGATCTGTAATCGGATTTGTCAAATACTGGTTTGCTACCCCAACCACTCTTATGGTACGCCCTGAAAGGGGCAATTTTGGAACCTCTGTACTCCTGACTGTAGAGCGTGTAGCTCCGGTATCAACCAGAAATGAGACCTTATAGCCCATCACTTTTCCTTCCACATATGGACCCCTTTGATCCACCTCTAAGGATGCTGTGAGAAAATGTACATAAACTTAATCATACACCATAGCTGCTAGGCATCTGTTTATCTTTATTATGTTGCCATGTGCTCGACAAACCTACTGAACTTTGATGATTGACCTTGTGTTCACAGCCTTGGGCTGCAATCTGCTTATCACTGTAATTTACTTGTTCTAACTGTAGTTCCGAGAATGTTTGTGCTTAATCAGTAACTGCCAGAACAGGTTCGTACAGGTCGTTGCCACCTCCTGCCAGCTGCATCTGTACCTTCTCCCACCACACGTGTATCCCTGAAATATTCTGAAGGCCGCAGAGGACCTTGAATACGCTAGGGGTGGAGTTGTCCTCTGACTAAGCAGTTTTGTGTGTGTATAAGGTTGGGTGCCCCAGAGTGAAGGGGCACCCTCCGTAGGATAGTCACTTGACTGTCCTGGGACTCTGTACTGGCTCGGGCTAGTAAACCATCTAATAAAACTTATCTTTTCTCCTACAGTTGGTGACTCGTCTGGTTTGTGTAATGTATGACTACATACCCTGAGGACTTAGGGTGTCCTTCCACCGCTGAGAGAGAATCAGCGTCATTTTCTCCCGGTTCCTCAGTTGGCGCCCGAACAGGGACACCATCCAGGCATCCAGGGGGTTGTCCCGGTGACGGAGGACTCATTGACGAATTTCCAAGGGAGGCGCCCCACATCTGATCCTGAGCACTGTTCTCTGTTGTGGACCTGCAGACTTTGACTACTGGGTCTTTCGGTCGCCAGAGACACCTCCTGGCGCTGTCTGGACTGTTGTCTTTGTCTTCTGTGAATAATCGGAGTCCCTGACTAAAACTGTCTGTATCTGTTTCTTTTAAAGGTAAAATCGCTCTTTGCAAAGATCGACGTCGGTGGTAAAACAGACCTAAGTTGTCTGATATCTAGTATGATATAGTAGAAGAAAGCATATTTGCATTTGAGTTGTTTTGAATACCACTGATGTAAGTAATTGAACGGTTTATTTCTGCAATATTTATTGTACTGTATACATAATGCCGGTACTGAGTCGTTTTAGAAAATGGTGTTGTTGTTGTTGTAACAAGGACTCCCGCCTGGAGGAAACGTGTCCTGCTCCTCCGGCCGGGACTCCAAATCATGACATGTATGTTAAATATGGGATAGGCCCTATTGTCTGGTCTGACATATGGAGGAAAAGAACGAGAACTAGTTCAGACCTACAATGGCCTATTCATGGCACCTTTGAAGAAAGTAAACTTAATTATTTACAGGAACTAATGTTTGCAACTAAAAGTAGACCAGGCATGTTCGACTCTTTGCGGATCTGGCAGAAAGAAGCAGACCAGAAACGCAAAAAGGCAGAGAAGGACGCTAAAAGAAATATGACTAGGACACTGACTGATAAAGCAGGTGAGTTAGACAGGACAGAACGTGAACAAGGCATTATGGCGTTTGACAGGACACACCGCTTGAATACTGATAAATGTTACCCTTCCCAGACACTTCAGGAAAAAAAGACGGAAGAAGACCCACTTATGAATGACTTGTTAGATAAGCCACCAATATACATGCCCCCGTTATACCCTGTTTTACCTAATTAACCACCGGTGCCAGGCACGCCTATTGTCACACCTCCCGTTGGGTCTAATACACGCACCCTACAGCCCCTTACCACTCCTGTGATACAGACGCCTCAGGAATATGGTCCCCAGGGTCTCACTGCTCCTCCTGCTACTATTCTTCCCCCTCTGAATAGATTACCCGTCTCATGGTCCGCGGAACACCCTACGACTTCTGGGTCAATAGTTTCTCCATCCCTTCGAGACACCCCGCGTCCCACCACTCCACGGAAGAGTACTTTACGGAGTCAGTTGTTCTCCAGTCCTCATGAGGAGGATGTGGTGGACGAGCTGACTCACCGATGGATGACTAACTGGAATGAGTATGGGGCACGGGATATTTACCAGACCATAAGGCAGTGGAGGACCCAAGTACGATTTCACGCGGCCTCTTTTATGTGTGAATTAGTCATCACCGAATACGAAGATACGGGAATACCGACCCTGGAGGGCCTGGTCGCCCTCCGAAACCATGCCTCCGGCGGAGTCCCCTTTGGGACAGACCTTTTTCTCTTATGTTGTCACCCTTCTTACGTTTCGGGACCGTCTGTATTTATGCGACTCCAGTCCCGACACCAGCATGTTCCCAATGAGGGAGGTCCCACCCGTCTGGCACGCACCAGTACCGGCGGTTGGGAACAACGCAGCAGTACCTGGCCACTTCCAACAAATATGGGTCCATACCCCATGGAAGAGGACCGAAACGTATGCATTCAAAGCAGCGTTACCCGACCCCCGAAAGAATCCAGCAGGTTATTATAAGGAGTTGAAACAGACGTTAGACTCCTGTGTAATGACATTGTCCGATATTGACATGTTGATGGCTGCGGTAGTTCCCCCCGACATTTGGACACGTATACGCTGTGCTGACCATGTTGCTGAACTCGGGGGTACCTGGGCAGCATTTGAAGGAGCTGAGCGTGCACGAACAGGGGGAGCAAAACCTGAACCAATAATATTAGCTCTCCCAGATCGCATTGTAGATTTCATGAAAACAATGTTAACGCCGCATAGAATAAATTGGGAAAAGTTGTCAGCTTGTAAGCAGAAAAAGGGTGAGAGTGTTTCAGACTTTTTCACTAGGTTTGAGAATATATTCTCTGACTTTAGTGGGCAGGATATGGCCACCGAAGGTGGACTCCGATTGTTTGTGGACAAATTTGTTGCTAACCTGTTACCTGACATAAACGCTAAATTGAAACTTTGTGAAAGTACTTGGCCAGTGACAACATCCACTGGTATTCTGACAATGGCCCAATATTACGAGAATAGGGAAATAGAGGAGCAAGAGAAAGCAGACAAAAAGATTAAAGATTTTAAGACAAAAATATTAATTCAACGGGCATATCCGCCGTCCCGTCCACAGCCTTCCAGGTCCCATTCCCAGGGCCCATCTAACAACAAACAACGACTACCACCTTCCCGCCCGTCTCTAGGGTATTACCAATGTGTGTACTGTAAAGAGGAGGGCCATTGGAAAAATGATTGCCCAAATAAAGTTGGCCCCTCCCGAAATATCGCCCACCCGGATAAAAGAGTACGCGGGCGCGCAGGCCCCTCCCCACAGAATACTGACAGAGACAGACAGCAAGAGGGACCGCGCTCGCACAGTACTCCGCGACAGAACCATTTTGACAATCCCTCCTCCAAAATTCTGCAGCGCCAATTTTTTAATGATGACTATGACCCAATGGAGGGACAAGGTTCCTCTTTTGATTAGGACAGCGTAGGCCAGAGGGGGGTGGGACCGGTCTCTATCCCCGTTAAACAGAATGGCCCTCACGTTGAAGTACAAGTCAACGGTACTCCTCGTATTTTTCTAGTGGACACAGTGGCCCTACTACAGCACCTTGCTCACCAGAATCACAAGGTTTCTCTCCCTAAATTGCAGTATTGTAGACAGCAGGTCACCTATCTCGGTCACCTCCGTGTGTAAGGAGGGACGTACCTTGACTGCTGAACGAGTACAAGCCGTTCGAAACATACCTGTCCCACGGACTCAGAGAGATGTGAGAGCCTTTATAGGCATCACTTCCTTTTGTCGTCAGTGGATTCCAACTTATTCCCTTCTCATCAAACCATTTTTTGTCTCTCATACGTAAGGATTGTTCTGAGAATATTGAGTGGAATGATGATTTCCAATCCAGTTTTGACTACCTTAAGCACGCACTCTGTACAGCACCTGTGCTAGGCATACCTGACTATCGTAAGCCCTTCCAGTTGTATGTCTGTGAGAAGGACAGATGTTCCCTGTCAGTATTGACCCAGGAACATAGGGGCAAACAGTGCCCGTGTGCCTATTTTTCGGCCCTGTTAGATCCTGTGGCCCGTGCTCTCCCGGGATGTTTTCGCGCAGTAGCTGCGGCTGCAGTTGCGGTGCGCCAGTCTGCTGGGATAGTAATGGACTCCCCTCTCATGTTACTGGTTCCACATACTGTTGATGCATTACTGACTAAGACAAAAACGCAACATCTCACAAATGCCCGTTTGACCACGTATGAATTGACACTTCTGGCTAGCCATATCACACTTCAGAGGTGTAACACACTCAACCCTGCCACCCTGCTGCCCCTCACAGAGGAGCTTGAGGATACCCACACTGATCTACATGACTGCATCCTTCGTACAGAAGATGAGACAAAAGGCAGAGTAGACTTGCAAGATACTCCATTACATGATCCTGATGGAACACTATATGTGGATGGTTCATGCCTTAAATTACCCGATGGTACCACCTCTGCAGCCTATGCTGTAACAACAATGGAAAAGATAATAGAGGCTGCTAGGATACCACAGAATTCGGCTCAAGCTGTAGAATTGATAGATCTGACGCGAGCTTGTGAGCTGAGTAAGGGACTGAATGTCAACATCTACACAGATAGCCAGTATGCCTTCGGGTGGTACACAATTTTGGTCGATTATGGGCAGAAAGAGGTTTTCTGACCTCACACGGTACCCATATTCAACATGGGACACTGATATCGAACCTCTTGTCCGCACTTGCACTTCCCCAGACCATGGCCATCATCAAGTGTAGCGCACACAAAAAGGTGACTGATGATGTCGGCCGAGGCAATGCCTTTGCTGACCAGATAGCGAAAGAAACAGCACGTGAAAAGATAGGATGTATGTACATAGTGGAAAATAGAAAGGAGGTCTTTGAGCATGAGATATTTGGGAACAAACTGAAAAGTGTACAAAGGATTCAGGCAGAGGCTACTGAACCAGAGCTAATTTCATGGAAGGAAGGAAAGGCCGAGTTTGACGAGGACATACAGTGTTGGACAGATCTGTCGCAAAACAAAAGATGGATGCTCCCTGATGCATTTATCTTACCAGTAGTAACGATGGCCCATGGTCCAGCCCATGTAAGTGCCAAAAGTATCTGTGACATACTTGACCCTGTTTGGGCTAATGATAGTATCAGGAAGACAGCAGACCATCCGGTTCGAACATGTATGATATGTTTACAACATAACCCAGGAAAAGGTACACCAGTCCCACCCGGACATTTTGGCCCCCCTGATTATCCTTTTGAAGTGTTACAAATGGATTATATTGAAATGGAAAGGTTTAACAATTTGAGATACGTCCTGGTCGTGGTTTGTATGTTTAGTAAATGGGTGGAGGCCTACCCAACTAAAGACAACACTGCTATTACTACAGCTAAAATACTCTTGAAAGAATTCTTACCCCGATTCGGGATCCCTCGATGTGTATGGTCAGACAACGGAAGTCACTATACTGGACAGGTCATGAGGAAGGTCTGCGAAGGTCTAGGTCTCCGCCAGAAGTTTCATGCAGCCAATCACCCCAATCAGCAGGCTTAGTAGAGAATTATAATGGTACACTCAAGTTGAAAATATCAAAAATATGTGCTGATTGCGGTATTACATGGCCAGACGCACTGCCCCTAGCATTATCATCTGTTAGGATGACACCCCATTCTAGGTCAGGGTTGTCACCACACGAGATAGTGATGGGGAGGCCGGCGAACGTTTGGGGTGTTCCACGTCCTCGTAAATACTCTGACATTGAGCATCCTGTCTTGCTGGATTATCTCGCTGAATTTAGTAATTCTTTACATCTGATTCGTCAGCAGGTACACGAAGCACTACCCTCTGTGCCCACCAATCCAGGCCACAACTTGCAACCTGGTGATTGGGTCTTCACGAAGAATTTTCAACGAAAAAGAGTCTTGAGCCCCGCTGGAAAGGTCCGTGACAGGTCCTCCTGGCTACTCGAACAGCAGTCAAAGTTGAGGGAGCCAAGAATTGGATACATGCTTCACACTGCAAGAAAATGCCTCTGTTTGTATCCTGTGAAGGCATAAAAGGTGGTGACTGCCCAACAAGGAAGGACAGTTCCAATACAAATACAGAAAGAAATAAAGAACAGAACAACAGTGCCTTGCAGGGGGCCTCTCCAGATCCTGGTCCCACTGAACAGTTGTTTCCTGACCATACCGTACCGAATTCCACCAGATACAATTTTCGCCCACGAAAAATGAGAAACTAAGAACATGAACTAGTTGCTTGTCCCCTGTACTAAGTCTGACAATAGCTGCAGGGCCGTGATTTTGTCTGTTGGGGCGGACCAGAGTGTGTCAATAGGACTGCTGGAATCACCCCTCAGTGAAGAAACCAACAGTCACGGGCAGCACCTACGTTGGACTGAACTGCTAGTGGGACAAGCAATAAACAGAAATGGGCGTTATACAGGAAGACAAGAGGAAAATGCAGAAAATAAAATATTGGAAAAGACTATTGGGCCCGCGTATCGCTTGCCTCACCATAACAGTGCTATGTCTGGTACTTCTGGCCTGCACTGGATGGTTGATACATGATTCTGACTCAAAGGTCTCTCCAACTCTGTCACCGCCTCCAGAACACAGCCATGTTTCCTTACCACCCAATGACGAAGGACGACGCAAGGAATATGAAAAAAATACCTTCATATCTATGTTACATCAACATCAGCTGGCTGTAAATAGAACAAATTGTTGGGTATGTGGCTTGCTACCAAGTTCAGTGCAAAAAGGGTTGCCATATATTTCATTTCCTTTTTCTTTCGATGGCTCCTGCAGCGCCTGGTATGAACTATCAGCCATCTGGGCTACCTCAATGGATGCTACTAATTCTGGACTATTGATCACCCACCTATACCGGTTATGTTGGCCTACTGGAACGAGAGTCTATGGAACAAAGGAAGAAAAGTCAGAGTATGCTGACTGACGAAATAAGCCTACTGACATATATTTTTTTATCTTTTAATACCACACCTCGGATTGACCGCAGTTTTCTTGTAATACAGGTCAAGGCTCCACTTTGTTTTCAGAAAAATGGTAATAGAAGTGTAGGTGCCAGCAACTGTAATGCTACAATAATATTGAATGGAACTGATTGGCCTACCATGATACCGTCAAGAAACACGTATTTTGTTTGTGGTAATAATGCCTACACCTCCTTGCTGCCCACCTGGACTGGCACGTGTTACATAGCTTGGTTACTACCACCAACTTACACAGCTGGCCCTCAGCACCACAGAACTCGAAGAGGGGTGATATCCGCAGAAGATACCTCAGCACAAGAAGCAATGGACTACTTTAAAGGAGTCCTTCCATTTTGGGGTCCTATGACGAACAGTAGGGATATCAGATATCTCACACGAGTTGTGGAGGCAACAATTAACGAGACTGCTGGGGCCCTGAGCAACATCACTGCAGAACTCGCTGCTGACCGCCTTGTTACTCTTCAAAATAGAATGGTACTTGACATCATACTAGCAGACCGTGGTGGAGTCTGTACTTTGATCGGATCGAGCTGCTGCGTTTATATACCAGACAATGCCCCTACAGTATATAAGGCCATTCAAAGATTGCATACAATGGCCTCCACAATACACCAAGATGAAGGAACATGGTCCTTAACCGACTGGTTTTGGGGTTTGATTTCCTGGGGCTGGAAGATACTAATATTCTTTTGTGTGCTTGCTGCTGTATTCCTCACCTGTTGTCTTTGTGTACAGTGCCTACCTGCTTTGTGCGGTTGCTGTATGGCATCCCTTGCCCCCTGGCCTGTTCGCCCTCCTCAACACACGGCTATGCTGTCCTTTGAGCAGGAGATAAAAGACCTTATGTCCATTAACATAGACACTGAATGACGTTCAAACTTGCCTCACAATGGCAAAAGGAGGGATTGAGAAAATTTACATAAACTTAATCATAAACCATAACTGCTAGGCATCTGTTTATCTTTATTATGTTGCCATGTGCTCGACAAACCTCCTGAACTTTGATGATTGACCTTGTGTTCACAGCCTTGGGCTGCAATCTGCTTATCGCTGTAATTTACTTGTTCTAACCGCAGTTCCGAGAATGTTTGTGCTTAATCAGTAACTGCCAGAACAGGTTCGTACAGGTCGTTGCCACCTCCTGCCAGCTGCATCTGTACCTTCTCCCACCACACGTGTATCCCTGAAATATTCTGAAGGCCGCAGAGGACCTTGAATACGCTAGGGGTGGAGTTGTCCTCTGACTAAGCAGTTTTGTGTGTATATAAGGTTGGGTGCCCCAGAGTGAAGGGGCAGCCTCCGTAGGATAGTCACTTGACTGTCCTGGGACTCTGTACTGGCTCGGGCTAGTAAACCATCTAATAAAACGTATCTTTTCTCCTAAAGTTGGTGACTCCGTCTGGTTTGTGTAATGTATGACTATATACCCTGAGGACCTAGGGTGTCCCTCCACCGCTGAGAGAGAATCAGCAACATTTTCTCCCGGTTCCTCAGCTGCAAGCCTGCACTCTTCAGTGTCTGAGCTATTGTCTGACCATTCCCCATTCATTCCATTTTCACCTTGTAATGGGAATTGTTGTACTGTATTGTTTTGACTCGTTACCTGACCTGTGACCTGTTGAGGAAGCATCACCTGTTGCTGTCCCATCGGAGCCATTGGTAATTGCATTTGCTGTCTAGGTACCATAGGAATCTGCTGTTGTACTGGTTGCATTTGTACTGACTGAAAACGCAGCATTTGTATCTGTTGCATGGGCTGTACCCTTGCATTTGTACCAGATTGTTCTGAAAATTCGGGTTTTGGTGCCTCATTTTCAGGCCGCGTACATTTTGTAATGTACCGACATTGGCTCTTTGCTGAACAACACCATCCTGCACCAGATTCGGGCACTCCCGTTTCCAGTGCCCCACGCACCCGCACACGTGACATGGTGACATCTTTTTCACTCCTTGTACATCATTTTGAACCACAACAGTATTTAAATCCGGACCGCGATTCACAAACCCTCGGCCTCAACCTCTCGGCTGTGTCTGAAACGCACCATTCATTTGCGGTTGCTGCTGTATCATCTGTTGAACTCCATTTCCCTGTATTCCTGCCTGTGCAGCCCTTATCTGCATCACCATCACTTTCTCTTTCAGTTTCTTCTGCTTTAATTCAATCTCATCACTACAGTATTTTGCATACTGCAACACCTCATCAATCGGCTTCGCTTGCCAACAAATCAAATGATTCTTAATCATATGGCTAACCTCTGGTCTCAACCCTTCGACGAATCTAAATACAAGATGATTCATGTCCTTCGGTTCAATTGTTTCAGTACCACTATAGTGTTTGAATGCCTTTAGTAATCTCTCATAGTAAGCATGTATTAATTCCTTAACCTCTTGAGAGGTCCGGTCGATTTTCTGCCAATCAGTCACCTTCGGCGACACCTTTTGCTTCAAAAACTCAATCACCTTATGATAATACTTCATCACCTCTTCAGAGGGTGCCCCGGTCACCTTATCTTTTGCCGGCTCCTTTGTCAGCCAATCTACCCCTCTCTTGCACTCGAGCCACAGATCAGGCGGAACAATGATCTCAAATAAAGTATTCAAGTCCTCCCAGAGACACTTCGCAAGTTTCACAAACCTATCTGTTTGCTGATACCATTTGATCAGTTTTTCTCTCAATCTGGGATAATCGTTAGTAAAAGTAAAAGATAGGATGTCTCCTCTGGACAACAGTACATGAACTAAGACACCACCAGCAGTTTCTCTCATAGGTAATATTTTTACTGATTCCAAATCAGGTGAGGCCTTAGCTTGATTAGACCCTGGACTGTCACCCTTTTCCTTAACTCTTTTCTTTGCCCACCTGCCTTCCCATTTCTCCAGTGCACCCCAAAGTTGTGCACTTTGCAACAATTCTCTCAGGTGTGCCTTCATTCCTGCAGACCTCATGTGCTCAAAATCTTTGGTATCAAAATCCAATCTGTAACTTCGTTTCAGGTGTTTAGTACTTCCGATATCAATATTGTATTTATCTGCCAGGTTCGCTAATCTCTGATGCACCTTGCCTACCTCCTTGGTAATCTTAGAACACAGAAATCTTAATTCTGCTTCCGTGTATGACTCCAATCTGTTTACTCCCATTGTTCCTTCTACTAACTCGGCAGCTTCTGCCACTAATCTTACAAAGTTCAGGTATTCGTCTTGTTTTTCTTTTTCTGGCTCGACTGTAACTACTGCAGCCTTTTGAGAAGTATAAGTCTTTTCTAACCATTCATTTAGCTGTTGAACTGTGAAACCCTGCAATGAGATGTTCCCTGCATGTATCATTGGTGAATGTGAGGTGTTTGTACTCATTGTCTGTGGAGTTAAAACGCTTGGCGCATTGCTTCGATGGGTGCTCCCACTGGACTAAGGTCCATTAAAGACCTCGGCTGTTCAACCGCTTGTTCTCCTGGGGCCATTATCTGTGGAGTTCCCACGGACCCTCCTCTTATCACGTCTTGAGTCATCACTCCCTGATCACATACACCAGTTTTGCCCTGCGCCTACAATGGCACCGGTGGACCAACAGTAATTGGTAATGATATGGCAGCAGGTGTCTGACCCGGTCCCAGACTTCGTGGAGCAGTAACTCCATAGGTCTGTTCCAAGGCACCCGGGACAGGTACTAATGGTGGACCAGCTACAGGGTTGTATCTTGGTATCAACTGTGGTTGCGGTTGAGACAATAATTTCGGAGTTGACTCAATCTGCACTAATTTTGATTTTGTGTATATCGGGTCTGGCGGCACTATCAGATTTGTAGTAGTCTCAAGTACTGGGACGTCTGGGTAGATTCTCTGTATCTGCGGTGGAGGTTGCAACTGTATCGGTATGTCTGGTGCAGTGGGTAGACTGACACCATTCTGTATCGAAGCCGTATCACTAGTCTGTACCGTATCAGCAACTCCCTTTTCCTGCGTCTGGTTCCCAGGATCCATGCTAGTGCTTGGAGCACTATCGCTCACCGCATAAGGTGGCGGGCGATCATGTAGTAATCTATCCATAAATTCCTCATCATCTGAATCATCTTCCTCTTCCCAAGGTCTTTTATTCTCTTTAGATTTGCCTGAGTCTTTATCTGTCTTACAGGAGGCTTTCTTTCCCTGCGTCTCTTCTCCCTGTGCTATTGCTGGGAACAATTTTATTCCATCGACTATTCCCCTTCTCCACATCTTACTCTCATCGTTCCATCTAGCCTCTGCATAAGATTTGTCTGCCCTTCTCAGCCTTCTTTGAAACTTTTCTTGCCTCTGTTTAAGAGCCATTAGTTCCCAAACTGCTAAAGCCTCGTACTGTGCTGGTCTTGGAAGTGGTTTCTGGGTACTTAACATCCATCTCAGATTTTCTAGCACTTTCGTATTGAATGTTCCATATTCTGGAAATGCCAAACATCCCTCCTTCTCTGTCAATTTGTGCCACTGTTTCATCCATAAACATGGCGCAACACCTTTCTCCTCCATGACTATATAGGCTGGAGTACCCTCAGGTGGTGTAGGTTCCCCTTCAGTCACTATAATATATGCATCTCATTTCAGAGCACTCTTAAATGCTTTGACAAAATTCATTTTACGATTTTCTCTTGTTTGTATTTTATTCAGAAGTGACTTAGTTCCCAGGACACTCTTCACCCACCTTTCTCAACCTATTGCCTCTCACGGACGGCAGCCAATCCGTGCGCGACCCCTCTCGACAACCGACCTATCTCAGCGCAGCACCACTGACGTCACACTCTCACACTGCAGCTGACAAAGTCTTGCGGCTTGTCCGCTCCTCACTAAATTAATACAAACTAATGCAAATTATTACGAGCAGCTGAAATGACAACACAAATCTGCCGGTTTACTACAGGAAGGGTAATACATTTGCTTCTAAACTTTACAGAGATTTCCCTTGAAGCCTCGGCCGCTACTTTCTCCTTGTCAGTTCCCACATACGCAAGCAGAATTCGACCCGCAAACTCTACTCTCGACTTGTCAATGGCTCATCCTAGTGCACTTTAGAATTTGCCAAATCTCCATCGAAGATTTCACACATACGTTTAACGCAAACCTGACTTGTCAACCACGCCCGATTGACCTATTAAACCGCACAGATTACAACATAAGTGTCTCCTACACTTGTCAACATACTCCGGAGTCTTAGACCACGACAGGTCCGTACATAACAACCAACCACGTGGATAATTTTGAGCATTAAGCGCCACACTCATATGAAGTACGCCGACTTCCCTACTCTCATACTGCGGAGTACGCCTACTCCTACTAAACAATACACATTTGACCTAAATACACACAAATCTTATAATCACCCGCAAAAGGCATAAGCTTAGCAAGCGCAAAACTCTAAACCACACATTATGGCGCCAAGAACATCCCCAACTCACTTAGGCAGGCTCCGAGATCCCGGGAAAGTCATGGTGAACTTAGAAACCCATCATACCTCCAATTTGCATTATCACAGAAAAACAAATTAAACAATAATTCTCCGTCCTAGGGCCCCCAAGGGCCAAAACCGTTGCTCTGCTACCAGAACTGTTAACGCGTCCTTTTATGTTAGTTTATACACATTAGGACTCGTTTTAGGCCAATGAATCTTGTGACCCAGTGGTGAGACACCGTAGGACGAGATAACTGATCAATATGTCAAGCAATATATCAATAATGTCATCAATATTCACCACCACAATGCACTTTACTTTGGTTAAAGACATTATTCAAATTGTCGACGCAACCATGACCTTTCAGCCATGAATAACCACACCTTTTGATAGAATTTTATGAATTTTATTCCCTATTGATTACAATCTACGAGCAGAAGAGTCAATCTCAAAACCAAGAAGCATAAGAGTATAGTCACAATATGACAACTGTGATAAGATTTCATTAGTGCAAGAATCACAAACATAAGGACATAGCACGGCGTAAACATAGGTCAGAATACAATGGATATCACGTAAGTCTCAGTTCAGCATATCGCAACATCAATCTTTTGTCTATTTGCGTCAGTCAGAGTGATCTCCTGTCCTATCCACTAATTAGCATCAGCATGTTGGGCTTCATGCAAAATAATTTAGAACATCAATTTAGAAAACATCTAACTATGGCCTCTAATCAAAAAATGAGCAGTTGGTACCTAGAAAGGAAAAGCAAACAGACAAATTACATATTGCATTGTCATAATTACCCTCCAAGGATTAGGTCAGCACACAGGATCAGTCTTCGTCTTCAGGACATCAGTCAAAACGCCATCAGTCTAACTTGGTCTAAAGGACAGGGGACACTTCCCTCATAAGGAGGAGAAGCGTAAAGGGCAGTCTATGGATGAGGATGGTTTATTAAGTCTCAAGTCACCAAACAGAGAGACAGGGTTTCTAGATGAAATCGTCAGCATTCCCTACCTAGTTCTAACGATCCTTCTGTGACATAAGTCTTTATCCCTTTTTCGTAATACCTTCCCCCAAAATCCTATTGGACATTTACTATACCCCACTCTCTTTAACCTATCAAATTAAACATTAGGTAATTCCAATTGTCACCCCATGATAATTCATAACATTTTGATTGGTCTTCGTAATTGACGCCTTCGGAGGTGGCACATCCGGGGGGTTTCTTCACCACTTGGCACGTCTTTTCGGGTCATGAGTTCCTTTGTCCATGGTCTAATGTCCTTGTACGTTGGACTAATCTACTTTTGTTTCAAATTGTATTTAGATTCATACTAAGGCAGCTAGCATGCGGATGAGAACAGAATATGGTTTGATACATAAAAAGAAGAAAAGGAACAAATGCAGGGTCATGGCCCTTTGCGAGTCAGCACACTGGAAAACAGAGAAAAATGCTTTAATATGAGAGCTCGGCAGCTAAATCTACAATTTACGCTAACTTAAGGCCTATGAGATTTAATACAATTGCAATATCGTAAATGTTAATATAAAACCATAACATGAACAGTTTTACTCATTATTGTTAGTTCACGTATATTTTTATAACCACACACATTATAGTCGTAATTCAGATGCGTGTTTAAGCGGAACACTAATTATTGTCGTTTTCTATGCCGCATCATTAATCATTGATATAAGCATTTCACTTTTAGTATATGTAATATTTAAACTACGCTCTCTCATCTGCAACCAAGGAAACCACTTCTAGAAGTTGTTGGAAGGGACACCTTCCTGCACAAAAACAATCACAAGAGATGTTTTCTTCTGTCTATGTGTGCATTTTGCAGTACACATAGAAAGAGGAAAAACGGGGAGAAATAAAGATATTTATCCCCCTTGCATCCCTTTATCCTCCCCCTGAGACGGCATAGGAATCTGACGCATTCCCAGACTTGTAAATTTGGGAATCTGTCAGATTCGTTCAGGTTCTATGGGTGTCGCGTGGAAACACCCCAAGCAACACCCATGGCACGCCCCATTCATGCAGTGTTATGCATGGAAGGGGTCCATATTTAGAATGCCATAAGAAGTCACACAAGGTTGCTTTGCGTGGCCTTGTAAATATGGGCCTGCACACTGCGCCACCAGAGTGTCAAAAAAACATGACGCTCCAGTGGGACAGTGTGCCATTGGGGCCTCGTATACTTTGGTCAGAATCCAGTAAAAATATATCTCTAACTGTACTTGTATACAAAGGCCTCACTCATTCTGTGCCATCGAGGGCCACGTAATGAATCTGCATGTTTATGCCAGTTCTCTCCACACCTGCTGCCTGTCATAATTCACCAGAACTGTGGCTGGTCCAGTTGACTGTGACATCACCTGTGACGTCACAGAAAAAGCTTCCTGATAAAGGTCTCTGAGCTACACTTCCTGTCCTCACTTGCTGCTCACAATGCTAATGTGAATGCCTGCCCTCCCTACCTGCCCCTATGAACCATCCTTCCCAGTGCCCCTTCCCCTCCCTGTTCCCACCAGGTGCTCCTAGTCTGTCCTCATTGACCCAGCCTGTAGTTAGTTCATCCAGCCCCCATGTATGAGCCCCTGTGCCCTGTAATCAGAGAAGTGTGCTAGAAGTTAGAACCAAGCTATGAAAAATGTCAGTGTTCGGTCCCCCAAAAATTGTTTACCAGAAAGGAATCACCACCTACCAGGATTCCTACAGACCACCGCCCCCACCCCCTAAATTATGGAAACCAAAGCTCCCGGAAAAGACAGTAAGTGTGAAACTCTCCAAGGGTTTTTATCTACCTACAGATCTAGCAAGATATTGAGTCAGAAATGTAGCGTGGCCGTGGATTGTGTCTTAAACCACAAACATGCATTTGAGAGGGAAGGACTTGTGTTTTTTGGTCTTTTTGTAGTTTCCGTTGTCTCTTTTCTCATTTACTTTCAAAGACTTCACATACTCTCTCAAGTGAAGGGATTGGACAGTGGAGTCCACCCAATTAAGTAATTATCTGTGACGATAATGAGAAATCCTGCTAGGGTATCACAAGAGTAGCATTAAGGAAATCGTAGATTTATGTGGTTTTAACAATTTTTGTTAACCTCATTCCCTGGACTATAAATTGTACTTCTTTAGACACCTCCTTCTAAGGATGGGAAGAAGATACTTTGAAATAGATTCCACTGGCTATCCATCTACCTTGGGATGATAGCAGGGCATTAACTAGAGCAGTCATAAGGAACAGTTATAGAGCGGTGTAGAACACGGACACCATCTGATTAGAGTTTACCAAAGATCTCTTCTGCACCTGTGGTTGTCTACATCACCTCGGTGTTTGTTGAGAATTCTTTAAGTGATTTTTGGCACTAGCTGTTGGTGCTTTAAGATTGTCTTGCCATATAACTGGCCATTAAGACTGTGGTAGCATCAAGAAAATTGAGGAATTTCCCTTTCTGTAGGCAACATACCAAGGTACAATGAAAAGCACACTTGCAAAGCAGTGGAGAAATTGTTGATCTAAGAGAAGAGTTCATCAATGGTGCTTGGACCATTTTCTGTGGATTTTCTCTGGTGCATATGAAAGGCGCATCACTGCTTCCCACCAACCAGAAGCTTGCTGTGGTAATGTTCTGCATATCGTCTGGAATTCTAATTGAAGTGTTGACGGCTGTCCAACAGTGGTCTAGTAGTGTTGGATCCAGGCCACATTTTCATAATATCCACTTGAGTTTAAATTTGCATACAAGGCCACAGTTCTAAATGGGAATCTTTAACGTGCATAATATGTGGTTATTTGGCCTGGATCCAGCTCTCCCTAGCCAGCTCTCATTGGTCATACAGATGCTTGAAATGTGGCATGCATGCAGCCCGCCTGGAGCTACGTCGGGGCTCCATTTTCCAGCTGATCCTGGGTGCCGTTCTTTGCATGAGATGTCTCACTGGGATTCTCACTGTGGTGAATGAGATGATTTGCAGCATACTGCCTAGTAACAAAGCACACTGATATGAAGAGCTCGTCGGTCACCTGCTGGGGCATTTATAGATGCTACTTCTCTCCTAAATTATGCGACTAAGAAGTTTATCATGAGCATTATTTAATCGAAAAATGCGGACACGAGGCTGTACTTTTAAGAAAAGCTCTTGAAATAAATACTTTGAAAGTTGGTGGACTACTTACAACCATTGTTAGGTATCAGAACAGGGTATTTATGTGCCATCCGAAGTCACAAAGTCTGAACAAATGTATGCCACCACAATGCATAATACTAAAAGCAAGTGTACCAAAAACGAAGTGAAGAACCATCCTAGTGGACACGTGGTGATGAGGAAGCATGTGAAGTGATTCATGCCGGCAAGGTTTTGGTTACTGATCTAACATGGTCGACCGTCATGTTAATATGGTAAGTTGATAGTAAAAGAAAGTGTGTAAAAGAGAGCAGTGGCAATTAAGTAAAATAATAATAGTATATAAAAGAAAAAGGCAAAGATATGGTATATAAACAGCTTTAGTTGCCCCTGCAAAGTTTTTGTTAAAAACGAAATAAACCTAATAACATGAAGAGTCTTGGGTCAGCCCTCATCTGTCACAGCTTGCTAAAAGAGCCATTCACAGTCAGGATGAGCCCACAAACAACATACATTGGGTAGGGCGTGGGACTGCCTCCTTCAGCCATCGCTCTGTAGTGTCATCACATTTTTATTAACCTGCAGAGCAGCCGTATATTAAAGAAAAATCAGGGAGGGCGAGTGATGGCATACTGTCTGGTTATGCTGAATCCATGCAAGCAAGTGGTGAGCATGGAGAGCGAAGGAGGCCTTCTCCAGGCATCCCTACCATCACTTATCATCCCCGAGGGGGGGGCAGGCGCTCAGTGTCAACACCAGCTGCAGCCCCATTGGCTGGTGAGGTCGTAATATAAGCAAGGACATCGTCGTGGACACAGTGGTGTAACGAAACCTGAGGGTCTCCCACTGCAAAGTATATGGGGTGGGGGGCTTCAGGCAAGAACGATACATGAACCAGTCTTTCTTTCGTAGCGCAACTACAATCTGGAGCTCTCTGCCTCCTCACTCCGTCTAACCACCTGCCTAGCAACCTTCAAAAAGGACCTCAAGCTCCTCCTATTTGACAGACCCCTTGGTTAATTCACCCTCGACCAGACTTATTTACTTTCTCCACTGTGCTCTGATCTGCTTTCGTTTAGCTGTTCACAGCCTCTGCTCTGTTGTTGTAACTGTCTCTTGCAGTAACTCCTGTATACATACTCTGATGTAACTGTCTGAGTTCAACTATTATTAATGTAACCCACTGTAACCCTGAAACCTGTATGTTGTAAAGCGCTCTGATGCCTTCGGGCCATGTCCGCTCTATATAAAACTTAAAAAAAAAGAAAAATAAGGAGCTTCCGCCCGTGCACAGTGCACTATGCTGAGGGAGCCCTCTGAAGTCTTGGTGCCCCCCCGGGCTACTAGTGCTAATGTTACACCGCTGCGTGGGCAGAAGAAACGCAGCGGCACCTCAATCCCAATGTTAATCTGTGGGCCAAGCTAAAATGGCCGCCACAACCACAGACACTGCTGGGACCTTCATTAGCGGGTGGTTCCCTTTGCAGATGTGGCTGCGCGGACTGCACTCAGCCTGGAACACTCAGTCACGTAGCCTAGGCCATTGGCTCCACCATGGGCAGTCTCTACAGGAGCAGAGCACTAATGCCTCTCCAGTGGAGATCAACCCAATGAGTGCCTGTCCGAGGCTGTGCCACAGCGGCTTGTCTTTACTGTGTCTCGCACGTCACTTGCAGGCATTAGCTCATGTTTGCTCCCTTTAGCTTGCATGCACCAAATACTGGTGCCTGCATCCTCAGATAGGCTGAAGTGCGACGCTATTTGAGGCCGGTTTCTACCCTGCCTGCCTGCTTCAGTTCCCCTCTTTGTGATGAGGCTGCTGCTTTAACAACCTGTATCTAAGGCGCTCCGCCACGCCCTATCGCACTGCATCATGGGAAAGAGGGGAACATTTGGCAAATGGGGGCAATCTTGTGTGAGAGGCCCAAGGGCAGTGAAAAGGTAGTACTTGGGAATTGAGGAGGGTGAATTGGCAGTCCATTTCCAGCTTTGTATAAAAAGCATAACTGTCAACATGTGATTCTCCAAAATAAGTTCAGCCCATCTAAATGGAAAAATCAAGTAGGACCTGTCTTGGGGAGTCAGAGGTCCCACGGTATAAGTGTGACAGGTTGAGATTTAGGATACGGTGGCTCCTTCCCTGCTGAGTACACCAAATTACTCCTCTTGATCCCCCTCCACAGTGTTTCCTACATTCTCTGCGACAACACTACTCTCTAGGCTCCACTGAGCTCTAACCACAGTACCCGGTGCAAACCACGCACCTTGCACCTTCTCAGGGTGCTCACACATTTGTATAGTCTCTCCGCATCTGTGTTAACAAGACCATTCCAGTGATGTAGACACTTGAGTGTTCCAATCACTGTGGCCTATTCTTTAGGTCCTGGTCAGTGGTTCTTTGGCAGTATCTCTGGTTGTTCTTGTCATTCTTTCTTAAATGGTTGCCACAGACACATTGAATAATGTTTTTAAAGGGGTCAACTGATGAATTATGTCACAATAGGTCTCAAAACCCAAGCAGACATCATCATCGTTTTTTTCAGTGAAAGACCCCTTTAATATACTATTTGACCCTCTAATGTATTGTCATTTGGAAGCACAATTAACAAAGAGCCATCTAGATTGCTATCAGTAATGATTTTTAATTGTAGATGCTTCTGCATGCACCATGGGTTGAATGATAATCTACCATTGCACATCACAAGATGTTTTTAGATGTTTTAGTGCATATGCATGCCAGTTTCTTATTTTGTTATCCCATTCAAATCAGATGTATTGTTTTGCCAGCACTTGTTTTCATTTAAGCAGTTGGATTGTGCACCCTTCTGCATGTGTGTAAACATATGTGTGTGCATGTACTATGACCTGCTCAAAATTACTGACTAAAATGTGTAGAAGTCTGCCACAGTGAAAAACTTATAAAAAAAGAATTCAGTGCATGAGATCAATGCTTTAATTTATAATTATTCAGTACACTTTTGAGATATGAATAGCCTCTCATGCATTGCAATGCAAGCTCTCCATATGGGGTTTTTGGTTCATCAAACAGCCAATAGCATGAGGTGATAGTGAAAATACTCCTCTGGGAGGAGCTGAAGCCCATTGTATGTCTATTTGAAGAATTGCAACACCACCTTGTGGTGGCGCTGAGTGGCTTGATAAATCCAGAGTAATGCAAGACAGCTCTGTGTTGTGTTACTCTGTCCCAGGTAGGCGTTTCTTAGGTGGTGCATGGGTGTTCCCATGCAAAAATCTGGGATTTTGACACATTCCCACATTTACCATAAGTGGTAGACCTGGGAATGCGCCAAAACTGCAACGCCTCCCTAGGTGAGACGTAGTGAGGAGAAATATCTTTATTTCTGCTTATTTTTTCCTCTTCCTATGTGTGTTGCATTCTGCAGCACAAATCAAAGAGAAAAATGCCTTAGGGATTGCTATGGTGAAGGAAGGTGCCCCTTCCTGCACAAAAACAATCCTGCTTACAACACAGGCACCCTTGTACCATGGTGCAAGGCTGCCTATATTGGCACAAGGCAGCACATTGTGCGCCAGAGCTGAGAAAAAACAAAAATGTGCTGTATAATGTTAAATACGGCACATTTCTGCCCTTTCCCTGTCACGCAGCACAGCGCAGTGTGTCATTTTTTTGCTAAATATGCCCCTAGGCACCTATAAATCTAGCAGAAAGCTGCATTGTCAAGCCAGACCTAGAAATAAATAGTTAGCCACAGGTGGCCAACAACATCATGGGTGTATCATCTATTGCAGGGATACTCAAAGTACGGACCGGGGGCCGCATGCGGCCCTCCTGACCTTTAATTGCGGCCCCTTTGTGAACAACAGCACTGGGCTGCTGTTCACTTGACAACGCAGAAAAAATCGTAAAGCTGTGAAATGGGCATACTTTATTTACACTTTATCTAAGAGGCCTAGACAACTTATCTTTAGGAACAAATTTATTTAGTTTTAACGATATCTTTCACTAGACATGTAAGAACATGACAAACTGTTAGCAAACTTCAAAAAAGTGTCTAAATGCATGAGCGTTTTACCTTACTTTGCGCACCCCCTCGTGCCCACCTTCCATCACCCTCCTACTCTCGGCCTACTGGCACCAGTGCGGCCCTCGGGCATGCCACAGACAGTGTTTTGTGGCCCTCGGGGAAATGTTTGCGAGTACCCATGATCTATTGCCTTTGTGCATATTGGTGTCTATTAGGAAAATGGATTGGTAGCTTGAGATATATATAAAAGTAGATCCAAATTGTTTAACACTGGGGCAAAAATAGCCCCATTCTACAAAAAACTCCACTTTGTGCAAGAAATAATGGACTGTAAATGCCAATAACAGACCTGGTATGATGTGTGGTTTTGGTCTGATATCCAGAAAGCGTTCAATGAACGCAAATTAATCTGGGGAGCGCCTCAGTGCTCATCGCTCAGTCCCACCCTTAACATCGACCTCGCACATGACATTAACATCCTGTCCTACGCAGATAACATGCACCTCATTCTCTCCCTATCGAACAAGATCCCCAACACAAGTTCACCACCTGCATGGCCAAAGTTGCTAGTTGGGTGAAAGCCATCTGCCTCAAACTCAACACAGGCAAGACGTAAGTAGTGATCTTTGGCAAGAACATTTCACCATGAGCAGCCGAAATCAGACCCACACCCCAAAACCCACAACAGAATAATCATCAACAGCAACTGGACATTATCACATGTAACACGGTCACTGGATCCTATTTTCACACATGCCGACAATGCTGAGGAAGAACTTCAGATGGCTCCCAAGCAAATCTAGGAAACTGCCACTCATACCCAAGTCACCATAAAGTTGTATTATGGGAACACTACCCTATGCTGAGATCACCAAGCAACTCATTAGAAAATAAAAGCCATTCAGAACTCAGCAGCCATACTCAACCTCAACCTCCCACAGAGAACCCACATCACACCACATTTCAGGGACCTACACTGGCTCATGACACACAAACATGCTCAATTCAAACCCATCACATTTAAACGTTCAATGCACTGCACAACTCTGGCCCCACCTACCTCTACTGTCGCATCTCCTTCCACCAACCATCCAGATATCTCTCTCCTTAGGACTCCACTCACATACATCTCACGCATATGCAGAACCAGATTAGGAGGACAAGTTTTCTCTTACCTCCTACTGAAGACCTGACTTTTCAATTAACCAAACTAGCATAGGCAGGGCTAGGCACACACACCTGCTCAGCACCAGATATCAACCAGCGTTTTAAAGAAAAATTTATAAGTACTGACTTTAATGCATACCAAAGTTAGTCTGGTCTTCTGGCTTGCTATTTATTGCAGGTATCAAAGAATTTGTTTTGTGTACACCGTTAGCAATTAATGCGACAATAAGATGCTGTATTAGAGAGTCATCTGCAAAATCTTGGTCCTCTGCAGTGTAAAATGAGGTTATTGTTACTAGTTGTAGATAGTGCTGCTTCATCTGTTGTGCTTGTGGTCTGTTGCAGCAGTGTGGTCTAGTACTGTTCTTGTGTTATGATTGTGTTGATGTTTAGTGTCAGACATATTATCTTGCTATTTATATCCCTGCATCCTCCTCGGTTGTTTCAGGGTTGTTGGTCAGAGTAGAACCCAGGTTGTATATAGGGCTATATTTTTTCTGTTGTGTGGCTTTTTGCTTCTTTTTTATTGTTTTTATTGTTTTATGGAGTTTTGATAATTGAGATCATCCAGTCATACCAGAATTTATTGTGTCTCTGAAGTTTGTTTAGCATTGTCTGATGCAGAGATCCAATTAACTTTAATTTACCCTTTGACTTTCAAAATAGAGGCTTATCAAATTTAGGTTGTCATTTACAAGCCCTTTGTGCCACCCCTGCATTCTTTTTTTGGGGGATGCAGCAGTGGTGCTAGCAGTGCACTACACTACTCCATATTTACAAACTGAGGCACTGGACCCAATGCGTCAGTTTATAAAGCCCTGCATCACCTTATACCTGTGCCATGTATAATGTACGCAGGGTAGGCATTCCCTCAGGAAAGGCCACGCAGAACTGACGCAGTGAAATTTACAACATTTCACTGTCATTCCGTGACTTCACTGCGGCAACATTTTACTGCCTGCTCAGTGCATGCATAAAATTGACGCACAACTTTTTCCTTTGGGAGACTCCTCACATTGCTAGAGTTGCATCAGTTTAACAATGCTACTCCAGCAATGAGTGAGTTTAGTGCCAACAGATGCGTCAGAATTTCTGATGTGAAAATGTGCGCCATGGAGTTCTGTAAATACAGCACATCCATGGCGTCAATTAGGGGTTGTGCGGGAAGTGCAAGCAATCTGACGCATCAATGGCAATGCATGAGATTCTTGTAAATGAGGCCCGTAGTCTCCCAAATTCTTTTAAAGGTATCATGGACAGCAGACAATGTGTCCGTGGGTTTAATAGATCTATTTCACTGATGCCTGGGGAAGAAGGACAAATGCAACTACTTTAGACAAACTTATATATGTATGGTTTGTGTGATTTTATGCACTATCACTAACAAATGATTATTATCCATAATTAAGCAAAGGTGTTATTGCTCATTAGATATTGAGCTGAATCAGTTTTCAGATGAGATACTTTGCGGTGGACACTTCTATATAATTTACAATCTACCAGTTTATTGCCATAATGGTTGTGATGATTGATAATTTTCTAATACATACCGTAAAACCTCAATGGTACATGTGCATGAATCATGCAGTGCAGTATGTACTTAGTCGACCAGAGCACTTACGAATGTGCTTGCATGAACTGCAGCACAAAAATGCCTTGAAGGTGGCTGCTGTAGCTCAGTCGCTGTTTGTGTGGTGATTGTTTTGGCAGTAGTCACTTGGGTGTCATTGGGGGAACGGTGGGAGGCTTGAGCACAAGTGAAGCCATAGGAGAGTCTGGTATGCAAATGCCCTGCAGCACACAGTAGGGCACAGATGGGAGGCAGACACTCTGACACCTCATCATTGATGCAACAACGTCATCGAAATAACTTGAAAACTGATGTTACCTCTTCATTCCTCTTGGCCCTGCTCTTCCTTGCTCTGTCCTTATCCTGCCTGTGCGAGGTAGGTGCATTGTCTTAGTCATCTAAGTCATTCTTTGTGATCACTTCCTGGGGCCATTTCCAAATAGGAGTTTAGCAGACAATGCTATTTTCTTCAACAACCACGTGGGTGTGACATGCTGCAGTGTTTTTTAAGCTTTGTTGGGGGAACTCAATATGGATTTGATGGAGCAAAATCTGTGCACCTTGACACGCCTTGTCTTGCAATCTTCACATGTGAGTCTGCACTACCTCGGTTTTATGGGATTATGGTGGAGAGATAGGGAGGGTTGAGAATCCACCTGTCAATGGTATGACACCTGTCATCTGTTTGGGCAGAAGACAATTGGTAGCTGTTGGCAGGTGAACTATTAGTAGGGATAAGTACAAACCTACCACTAGCAATAAGGTCACCAACCCAATGTTAGTTCCAGTCAAGGTCTAAAAACATTAGCCCCTGGCTCAAGCCCTGTTAGCTTGGCAACACGCAGGCAGGCTTAACTTAGAAGACAGGAATGTCAAGCATTTAAATACACCAATAAAGTAAATAAGTAAGACACAACACACAATAAAAATCCCACACTAATTTCTAAACATAGGAAATATTTGTTGCTTTAAAATGACACCAAAACGACAAAAAACAATTGAGGGAACCAGAGATATGAATCTTTAAAGATTTAATAAAAAAATTTACTTTCTCGTGCTTGGAAATCAATCACGCTAAACGGGGACATCTGGTCTCACTAGACCGGGACCAAGTCACAATTTGAGGCTGACCGTAATGGAGCCCTGCACGGATACACTGAGCGGCAGGCCTCGGTCAAAATTATACCTTCAGACTTAGTCATTTTTCAGGAGCTTTATATCATCTCGGCGGGTGATGCTCCTCTTTAGGCCGGGATTTGAAGCAATATCATTGGCTTGAGTTTCTGCAAAGCACTGGTCAAATCCTGGAAGTGTTGTCATAGGGGGAAAGCTCCAGAGCTACAACAGGACAAACTCTAAATTCAGGCCGGCTCGCGGCTCGGCAGGGGATGCCGCTTGACTCTCGTCAACAGGTCAGTCACCTTATAGAGCTTTTTCACAAAAGTTCTCCAAACTTCTGGACATCCTTCCAGGCGTTCTCTTTTATATCTCAAAGTGTCCAAAACACAAATCCAAGGGTTTAGCAAGTCTGAAATGATCCTTAGAAGCTTGAACTTCCATTACCACAATGCACTAGCCAAATCCTTAAAAGTCCACTCTAGGCTGGAGGCCTCTTGTGGTTTCTTGGTGCAAGAAAGCTCTGTTAACCTGTTGCTTTCAGGGAGTCCACTCCTTAGTTCTTTTAGAAGCAAGGCAAAGTCCTTAGGTCTGTTGTTCCAGTGTGCAACAGGAACAGTGCTTCAGAGTGCAGTCCTTTGGGTTGCAGACCAGGGTTCTAACCTGGCAGTCCTTCTTCTCCTTGCGGTTTCAGGCAGCAGATCTGAGTTGCAATGCAACTCACACATATTTATTCAATCATCTTGGGCGACAAACAAGGGGGCACCCTGTTAAGATCCACAGGAATGACTTGACAAGAAAGAGATAATCATCAAATGGGTTTATTTGATGCACACTGTTGACACGAAGACAAGAAAGCTCCCTCACTGACCTCCAGCCCTCATCGATCTCCGACGTCTTTACCCAACTCGCCCCCGAGACCCTCCATCATTCTCGATTGTAGAATTCTCCGCATGTGTCGCATGCTGAGAATTCCACAAACACTACACACCCCTGTCCAATGAGATGCAGGGTGCCACCCAAAGGCATGACAGCTTCCTCCAAAGTGTGGCATTTTCTTGTCCCACAAACCACTGCACTTTAAAATCCAATATGGATGATTTCCCTCCAGCAGAGTAAGACCTAGCTAAACCAACCCACTGGTGTGGCTCATTCCCATTAACACTCACCTCCAGATCCTCTGCAAATTCCTTTCCTCAGCCTGCCATCTGTCTGTGGGGTACAGGAAGACGGGGTAGGCCTGGCCGGCATTCCTAGCTGTCCTACTGTCTTTGAATCCCAGTTTGATTTATCCAGTTCCCCTCCTTGTCTGAACCCTGAAACTGCGCAGCTCCCTCTCTCAGATACCCTCTGCTCTATGCAGGTCACTTATCACCTCATCAAAGCAGCCTGGCTAATCCTGTTAAGGCTGACCAGTCAGGAGAGGCCACTAGAAGGCTAGATTTTGGTTTACAGAAAAGAAAGCCCTATAACTTCTCTTCTGTATTAGTTATGATAACTTCAACAGTGACAAGTTGTTGGACTTATCATTACCAAATTTTTGAGTCTTTGAATGACTCATTTAGCTCTTTCCTAGCAATATTTTATGCTTATATAAAATATTCCACTGTTAGCATATGGAGCTAATTATCTACAATGGGGAAAAACGAAATGGGCAGTTTCCCCTCACCAGGGCATATAAAACACCTTTTATAATGTCCTTGCTTATAGTTTTATGGCACCTCACCCCTGGGGCACCTAGGGGATACCTTAGGGATAACGTATATGTAAACATAAAGCAGATTATCACTTTGGAAGTACCTTTATTTTCAAAGTTGAATTTGCAAGTACTTTACTTTTTAAAGACAGTCTGAAACGCCGGGCTTCCTATAAAAGTTACTGTAGGCAACACAGCAGTGCACACTCCAGTACAGGAAATCTACTGGGCACCTAAACCTTCCTGCCCAGGGACTTATAGGTAGTTTGAATTCCCCTTGCCCTAATATTTACTATGGGTTTATAGGAATCTCATATTGCCAATTGTAATTGTACAACATTACTATATACTTTTTGATCAGAGCACTAGCCCTGGGCCTTGTTACTAGAGCCCAGGGCACAGTCAGGGGCAGTTAGCACCAGTATCAGTCAGAAAAAATAGGGGTGAACATGCTAAAAAGATGAATGCGAAGCAACATTAGACTGATGTGTAGTGCCAATGTAATGGGTACCTGTAAGAAGAAGCTAAACCTCTCCCAAACTGCTGCCACTTTTCTACTATTTACCCTGCAATTGCATGCGTACATTTGCTCCTTGTTAGAAACAGATGTGAGTGGGAGAAAAGTTTGAGCACAAATTGCAATACTTTGGGAAAATTCAAAATGATTTTTGTCACGTCATATTTGTGAATTGCGGTTCTGTGTTCACTCACTTTGTGTGACGACTACATAATATGACTTGGGCAAATTCTAGAAAGGTGACCCAATAAGATGAACGATGTACTGTATGTACTGGTCTTGTTTTTAAGTAGTGCTCCATACTGGTGCTAAGCTTATTTTTAAGCGGTCTTGAAGTTTATAAATAGTGAAACCGAGGGATAGGAATTTATTGTGGTTTGTCCAGGGCACCTAAGGTTGCTCAAAGAGGAAAACGCTGGGATTAAAGCCAACTTCTCAGACTACCAAAATCTGCTAACCATCAATGAGCATGGGAATTGATCAGAAGTAATGAAATGTGATTTAAAACTAGGTGCTACATTTCTCTGGGTGGCAGGTTTTTGTATGACCTGTTGATTTATGACTTGCTAGGGACAGAAGGGTGAAGAAGTCCTTCACTGCGGTAGCCATGCATGTGTGACAGGCATATGCTCCAATCCAAGACATGTCAACAGTCCATGAGGGACACAGTTTAGAAACAACCTCTCACGCACTGAAGACACATATTGATGTATGGCACTGTTCCTATTTTTCAGACTTTGGAGATACCAGAATGGTGCTTGAGACCCTGCACAATACCTCCAAAGGCTGGTCCGCCAAAAGACCATGGAATGCTATGGTAGATGATAGGCACCAGCATCCTAACCTCTAACATCCACCATTCCTACAACCTCCCTACCAGCCCATACCAGAGCCCACCGAATCTACAGTTCTAGAGTGCTGGAGATGGTGCAAATGGGACCAAGCCAGGCAGCTCCATATTTGAGGCCAAAAGCCCAGGAGGAAGAAGTTGACAGCCACTTTGAACTGGATTAATGGGCAATCTAGCATGCTCCTTGAGACGATGACTTGCTTCCTCTGAATGTTAGATGCATATTGTGTCTTTGTTATATACATTCACCACAAAACATGCTGCTTCAATGTGGATCTTCTCGAAGATTTTTCGAAGACCCTTTATAATACTCATGGACATGAAGCTTTATGGTAACTTAGATGGTTTCTGCCACTAGTCTTTCACCATAATGCCTATCCATCACAAGTAAGAGGTAGGAAAATGATAACATTTGATGGTTACTACATTTACAGACTGTTTATTATCTTATTATATTCTACAAAAGGCGATGTCATGGTCAGTCACTCACTGCAATAAATAATAAACATTCAGTAAATAATTATGCGAAGGTAGCACAACCCCATAGAATAGTTTGCAGGTTGATAAGTAACTTATAATGTAACACTGCACAGTTCAAAGAAATATATAAAGATATGATTTTATTTTATCAAAAGTAATTGTCTTGGTAAACACTTATTTTGCCTGGATCACTACAATTGATTTTTTTTTTTTATTCTTCAGTTTTGTTTTTCATGCTGTTTTGCCCAAAAGACCATACCAACCAATGTGAAAATTTCAAAATGAATCTACTGAGATATGTCATGTCATACCTTTTTCAGTCAGATTTAGCTCACAGGGTGTCTACCTCTCTTTTCCACTACATGGCTATGGAATTACATTATATTAGCCTTTTAAATTTCCTTTTGGAACAAAGCATGTGTAAGCTGGACAAATATTGTTGTTCTACCACTACATTATTAAAAGACTATGTGAATGCTTTTGATGTACTTTCTTATCCCATAAATAGTCGCAAAACTCATTTTAAGTAAGGAAATTTGCATCTTTATATATTACTTTGAACTGTACTTGCTTTGTTACATTATAAGTTACTCATCAAGCGTTATATTATTGTATGGAGTTGTGATACCTTGTTTTCATTAAACATAGTATCTGGAGCTGTGTTGTGAACATACATCTACTACAATTTATTAATCCTTCTGGTGGCAGGGGGTTTCCTAAGGTCTTAGCTCCCCATAAGCAAGTAAGATTAATTTCAATTTGCTGTTTTTTTTACCATGTCAAAATTGGGTTAATTTATCCTTTTGGTGGCAGAGGGGTTTCCTAAGGTCTTAGATCCCCACAATCAAGTAAGATTACTTTCAATTTGCTGTTTTTTGTACCATGTCAAAATTGGATTAATTTATCCTTCTGATGGCAGGGGGGTCTCCTAAGGTCTTAGCTCCCCGCAATCAAGTAAGATTACTTTCAATTTGCTGTTTATTGTACCACGTCAAAATTGGGTTAATTTATAACACTGTCACCTCATCCTAATTAGTTAAGCAAGTAATATCAACCTATCTCATGTTTTGATTTTCTCTTCATCTCCGAACTAGGATTTGTTGGTAGTTTGGTGAGATATCATACTCCATGCATGTTATCAAGGATCCTGTCCTCGTGTTTTCCAACAAGTGGTTTGAAAAACAGAAGGTCCCATGGATATCATAGTTTTCAATCTGCTTTTTATAGTCAAAGAGGTAGAGCTCAGGACCTATACTGAGATGAATAATCCCTACATTAAGTAATCAAGTTTTTGCCTCTACTACATCACAGAGTCGCTGCTCCCATATGTCAGAGTAAAGGCACAATAAAGGTGTTGTACTGAAACATAGAATGATAATAGACAATCTCATGTTACAAAAATGTTCATACAAACTTCTAAGTCACCTTCACTGTAGTAAACCCTTTGCTCCTACCTTCATCTGACATCGCTGGATATAGACAATGCCAAAGCATTGCCCGAGTGCTCTTAAGGACCTACCGAATAACACAATGAGAGAGTAATTAGTCTTCCCTGACTACATATAATCAAATAATACAAGTTGCTATGAGACATTATTGATCTCGTACATCCTAGGTTATGGTCTACATGTTTTAGACATTTCAACTAAGTGCCCAAAGGGTCAATATGGCTTGCATCAGAACCGGTGCCATATACGCGCTAAAACATGCAGATTTTCTTACAACGGATTATATCCTATGATGTACACTGTGTCACTTCTTGTGACTATTCTGTTGTAGATACAAAGAGAGAGAGAGAGAGAGAGAGAGACATTGTGGTTATATGGTAGCAGTAATTCACATGGAACATCAGCACAGCCCATGCAACATGCATAAGTCACGCCATCCTAAAGAAGGGCCTTCATTTTGTCCTCACATCCATTTAGACACATTTCATTTACATTGTGAATTGGCAGAGTTTTGTTTTTAGAAAACTAAAATTGAAGGCACAAGATCAATAACGTCTCCTAACAACATCCACCACTGATATTAACCTTTGCCCAGGGTCACTGTTATTAAAACATAAACCTTAAGTGTTAGGCAATCTTGGTGCAATTTTAAATCACTTATTTCCACCTGCTTTTACCAAACACAATTCCGCTCTGCTGTAATTCAGCCATTGTAGCACACCAGATGCATTAGGCATCTCAGGTGGGGACCCTATGATGAAGCATGCCTGAAGCTAGTGTTGTTCGGTGAGGGTTCCCCTATTGTGGAGGCAGGGACATCTCTTTAGTCTATTTACTGTGGCAGCAAACTTGTTTCTCAAGAATCTACATCCATGCTTTTCATTTTGGTTAGTGGATTGTAAGTGCTTGGCCAACCACAGGTTTGCAGGTAACCTATGTGCTTCCTCAAGAAGATCTTGTGTATAATGCAGAACGCTTTGAATTTAAGCCAAGCCTTGTTCAGAAGTCAATTATGATGGCATCTCATTGACTCAAAACTAAGATCTTGCACTTTTTGTTGCATCTCTGTGAGTCACTGGGAAGACTGGTATAAATTAGATTGCAATCATGCAATTAAATGGGTATTAGGATTACTAACCACGTGCAAGGCATGGCACCAACTACATTAAGATCTTGAGAAGCAAGGGAATGTGGAGGAACAAAGTGCTACTTGAATTGAAAAGTATACCCAGGCTTTTTTGATTTTAGTGTTGGGTTTGATGTTGGTCTAAAGGATATAGGGCACTTAAATGGGACAGATAACAAGATTTCCTTTTGAGCACCAATCAGGCAGAGGTAATTATTTTTCCCAAAAGAGATATTATCCACACTCCTTGTGATGTTGGCCTTGCTGCCTAATTCAATTCCCAGGCAGAGGAGTACCTGTGTATGCCCAGAGTGCGTCTGGAATTTAAATAAACCTGTGCAAACTGAGGTACTTTCGTTTTAACCTTGAAAAATTCTACTGTCCCAATTACAATGTGGTGTCTGCAAAAGTGGTGAAGAATTATCTGATCATTTGAATGTAGTTTAATGTAGTTTATGGTTGTTTCCTGATTTGCCTAATATTCTTTCAGTCTTTCAACCACAATTTTAAAACCCATACGCCGATTGCTAAGGGATCACAAGTATCAATGGTGCATCACTGTTCACATCTCCAGTAATGAGCAGATTTTAATTTTGTTTGCCAGTATGATCTAAGTTTCTATCTTTGGACTGAAACTTGTATTGTAAAAGATAAATTGTTCCATGTGCTTATGGAGGAGTCTGTTCTGTATTCCTTTCTTTGATACAAAAGGTTTAGAATTTGATGACAGTTAGAAGTAACTGTGTTTTTTAGGAACATGCTGATGGGATCCTTCAGAGATTCCAGTGCTAGCTAGTCCCCTGGATGGATGCATTCAAAATCTTTGTAATCTCAAGGGGTGTTAGGAGAGAAAACCCTGAAATAACTGAGCAGTTAGTCTTATTACCTCTTCCTCGTCCACATGTTTTAGAATAATGTTCTGTGAGATAATTGGAGTACAAGTGGATATGTTATGGTTATTTGTCTCTACTTGATGTTATTTGTAAATCAAAATGTGTTTGAGTCATGTATTGGAAATTTTATTTAGTATCTCTGGGCTAGGCAGTCATGAAAGGTACTGAAAATTGTCCTCAATAGTGTTATTGAACGGGAAGAGTGCATGCATCTCGAAGGATGGAAATTTGACCACAGAATTGTGCAGAGTGGGCCTTTTCCCAAAGAAGTTTCACCTAGCCAGGAACAGTCTGTATATAAAAATTGCACCGTATCCTTTTTTTCTAGGTTGTCAATAGGTACTTGTTAGTGAATTCACTGCCTTGGTGTTGATTACTGTTTTATATTCTCTTTTCTGATGTGATGAAGGGCATGAGTGCTAAAGATGTAGAAATGTCAGAATCCCAAGGACATTTCTGAAATTGGACCTTACCTTACAGGTGACTCATGTCAACCTTGCCAATTTCAGCAAAAGCCTCACATAAATGTGGAGGGCTGTCACATAACTGTGTTTGATTTATCCTTGGGTAAATGACGGTTTCTCTGGCATAATCCCACATGGCTAATGGCATTGATGGCCAAGAAACAGTGTACTTCATTTCAGACCACGTTTTAAGTGCATATGAGCAGCAGTTTCCCAACCTTCATGCATGCTCAAGTGAAGTGAACTGAATGTGAAAACTCCAGAATCAGGAATGCCATCTGTTTCTCTGGCCACCTATAAAAAGAGTTGGGTGTTCTATCCTGTCTTACAATTATGATCTACATGGTAGGTCCTAGTCCAGTTCTTATGGTTCTGCTGGCCCTTTGTTAGCTTACTCTCACTAACTTCTGCTTCCTTACCACTATTTTCCTCTGCTTTCTTCAATCCAGCCCTGTCCTTCTCCAGTTCATTCTTCAGCCTCACTCCAGTTCTGGTACTGCTGACATAAAGACCCTAAGGCCATTTTGAGCTTAAATTCAGTTTTCTCCCTGATCATTGACATAGTTGCTGTCTGTCCTTATTTTTCATAGAACCTGTGAAAGTGTTAAGTTACCCCGACAATGACATTGTTAAGACACCCAATGCAATGACAGTCTGGTACAAGTGCCTTGTTATCCATATTTCAAGGTCACATAATGAAAATAACATAACTAATATAATAATATATTTTTATCATTCTGGTTTATACTAGTGTGTCTTAAGGCTAGCTTATTGATGCACACAGATTATGTCCTAAATGCCTCAAAAACTCTCCATGCAAATAAGATTGTTGGTGAACAGTATAAAAGGCTCATCAAGTGGCCACTTAGGGAGGGAGGTCCTTCACCCCATGTTATAGCAAAAGTATTGCCAGAGATCGTGACAGGGACATCTAGATTTCCATTCTTCCACAGCATCCAGTCCTACGCAGAGAGCTAATACAATACGGATTCAAGTCTGAGAGGACAGGAGCTGAGCCCAGCTGATGTTTGTTTTCCTTTTGAGGAACACTTTCTCCCAGCTACTGATAATTACTGCTTCTTGCTGTAAACAGGTGTGCAGTACGCTGAATCCTAAGAAAATCTAGAAATCTAGATGCAAGTTAAGCTACTCAATGCTCTCATAGTAAAGTGCATAGAAGTAGTCTTTATCGTGTTAGGTTGGCAAATGATATTTCAACTATGTTATAAACTTTCATATTATTTTTGTTGTTAGTGACATGCATCAGTGCTGTGTGGTTACTTTACATGTACTAAGGAACACAATGAGAATAAAACACCTTTAAATATAGTGTCTTTTCTCCGTGCAGAACTTATGTGATATTATAAGGACAAAACTAGGTTTGAATTACCACTACATCATTGACCCCTTTTTAAGGGACTGTTAATAACCTAGAAAGCACAGACACCACATTAACTAGGTATTAGGGGTTACTACAACTTGTACTTTCACCCTTAAGCATCTGTGCATTGAACTAAGTTTAGGCATCTGTGGGTGAGAAAGTCAAACCTTGTAGAGCTAAGCCAAAGTCTTAGGGCCTGATTTAGAGTTAGCGGATAGGGTTACTCCATCGCAAACATGACAGATATCCCGTTCGCCGTATTACAATTCCATTATGTCCTATGGCAGTGGTTCCCAACCTGTGGTCCGGGGACCCCGGGGGAGCCACAATGCCTCCTCAGGGGTCTGCGACTGCTTAGAAAATTAAATAATATTAACAGATTTGATCCCCAGCTTTCAATATTGACTCAGTGATGGGTCCCCGGGTTCCAGTAATGATTCAGTGGGGGCCCCGGGTTCCAGTAATGATAAGGTAGGGGTCCACAGAAGTCAAAAGGTTAGGAACCACTGTCCTGTGGGCATCATAATATGGCAGACAGAATATCCGTGATGTTGACGAAGTAACCCATCTACCAAACTCTAAATCAGGCCCTTAGTTTAGGCAAAACTTACAATATCTTTGAACCGCAACCTAAGTTCTGACTTTTGCTACACATTGGAGTTATCTCAGAGTTCTCGTCAGACGTAGGTTTTACTGACTCAATAACTCATTTCTCACCAGTGTTATAGCCCTATTGGCAAGCTATGAGTACCTGTGTCAGGGCTGTTTCTCACGTCCGTCTATTTTGTCTTGGCACAAATTCTCCCTAGAGGAACTCTCTCTCAAATCATCCATCATTTCCATCTACCTAACCTTAGGAGACCTCCAACCAACGTAATTTTAAACTTTGCCAGAGTAATCAGTCGATATCAGAAAACTTTGCCCAAGTATTTGGAAACTATGTCATAAACAACTATAAAGATTTTGTTAGTTGAGTTGAAATTATGCCTCAGCACACATCTTTTCCCTTCAACCTGAAGTTCCCATAGCATATTAAATGCATGGAATAGTTTTCCTCCTTGACATTCAGTGATGCCAGCTGAGTGAGAGCGTGGAAACAAAACAGCCCACTTGGGGAGCTGTGTACTTTCAATCCCTGTTGCCAGAACTTCTGCCACTGGTGAATCTGAAGTGCATGGCTGTTTGGAAGAAGTAAGCCATGTCTGCCAAGCAGTGTGGTCATGGCCCCAAACGGCAGCAGGTGCATTTCCACTGTGAGGCAACCCCCTTTTTGCAGCATTTTTAAAACTTCAGCTTTGTTCTTTGAGAAATTCGTAAATTGATGTAAAAATGAATTTAATAAACCAGTGTCTCCTGTATAATTAAGTTCTACTCACCCATACAACATGATCTTCAGTGAGAAACCCTATAAACACTTCTCTACACCAACTAAGACTTTGCCCCTTTCTGGATCCTCAGTGTCTCTGCCTTGTGTGTATTACTGTCCCCAAGGAAGTTTCAAGGAAGGTTGGCATATGTGTTTGCTTTTCCACGTGTGATCTGACTTATGGTAATCCATGTGAAGTTTTAGCTTCAGTCAAAACCCTGTAATCAGTTGCCAGTGATTGCATTTGGACAGCTGCATCATAAGTGGCTGGAAGAAGTCCTGCGGCTCCTCACCACCTTGTGCCAGTGAAGCCTGGAATTGTGTATTATGCCACTGCCTTCAATTGTAATAAAAATTCTAGAGTTGAACTTAATTTGTTAAATAATTTGCTTCTTTAGGTACAGCACTATGTAATTACAAGCATGGCAAAGCCAATAGGTCTTGAATTTTAAAGGTTGTGCTAATCTCTTTGATAACTGGGCCAGACAGGCCTTTTATTCCACCAGGCATTTGGCAGGTGGACTACAGCCCTTGGGGTCGGTTTAGAAAGCCCAGGGTTAATCCCCTGGTACCTCTGTCACTTTTCCCAGGTCCCCAAGGTTACTTTCGACAGGCACAGGGTGGCATCAAGAGGTGTGGAGGAAGGTAGAGAGGGAAAAGAGCGAGAGGAGAGAAGAAGAGGGAGAGACTGGATGAACAGAAATAGAGAGATAGCACAAGGATATGAAAGGAGTGGGCCTGTTTTGAGCATTTTTGCCAGAACTGCTTTTAGTTCCAAATGCGACCCTGTTTGGCAATATTTTGTGAATGGTAAGAAGTGTAAACAAGGAAGCAACCACTTTGCAGCTGTGAGGTCCCGGATGGGGCAGGAGAGGAAAGGAAAGAAAAGTGAGGACAGGAGAGGAGGCAGAGAAAAAAGCAAGAGGGAGAGCAAGGAAACACATGCACTACCATAGAGTACTGAATACAAATTAAACAAGAGTCCCTTCAAATATATAGTGGAAAGATGCAACTCATCCCATCGGAACACTGTGAAACAGAAATGCTCCTGGGCGGGACACGCAAAATAATAGTGAGGTAAGTCAAATCAAAGCAGATGAGTGAGATAGCCAGCAAAGCCATCTTATGACCAAGACACTAACCAAAAACCCTTTCTAAAAGCATGATTTAGATCTTGGCCAATAGCGTACTCCGTCGCAAAGGCGACTGCATACTGTCCCCGTCAAACTGAAGTTTTGGCCACCTCAATTAGAGCCAGGCAGAACTTAAGTATGTCAAGGGATGGAGTAAACTTTGTCTCCATGGCTGCCATCCTCCTCTGAATGCCCGAATGAGTAAGGGTTGTTAGGGAATTTGTGCCAGTTTTCCTTTGACATAAAGCTATCCAAAATGTAGCGGTAAGTGAAAGTAAAAACATTTTAATGACCCCATGCCATGGGAGAAACCTCCCATGATGAGGGGGTCATTGCTTTTTTTTTATTTTGAAAAAGAAAATCAGGCTACGGAATATTTGCTTTTGAAAATTAGAAAAAAAAGTTATTGAAGGTGTGCTTCATGGCGCTGTCATGTTGGCGGAGCCGCACAACACAGTTTCAATGCATTGACAGGAACCGTCGTGACGGCAGTCCCTGCCGGTGTAAGAGAGGTCCGCTGGGACTGCAGATAAACCTAAATTCAGAACGCGGTTACTCCGTCTCCCAGACCGAGTACAAACCATACTCCCATCTATAAATCACCCCCCTAAGTCTGTTGAGGACCATCCAACTTCAAACAACATACATACATTTTCATTCTGACATTGCATCTGTCACAACTGTCAGCGGTATCCAATCAGCACCTTGCTCTCTTTTAATCCAAATAGATGCGGTCCTTTCTCGAGTTTCGTACACCGCATTCTATTGGTTCATTTAGCTGTGATTTCAAGGCAGTCTATTTCATTTTACGTCAGTTCCTGATCCTGAAATCTCAAACTGTGCAAAATACAGTTGCAATGAAGAACGTCCCTTTGAATATAACCAGAGGTCTAGACACCAGGGGGGGCAGTTATTTTCTTAAAAAGAGAGATGCCATCAAAATGAGAGTGATTTTGTAGCCTGGAGATCTTCACGGGGCTTGCGTCCATGCTATCTTGTTAATTATTGTCAGATTCAACAGCCAACAACTATCACTCACTGGAACAGATCCCAAAATTATTTCAAAGGGGCAACCGACTAAGGTAGGCGTTAAAGTTACTATTGTGGAGGTTTCCAAATGGCTCAATCAATAACTTTCACAAATTGATGCACTTGCCTCTTTCAATAGTTTTGAATATATGTGGAAAAGGCATTTATTAAGTTCATTCTCATAAATTATAAGCATCTTAACTTCTGTATTTTTATTGTATAAATTATATGTGTATGTATTGCGGTGCACTTTGAAGCTAGATTGTCCAGCATGGATTCTGGAACAATCTATATTAAATACATTCAAATAATCTGCTTGTCCTTTATCCAACTGGATACCTCACTTATAAATTTCTTGTCAATTTAATGAATAGTAGCAGATTTTTGTAAGTAACTATCAATGTTACTAAAGGAATCCTAAAATGTATGATGTGTTGTAATTTATAATCTGTTCTTTACAGGGGCCCGAGGACAAAAATGCAACATCCGTGCTTGCTCAACAGCTGCAATTGGCACAAGCATGTGGTCAAGAACATATCCAGAAGGAGGTCATTGACAACATCTTGGCGAAAGTTAACGCCCCTCCACGAAGACCACTGAACATACTACCAGACAACCGCCCGAAACCAAAGCCCAAAGGCAAGACATAAATGTTGACTTTTAATTTGCTGAACCCAGGGATGTCAATGAAGGGTACCTGGGACACACATTGCTACCTCTATGCTGTTGCTTGCAAGCCCCTGTAGACCTCTTTGCAACACTTTTTGCTTCAACCACACTGAGTGCTGATCTTTTTAATGGTACCCCTGTTTTTAGCTCTGAAGATTTTAAGAACTGTTAATTTGTGCCTATCATTGAGTGCTCTCTATGAATGAGATGCAGACTCAAGTATTTTGCATGTTATGGACATTATTTTGTTAACAGATTCATTTCCATTTGCCTTCATCATCCTTAGGTCTCACCTACCGACAGCGCTAACTGTCTGTTATTGAATGACCTCGTGTGTACAATACAAATGCGCATAGTAGGCTTTGGGTTAGCTCATTGCTTATGCCTGATTGGCTTGTGGGTCGAAGAAAGACGGCGCGAACGAAGCATGCTCTCGGATTGGTGCGCCCAGGGCACAGGAGCGCGTGGGAGAGTGCCCCCAGAGAACAGGCAGGCACTTGCTTTGGTGCATTCACCACATTTGCCCGGGACGACTGTGAGAGGAAGCTTGCGCACCAGGTCGGGTGTGAGCGTGCCTGGCCTGATGAGGAGCGGCTACCTGTAGGAAGTGAAACCTCATCTGAGGTCTCTTGCTCCTGCCGGGCCTCCTCCATATTGCTGTGGCTCGGGAGCGGGCGGGAAACCTCATCGGAGGTCCTCCATTCCTATTGGGTCCCCCTGTTAGTGATACCGGCTTGTGGGCAGGTGGGAAACCTCATCGGAGGTCCCCGCTGGGACCCCCTCGTTGTGATTGCGGCTCATGGGTGGGTGGGAAACTTCATCGGAGGTCCCCCGTTCCCGCTGGACCCCCCTGTTGTTCTGGTGGCATTTAGCAGGCCAGGGTGGTGACCCCTGACTGAGGTCCCTGGTCCTGCTAGCAATAAATCTACCGCACCTTAGGAGTAGAAATTGGACTGTAGGAGCTCCAAGATTGGGACACAGACGTCCCCGTGTTGCCCAGCATTCTTTTTGTAGTGGCTGGGTGGGTAGCAGATCGTACTCGCCGGTTTTACTGAGTATTGCAACCTATGCCACATAAGAATGTTTCATTTAGTGAGCATCCATGAGGTTGTTGTGACATTTACAAAATGTTGTTTATGATATGTGCAGTCATGATATTGTTTGGCCTTTCTGGTGTCATGTTTACCATGACATGTGCATTTCTAATAATACTGTTTACCTGACTACTGGTAATGTTGCAGAATAATCAGTAACCTGTGTTTTATGTGACTACTGCTGGCTTTCGTAGAGTACTAGTAACTGAGTAATATTCTGACAACTGCTTTTGTAGCAGGGTATTACTGACATTTTGTGTTTGGCCTAATGATAGTTGGTACAATACAGTTTATTTTTATATAACTTGGTGTTATGTTTCCTTTTTGGTGTATGTAGTGCGTCACGTGTTGTGTATGTTGTGCAATCGCTTTGCACATTGCCTCCGGGTTAGGCCTGACTGCTCGTGCCAAGCTACCAAGGGGGTGAGCAGGGGTTATCCTGGGTGTGTAACTCCCTCGCCCTGACTAGAGTGGGTGGGTTCTGCCTTTCTTAAGTGCATACCCTAGCCAACCAGAAACCCTGTTTCTTACATGATTAAATATGGATCTCCACTCTGGGCAATGTAATGCACAGGACAGTTCTAAAGTCTTTCCAGATTTCACAGGGAGAATACCAACTCCATTCTAGTCAGTTTCATCACTACCTTCGCCTTCCTCATGCACTAACCCCATACATTGTAGCCCTGCCTGACCTTCCTTAATTTAGCCTTTTGGAAGGCAAATTTATCATGGGAAATCTGGGCAATCGCGAGATTGCAAAGATTTATCAGACCCTCATCTCCAACTGCTCAAATGCATTCCTTGCTCTCCGGCGAGTGTAGGAGCCTGATATGGGTATGGGAAGCACTACGGAAGGCAGCCATTGCAGCTAGACTTAGGCTGATCCAGCTTAAATATCTCCAAAAGGTGTATTTTATCCTTGGTCGGCTGTGGAGAATGGGGTTGATGGCCTTCCTGACCTGTCTTCGATGTGGCACAGGGGTTGGTACATTTATGCACATGGTAGGGGCCTGCCCTGCCTTGGACCAGTTCTATCATGGAGTGACACCCTGTTTGGGTGAGGTCTTCAATTGAACGGTCCCAATGGACCCAAAGCTCATTCGTCTCCACATCACAGACACATTGGGAGGTAACAGAGAGGAGCAATCCTTGTTATTTCTGGGTTTGACTCTGGGGAAATGGAACATAGCCAGAGAGTGGAAGGCCACGGCCCACCAGTCTCTAAAAAGTGGAAAACTGGGATGGATTACTGCATTTTCTTGGCTTTTAATTTGCTATTCAAATATGGCAGACATTCATCTAGGAGCAGTAAATTAAAATATAAGAGAAAGCCCTCTTCAGGCACTTAGGCAATGAAAGTAAAACACTCTTCCTGCACTTCAGGGTACAACAATAAAAGCGCTGTTCCTGCGCCATGGCAATCAGGAAAATACAACGCTCTCCAGCGCTGTGAGGCAGGGAAAAGCTGCAAGGGAACAGGGGGCACACCACCCAGCCTCTGGAGACAATGAATGGGGGACAGGGTGGCAGGGCTCAAGCAAGCATGCAAGCACAAGGGGTTGCAGTCAGTGGCAGTTCCTCCTAGTGGCCCAGCAGGTCACAGGTCAGCACAACAGCAGCAGCCCAAGGTGGTTCCTGGCAAGGCCCTCGAGCAGCATCTTGTTCTCACTTCAGTAGTTCATTAATGTCTGAAAATGTGGGGAAAACCCCCTGTACTTATACTCCGTTTGTGCAGTCTCCACAAAAGTGGGAGAAGGGGTTCCAACCAGTCCGAACTGGTTCTAGGAGTGTCCCCTATCTCCTTCAGCTCAGGCTCCATACATCAGTCGGGGTAACCGAGCCCTTTGTGTGAGGCCAGGGCACAGCTTTTACACATGCGGGTGCGCCCCGCATCGCCTTCTCTCAGCCCAGGAAGACCATTCAATATGTAGATGCCTTTCCGTGACACCTCCACCCTCCCTATGTACAGGCTGTCTGGAAAGTATGCACAGAGCCCAGCTGTCACTCTGCCCCAGACGTGGATTTAAGTCAATGCTGCAAACACCAGAGTCATAAGCACAGAGAAATGCTCACTTTCTAGAAGTGGCATTTCTATAATGGTAATAAAAAATCCACCTACACCAGTAAGCAGCATTTCTCACTATCATTACAACCATAGCAAACATGCCTACATCAACCCTCATAGACCAGACAATACCACCCAGACAGAAGGTCGGGCATTTCCAGTGTAATCCTATGAGCAAGGCAGCTCTCACAGCAGTGAGAAACCAAATAGGTTGTTTGTCACTACCAGGACAGGCCACGCAACCAGGCATATGTCCAGCCTTTTATATACATAGCACCCTGCCCATAGGGCTAGCTAGGGCCTACCTTAGGGGTGACATATGTAGTAAAAGGAGAATTCTAGGTCTGGCAAGTACATTTAGATGCCAGGTTCCTGTGGCAGTAAATGGCACATGCAGGCCCTGCACTAGCATGCCTCAGACAGGTTTGAAAGGCGACTTCTGTGGGTGGCGTAAGCTGCGCTGCGGGCCCACTAGTAGCATTTAATTTACAGGTCCTGGGTATAGGGATACCACTGTAAAAGGGACTTACAGGTAAATTAAGGGGCATATTTAAGAGCCCCTAGTGCCACCGGAGCATCACTTTTAGTGACACTCCAGTGGTGCTGTGCCCTGCACCTTATTTACAAGAGCACGTTAAGCCACTTTTTGTGGCTTAACACTACCTTGTAAATACAGCCCCTTCACATGCAGCCCTTTGCGTGGAAGGGGTGTGCAATGGGTGTTGATGTGGGCGTGCCACAGCAACACCCATTGCATTTTGAAGCTGTCTCAGATTTCATAAACTTGGGGCAGCACCAAAATCTAACGCCACCTCAGGGGTAGCATTAGGAAGGCACAACGAGGAGGATTACTTTTATTTCTCCTCGTTTTTTTGCTTTTCCTATGTGTGCTGCATTCTGCAGCACCCATAGAAAGAGCAAAATGGCAGACATGATTGTTTATGTGCATTTAAAAATGACGCTTTGGCACTTCTGTGTGTGGTGTATTCAGCAGCACACACAGAAGTAACAAATCGCCATTAGTGATTGTTTATGTGCAGGAAGGGACACCTTCCCACACATAAATAATCAAACCCCTCCACACCGACATCCTTGCACGATGGTGCAAGGAAGCCTGCGTTGGCACTGGCAGCTAAATTTAGAGCCAGCGCAGAGGACAACACATGGGCACACTCTATTCAATTAAATACAGTGCATCCCTGTGTTGTGAAAATGACGGAGCGCGGCGCTGCCAAATTTGGCACAGCGTCGCACTCCGTCATTTTCCTTTAAATATGGGACTCAATGTGCCAATCAGGTGTAAGCCAATCATACCAAGTTTAGAAGGGCGATCACATGCACCTTTGCACTGATCAGCAGTGGTAAAGTGCCCAGAGTCCTAACATCAGCAAAAAGGGTCAGGAAAAAATAGGAGGAAGGCAAAAAGTTTGGGGATGACCCTGTAAAAAGGGTCAAGTCCAATAAACCCCATCTCTAAAAACACTCCAACACCACCACCTGTGGTAGCAGACGGCCTTGCCACACCAGTGTCCACTGTGTAAGCTTCTCCCACCACCCATCTATCGGAGGGCATGTCTTCACCAAGTCAAGACCACACTAGTCCCCGGAGGAAGACCACTACAGTCGCTCCTACCATATAGATATAAAATGAGAGAAGTGTCTCCCATCACTCATTTTTTGGAAGCATAAACAGGGTTGCCCTGGGACATCGGACCACCAGTCATTAATGGGTAATAAATGCAATGCCAGATAATATGACTCAATATGTGCCGCAGCGACACCCCTGCATTAAGTAGATTGAAAGCATTTACTAATGGCGATGCAGGGGTCCCACCCTTCCAGAGGAAGCTATTAAGAATGGAACTTAATGTATGAAACCATTGCTGTGGAATGGCATATGGGAAATTCTGCAGTTGATATAAAACGGGGGCAGAAATACCATTTTGAAAACGGCAGACCTACCAGTGAGCGACGGAGGCAAGACCAACCAGACCTGAACATCGTCTCGTAATCGAGCCAGCACAGGGTCTAAGTTATGCATCCATGCCAACGTTGCATCAGGGGATTTAAACCCACCAGAGGCAATCCACAATCCTGATGCCAAATCAAGGTCCTGTGGGCAGCTACCTACCGAAAACACAGCAGATTTAGAGGTGTTGAGGTAAAGGTTTGAGGTTTTGCCAAAAATATACATGATTTGTAGAACACGTGGCCCAGAGGTTGCGGGGTGGTCAGAAAGAAGAGGACATAATCCGCGTACAATACTATTCTATCAGAGAGACCCGCCTCCCACTCAAATCCATGTACCTAAGTGTCCATTCTCACCCACACTGCCAAAGGCTCCATGGCAAAAGTAAGTAGCAGGGGAGACAGGGGACAACCCTGCCTAGTCTCCCAATGAATTGGTAACAAATACAAGCTAACACCGGCCACCGACTCTGTCACTGCCAAATCCACGTATAATAACTTAAGATAGGATAAAAATCTAGGGCCGCAATGTAAGCAGCGAATGTGAATAAATATACCCAACTCACGGAGTCAAAGACCTTATCAATATCAGCAAGAAGAACAGCCACAGGTCCCTCTAACCTGTCCGCCAATGTGTTATATAAACACCTGGCATTGTGCTGGGTAGCACTACGAGGCATGAACCCGGCTTGGTTGGGATGAACCAAGTCAGCAATTAAGTGAATTTCCTCCAAATTTAAAAGAGAAATTGGTCATCTACTGGCCATCCCGGCTTAGGAGACACCACTATTTCTGCATGTCTCCAGTGAGGAGGAAGCACAATACAACTGCAGAATTAATCACCCCAACATGTGCTCCTGGAGTTTAGGTATGAAGGCCTTGAAGAACTCACAAGGGAAACCATTAGATCCAGAGGTCTCCCTAGGGCGCAGTCCAGTCAGAGCCAGTGAGAGTTTCTCTCCATTGGGCGCACCACCCAATAATTCATGATCGGCCAAGGGGATGGTCCGAAGGGGCAATGCGGTCACAATGTCTTCTATCAGCTCCTGGGATAAGACCTCCATTCAAGCATAGATATTCTTGAAGTAGGCAGCGTAACTGCAGGCCACCTCTTTGGGATCAGTGAGCAGAGTGTCCTATTAATCTTGCACAAGAGGAATGGATGGAGGATGACGAGGACCTTGATGCAATACCTTGACACAGTCTATGGAGCATTTTGCTCGATTTGTCTTCCAATTGGTATATGCAGCTCTGAGCCACTTGCCAAGACTGTTTGGCCTTCTTTAATAGGGTCTGTTGGTATTGTTGTTGCATAAGACCCAATTGTCTATGCTCAGTTTGTCCATTAGCCATACTACTCCGTGCGTTGAAGTCTGGCATCTGGGCTTCAAGATCTACCAAGTCCTGTGCCCGATGTTGCTGCTCCCCTGTAGTGTAGCTGATATCAGACCCCCACAGTGTGTGCTTCAGAGCCTCACACAGTATTGCTTTGGATGTCTTTGAATCAGTGTTATTTGCAAGGTATTCCTCTATGGAACATTCCATAGAAAATCTATAGTCTGGGGTCTGTATGTGCCACAGCGACAAGGCGCCATTGGAATGCCGGTGCTGAAGGCCCACGCAAAGCCGGATGGCAACCGGGAAGTGATCAGAGAGCCCCGCACCAGGACAGCGTTATCTATGGCTCTATGTAACTAGGACTACGGAATGAGAAAATAATCGCAACGGCTAAAGGAGTAGTGAGGTGGCGAGAAAAAAGTGTAGCACCCCTGAAGTGGATGGTGCACTCTCCAAACATCAACTAAGCCCAATGGGGACACAAAAGAAGGCAGATGATTTCTACTAGGTTCCAAAAGCAGTCCATGTGGGTGGTGGTCTTTCCAGGTGGGTTCCGTCCATTACTTGGGACAAATCCAAATGTGTATGTGGGAGAGTCTGTGGTTATAGATGAATTATTTCATCATTGCATTTAAAGACCTCCTCAGGTGTCTCAAAGAAAAGCATCTCTAGTAGATGACCTTTAGTTGAGCTGGGTATAACATATATTGCATATTGAGGTCCAGAAGTTGCAGTTTCGCTGCCAAGAAGGAGTGTCGGTGTTGTTGCACCATCCGGGTATAATAGGAAAAAAAAATGGAGGCGTGAGTTTGGAAGGTGGTCTTGTCATGAACTTGGCACGTTTGAAGATAGAACCCTGGCCAGATAATTGAAGATCTTCGCAGTGACAGGATGAGGTCCAGCCCTGGGCGGAGAGCGCCGCACTAGAGCCCTGTGGGCCCGCTCAGTGATGAAGCAGAAGGATGAGGCCTTTAAAGTCATCAAGGAACAGAGCCAGTGATCAAGGAATCATTCCATTGAGAAACCTCACACCCCTCAGGGAACCCCACAGGCCGCAGATTATTATGGCAGGCTCTGCCTTCTGAGCCCTCTACTTTCGTCAGTAGTTTCCTGGTCACAGCAGTACGTTTAGTTACCATCTGCTGAAGGGTGCTAACTGAGTCTTCCCCCCCCTAGACACCCTACTTTCAGCTTCCATGATCCGCTCAATGGCTTTCGTGAGGGCTTGGCGGAGTAAATTAACATGAGTGCCCACTGCTCCAATTTTTACATCTAACATGTTGCATGACTGCGTGATAGCAGCCAGGAGTGTTGTGTTATCAGGAGACAATCTATCTTGTCCTCATGCCCCAACAAGAGAAGATGGTCCCCTCGGTAGTGCATATTTGCCAACATACCCTGTTTGGTGCGGGGAGGGGTGGTAGAGAACACAAGTGCTTTGTCCCAAAAGGTCGCAAAACCACCTCTGGCCCATCTGACCTCCACCACAACCGAGTCTGTGAGGTGGCACAGTCAGTCAGTTCCTGGGGCCCTCCCAGGTTTTGGCAAGTCAGAGACCTTCACAAAGGCCCCAGAGAGAGGGCCAAAGAAACCTGAAGCGAGGCAGAAAGGACATATTAAATAAATTCAGCATATAGATATTAATATTTTGTCACAGTTCTAACAACAGTAATTAGTATGTTCTGAAATGGGATTATTTACTCATACACATATTAAACATCACTTCCTGCATATGTATCCAGAATTTGAACAGACGCTTATAGGTAAGGTTCTGATACAACATATACCTTATTATACTTTGATGGTATCCTCGACAAGATATGGTATGTTGCTTTCTCTATAGTAACAACTGACCACTTCTTGGATACTTTTAGGGCACTACTTGTGTCTGTGGTTGATCTTTGTTAAATATTATCACCACTTGGACTGTCTTGGTGAGGCATGCTAATCTTGGGCCTACTTAGACTGAGAAATCACAAGTTTGTGTGGAGTGGATCTGGCATTATTATATTTTCTTCTCTTTTCTCACTTGACCCCACCTTCTGGCATTTATTTGATCTTAACGGGTGTGGGACTTTTCTGTCTGCAACTTTGCTTATAAATAGATATCCACCTACTAGTCTTTTGTGAAAATTCAACACAATTATTTTTCCTATGCATGGTATTATGGATTTTTACAACACCCATATATCCCTGTTATTGTGATTACATTTTACTGTTGTTTTCGTCTATACATTGATTCTTGCAGCCTTGAGAAAGTCTAGATGACGAAACACGTGTTGGCTGCATCCTTGGATGTATCATGCCTTGAAAAGAATAAACGTTAAGAGATCACAAGACGTGCCCAAGACTTTCATTGACATACCTTATTACATTTATGGACTTTTTTGCAAACTGTTTTGGTGTGCCCTGGCAACCTATAAGAATTGACTTTGGTTGATTGGTTCTCTACACCCTTGGTTCTTTACATTGGTAACATACACCCTCGGTGGTTGGGAGTAACACCTGTGTGGCACCCATGGAACAATTTCTATGGTAATCTGGATATAATTTTCCCCAGCAATTATATGGACACTTGGGATGTGTGAACCTGATAGCACAACCACCTTCTTCTGTATGGTTCATTTATGGCCTAGAAGATATTCAAAGTCTATGGACAAGGGGCATAGTGGGTAGTCTGCAGGTCAGCAGCCATCTTGGAATGTACAGATATAATCAGAAAGAAGTAAATTATATGTTTAATAGAAAGCCCCTTTTTATACGTAATAACTACATGTATCAGGCGTATCACTTGATACGCGCCATTCCTGTTTGGGTGTGTGTAGTTTTAAAATATTTGCGTACTTATAGTTATTTATTAATTGACACACTGTGCACTGGACAGGGAGGGGCCGTGAGCACACTGCTGTTTTTTTCTTAGTACTGTAAGAAACAAAAAGTCAGGCTTGCACTTCAAATAAAGCCAAGCCTGCCTAATTTTCCCTGATCTCACGTGGTGCTGAAGCCATCCATAACTACAGCCACCCGGACGAGGACGGTGCAGCCACACGTGAGTGAATCCAGTGGCGCCTTGCCTTTTGTTATTTCATTTCAGACAAGGAGCTCCACCACCACCAGGCACGCAGTTGATTGGCCCAGAGCAGCAGTGGTAGCTTTGTGTTTTCATGTGTAGTTGCCTGCCCCAAAGCGATCCTGAGTTCTCCGCCTCTTCTCCTTGCTGGTGCGAGGTTTCTTCCCCTCCGACTCCTGTCTCCAGCACATCACAGTGACACTATCTGAGCATCAGAGCAGCTAGCTGCCTGCTGTGAGTGGGACTCCACAGACTGGCACCCCCTCGAGGCAGCAGGCATATTTCCCAGCACTGACAGTGACTCTGAGTTAATGAGTCAAAGACCTGCTGCAGAGAGGTCGGAGTTTTGTTTAATGGCAGTTTAGAGTTGTCTCACCATAATGTAGCACAGAGGGTTAATGTGCCTGCTGCAAAGAACATGTACCATGATATCACAGAACTGTATTTTATGTAGATAGCTCGGTGGATTAGTGTTTTTGACACAGAGATCCTTTTGTTATAAGATTCAGCCGCACCTGCAAGTGAGCTGGGGGAGGGGTGCTGTGCTTGGACATAACTTAGGGGTGTAAAAGCTCCTGCTGGAGGGTTACTTGTGTGTCTAGCAGTTTTCAGGCAACAATAAAAACATCAAAGTGAAATGATGATTAACGTTCCTGCTGGAGAGAGATGAGTTTTGTCTAGCAGCAGTTTTGACTCACCATAAAGTAGTGCAGAGGGTCAAAATGCCTGCTGCATAGATCAGGTGCTTTGCACCAGTTTCAAGATCTTCGTACAGTTTTTCCTTGCTCAAATGGGTGTAATTTTTATACGCATCTTTTTCCATGGACTTCATTGCTTGATTTTACTTGCGAGAAAGTGTCTCTTGAAGTGTCACACATTTAGTCATTGTGTCACTCATAAGTACACTGAAACCATGATGAAAATGTCACACAGCAATCTGAAACCATGGGAGCTATGCAGGCCCCCGCCGAGCGGCACTTTCTATAGGTAAAAAGGGATGCTGGCAGGCAGCAGTAGTAAGTTACCTAAACCAGCAGTAGAAGTGCTCATGCTAAGATCACTTCGACCACTGGTTTAGGTAACTTACAGTGTGATTAAGGGCCATATGTACGAACACATTTTCCCATAGACACAAAATGGGTAAAACCCTTTGCTACATCTAACCCTAAGTGACCAGCACCCAAGGATGATCATGTGAGGCTTGGGTGACAGTGAGGGCAGGGGAGCTTACATTTCCTTTGCAGTTTGCACCCAAATAATTATGCACACACACCAGTTCAGCCAGCAGAACTTAACCTTTTACTATTTACTTACTATTTAATTACAGTGCAGGCTGAGAGCAGGTTTACCTGGGCTGGGCTGCGAGCCACTCACAGCCACCAGCCACTGACGCTCACACAAGGGGAGGGGGAGTCGGCGAAGGCATGGCCCTTGGGAGAACCAGAGTAGAGACGACGACGGTTGGAGTAGTTAAAGTGTTGTGACTGAGTGTCACTGACAGTGAAGTCACGGTGGTTGGTAACCTAGACAAACCAGTCACATGCCACTACTCAGCGCCCACAGCTACCGGCCAGGCCCAGCGGCCACCCCTGAAGGGAATAAAGAAGACTGGTGGTCAGGTCACTTACTGGCACTGCTGGGGTGGGGTCCCTACCGACGCGTAGCACTGTCCGCACAAGAGAGAGGGTCGTGTGCACCACTGCAGCTTTTAATAGCGCTGTGGGGGCAGGACAATAATTTTTGACAGGGCTGTCATTTGGTAGCACGTTTGCGCTACTATATTGACGGCCCTCTGCCCCAAACATGGTACGGTATACCACACACCACCTGCACCTTAGCTAGCCCACAGCAGGTGCACTTGCACTGCAGTTCACACACGTGCTGCTGGCTGCAGAAGCACATGTAGTGTTAGTATCCAATGTGCCTGTGCCTCTGAGCGAAGAAGCGTGATTGCCACGAAGTTTGCAGCATCATGATTGGACACACACAGACACAAATTGTGTCTGATTTGGTATTTTCTGTCTCAATAAGACTACTTGACCCCCAAAACCGATTTTTTGAAACCAGAATGACGTATATAGGTCCCATGGTTCCTGAAATATTACGTCATCACTGAAACACGTCTGCGATTTTTTAAAATGTTGTCCAGAAAAAAATTGGCCCTGGATTAGCAATGTCTACCCAAGCTAAATTACTTCTCTAATGTTGCAAAAACACAAATCAAAAATGAAAATCTCTGGAGAATATTTTTTTTACGGAGGTATATCAAGGGTCCAGGACTATGTGGGGTCAGAGAGCAATGCTAGTATATCTGGATGAGACTGCAACCCTCATCTGCCTCATCATCATCTGCTGGGAACATGTCACTGCACAACTGTAGTCATATAAACTGCAGTATTTGTAATGAGATTTATTTGGCGCAGTATATTTCTGTTAAATATTGCTGAAGTCCTGTTATTTTCATCCAAAACCTGTATACCACATCACAAATTGTTTAGTAAATTAAAAAAATCTACTGTGGCAAGTAAGTTGTTGTCCTCGTGAAAATGAAAATGGTCCAAAATGTGTGACATTTGTTTGAGGTTTTGTATTTGCTCCTGCAACAAATACACAAAAGCTTGGTTGAGTGACTTTTACATTGACACTATGGTTGTTTATGCCTTTTTAGAGTTACTCATTGTGTTGTGTTCAGGTATTGATTAAAAACTTGAGGCTTAACAAAGCACGCAGGCAGTGTAGGTCAGCCTGAGATAGCATCAGAGTCCCTTTTTTGATTATTTAATTATCACTCTTATGATAGTGTGGACCAGACCCCATAGGTCACAGAGCCCTTCACAAAAGAACTGTTTCAAACAAATGGTGGTCATGGAAAGAGATGCATAACAATTACTAGTGTAGTATGTAAAACAATACTTAATATCTGTGATACCATAAAAAGTGTGATCAGCATTTTAGTTAACAGTTACGACTGGTGGGATTCCATATTGTGACGCAACCACAGAATTGAACAAGACTCAAGTCAGTCTGAGATGACTGTAGGTTGTCCCATGGTATCCCCAAGGAACTGGGCCACGAGAGCTTACCATACCAGAGGCTCAGGCATGCTCCAACGGCTGCTCTGATTGGCCAGCTGGCAACATGAAGGAGGCGGAGACAAGAGGAGCGTGGTGTGAACTCCAGAAGACGCCAATGAAGGGGGGGGAGAGAAGGTGAACTGGGACAGCAAGGAGAGTGACGGAAGACCAGGAAAGAGGACGGCACTCCATCAGTCGCATCAGAAGTGGACCAGAAGGGTAGCAGCGAGAGGATCACCCCCGACAACAAGGATGCGAAATCCAGCCACGTCCCAGGAGGGACGTAGCTCTCTCAGGTACGTGACCGCATACGCGGTCGTAGCAGGTGGTTCTTGGGTGGAAGTTATGGAGAAGGAGAGACTGGCATGTTCAGTGGTAAACGGTGATGAGTAATCTCACTGAGTCTTTCATATGCACAAAACCAGCACAAAGAGGATAAACCGGCTCTGCACATGTTGAACAACCAAGCCATTGTGAAGAACGGTACAGTACACAAGAACCAAGGGTGAATCACATTCCCTCACAGAAATCCTTCACTCCTCCCCTCCCCCTTTTTTACATAACGATAAGGAATAGTGAACGCTTCAATTACCCAATGTTCTGCTCTGCCTTCTTCCTGAGGTTTTGGGAGCAGCGCCATGTTCCAGGAACAGGGATCTACCTGTTGAAAAGTAGAAAAGGGAAATTAGAGAACAACAAACACAACAGATACCAGAACAACAAACAAAGGGGCACAATAAAGAAATACTATCCAAGCACAGTAACCTACTTAAAAGAGAAGAAGAGAAACAAAATAATAAAAGATACTTGCAGAGCAAAGACTGGCCTGCCAGGTGGTTCTTGTCCTGTAAAGAAGAGTGTATACAGGCTAAGGTGTACACCCGCTACGGTGGTGTCAAAAGTGGAATGTATGACCAATCAGCTGGGACAATGGAGCCAAAGGTTAGTATAGAGGATATGATTACACAGTTAGCAGAAGGACAGCTACACCTACAATTGGTGATCGAAGGCCAAGCTAAAGAAGCTCAACTAGATTGAAAGAATCTACAAAATGCCCTTAAAAGTCAAGCCACTTTTATTGCAAACAATCAGTTGGTATATGAAATGGCATATAGTGACTTACAGATACCATAGCTAGTACAAAGGTTTATCTCAGTGTCTCAAGCTCGGTATTACAAAAATATTAGGCCGGAGAAGATCCAGATGCATTTTTTACTAATTTTGAAAGAGTGGCCACCTCTGCTACCTGGCCACAAGACAGCTGGGGTCAATACGTGGCACCCCTTCTTACAGGTGAACTACAAACAGCTTATCAGGCAGCTAATCCTTGGGGGAACTCCCCATATGAAGACGTCAAAAAAGCCATCTTGGAAAGACTAGGTTATGACAGTGAGCACTATCATACTAAATTTCACAAAATCAAATGGGCTTCCCAGGAGAATGCCAGAGCTCTCTTCTATCGAGTACAAGACATGGGACTATGGTGGTTAAAACCTGCTGACTCTACTAAGGAAGAGATTATGAACAACATATTATTAGAGCAGTATCTAGAAAACCTTCCTGGGAATACCCAAAACTCGATAAGACAGCATCCAGATGTGATAGTTCTTTTGGCAATCAATTTAACATGCACCTTTCATCACTCCTCCCCCACATCCAAAAGTGTTCTCATTCCCCCCACCAACTTGGAAAACCACTCCTACCACACGACATTTCAATAAAACTACCCCAGAGACACATCCCTCCCACCCCTCCACCAGACTCATGGGCAAAGATTTTGGTCAAGGACTCCAATGTTATAATTGGGCTGGTTGGAAACAAATAGCCAGGAATTGCTCACAGATACCCTCTAGTCCCAAGCCAATAGAAGTGGGGTTCACTAGGGATAGGGTCTTGTGTACAAGTGGCAGTCCACCTCGGTTTACAAAGTCAATGGAGGAGAATCAAACCCTAGCCCAGGTGTTAGTGGATTTAGGTTGTAGGCAGTCAGTCATTAGTGCTGATAGGATAAATCCCCGGCAATGGAGAAAAGTCCTTATAAAATGCATCCATGGTGACTGTAAACTTTATCCTGTAGCAGAGATCAGGATCAATTGAAGGAGATATGAAGACCACCCAATAGTGGGTGGTATTCCTCATTTATTGGAAGACTTGATAATTCACATTGACTATACTGATGTCACTGAGTTATTGGACATTACTCATCCCAACAGCAAGGAATGCAATTGGCTAAAGGAGCCCCCCTTCCAAAAAAGTACAAATAGATGGGGGTAAGGAAAGGAATCCCTTATGTAGAAAAGAGAAAAGAGAGAACAAAAACAATTCAGTTTCTGCCATGATACTAAACCAGTTTTCCTAACTCCCTCAGCTGTCCCTGTGTTGACCTCCCCAGGGAGTTTCCAGGGATGCCAAAAAGATGACCTCCTCCCTACAAAATGCCCGGGCCTTGGCTATAACTGAAGAGACAGGACAGGTAGGACCCTATTTTTTAGTGAAGAACTGGTTACTTTATAGACTCTTTAAGGAAAATGTGGATACCGTAAAACTGTTGGTCCCATGACCTTCCATCCTCAGGTAATACATCTGGCCCATAGTCAGACTGGTGGGGGTAATTATGGAAGAGATAAAACGGAGAAGTATCTTATAAGATGCTTATACTAACCTGGGGTTTTTTCTGATCTGAGACGTTTTAGCAGTACATCTACATTGTCAGCTAGTGAATGCCCCCCAAGTACCAAAAGCACCTTTACAGCCCTTACTTATTATTGATGTGCCCTTTTCAGGAATAGGGATGGATCTGGTGGGTCCACTTATGCCCTCTTTAGTGGTTATCAATACATACTTGTTCTGTTTGACTGTGCCACCCAGCTTCCCAAGGCTATTCCTGTGACTAGCATGACAACCAAAATAGTTGCCCAAGCCATGATAGAATAATTTTCCCGGGTCGGGTTTCCACGAGAGCTTCTGATATATCAACGCACTCCCTTCATGTCTAAACTCACATCTCAGATATGCCAACTTCTTCGAATAACCCATATACGCACCTCAGTATATCACCCACAGACTGATGGACTAGTGGAAGATTACAATAAAACAAGAAAAACCCTGCTAAATAAGATCATTTCTGAATCCGGGAGAGATTGTATTGTATGCCATCAGAACCCACTCTCAGTCCTCAACGGGCCGCAGTCCATTTGAGTTGGTTTCCAGTCACCAACTATGTGTCAACATCAGGGCAGTGCGCGCTCTACAGGAGACTGGAATGCAAAAACCCAGCACTTCCAAGATAACGTAATTCATGCATTATGCTGATGTGCTGTTGTTTAACCTTTTGCATTGCAGAGTTTAATCCTGAAGACTTATATTCAAGGTGCTTATAAATACTGTTCATTTGCAGTGTATTGCTGCAGGCTTTCAGAGAGTGTCAGGGTGTGGTCCCTTTCCAGGGCCTTCTAGAAGCTTCCTCTGCAGCATGACTGGGTGTGGTTTGTGGGCTGTGCCAAGACTCTATATAAGGGAGCCAGCCCAGCTCCACATGCTCACTATTCAGAGGTACTGGTGCAGAGCAGCAGCAACTTCCTGAGCTCCTGTTCCGGAGGCCTACTTTGATCTTCCAGGCCTTGCCCTTCCATGTGTTGGTGATCCTTGATCAGGGCGGTAAGACGGAGGTTGGGCTGGGCCCCCGATCCCGTTCTCAAAGGCTTTCGAGTTCTTGGGCCTAATTTTCATGATAAAAGATTTTACCTTGTGCGTGTGAATGTGCGTTTGGCTTTTTCTAGCATTTGCATGCTGATATTTGAATTGGCGAGATGCGCAATTCATTTCCTGTGTTTAACTCGTGGTATTCAGTGTGCGCTACCATTTCTTGGCATTCACATGGTGGCATTCGAATCGGCAAGACGCGCAATTAATTTCTTGTGTTGAACTTGTGATATTCAGTGTGCGCTACCATTTCATGGCATTTACATGGTGGCTTTCGAATCGGCAAGACGCGCGATTCATTTCTTGTGCTTAGCTAGGTCCTCAATACAATATCTGGGATATATTATTGAGAACGGTACCATTTGACCGACCACAAGTGGATAAAATACAAGCAATCCAAGGACTTCCATATCCCCAGACCAAGCGAGCTGTCAGAGCCTTATTGGGGTTTGTGGGCTATTATAGAAGATTCATTCCCCATTTTTCATACCTAGCTGCCCCTCTAACTGATCTTCTTACAAACCCCCCCCCCCAAGGAAACTCAAACCCAAAAAGACAGCTTTGACACATTGAAATCCTTTTTATGTTCAGCTTCAGTGTTGCGATGTCCTGATTTTAATAAGCCTTCCACATTACAAACTGATGCTTCTACACAGGGGTTGGGTAGAACCTGATGATGATGGCCACTTGCATGTTGTGGTATATATCAGCCGGAAATTGTTACCCAGAGAGATGCATTACGTGATCATTGAAAAAGAATGTCTATCTTTTAAATGGGTGGTAGAGGCACTACAGTATTATCTTATTGGTCGATCTTTCACCCTCCTGACTGACCATGCCCTCCTCACATGGATGGAATGAAATAAGGATGCCAATCACAGAATACTGCGCGGGTTCTTATCATCACTTTTTCTTTCCATATGTGCCAACTACCGGGCTTTCGCAAGGTCAGTGCGGATTTCCTCTCTAGGGCTCCTGCGATCCCATGGCCTGAACCTCCATGCCGGGGTGAGAGCAACTGTGACAGGACCACAGTATTGAACAAGACTCCGCACCGGGCTGAGATGACTATAGGCAACGAATGGTACCCCTGGGGAACTGGGCCACAAAAGCTTAGCAGACCAGACGGTCAGGCATGCCCCAACACCTGCTCCGATTAGCCACTGACGACATGAAGGAGGCAGAGACAAGAGGAGTGCGGTGTGAACCCCGGAAGATGCCAAGGTAGAGGGGGCAAAAAGGTGAATCGGGGCAGCGAGGAGAGGGACGGAAGACGAGAGAAGAGGATGGAGTTCCATTGGTCGCATCAGCAACGGACCAAGAGGGTAACAGGAGGATCACCCCCAACGACTAGAGACCAAGAAGGATGCGATATCCAGCCACGTCCCAGTAGGGACGTGGCTCTCTAAGGTATGTGACTGCATATGCGGTCGTAGTGGGTGATTCTCAGGGAAGTTAGGGAGAGGGATAGACAGGGCATGTTCACTGGCAAATGGTGCAAGAGTAATCTCATTGATTCTTACATATGCACAAACTCAGCACAAAGGGGATAACCTGTATTGTACATAGAGCGCTCCATGGCACACGTTTTCACAGATCTGTGAGAAATTCTGGCACAACTGTGGTGCCAAACTCATACATTACTGGACTAGCGTCAAAAAAATGACGCTACTCCATCAATGCCAGGAGGCCCACTGCGTCACCTTTACGCCTGATCTGAGCAGGCGGTAAAATTCTGACGCAGTGACGCCACAGAATGACTCAGTGAAATGTTATACATTTCACTGTGTCATTTCTGCCTGGCTTTTCCGATGGAATGCCAACCTTGTATACATTATACCTGGCGCAGGTATAATGTGATGCAAGGAGTTACAAACTGATGCATTGGGCCCAATGCGTCAATTTGTAAATGTGGCGTAGTGTAGAGCACTGCTTTCACCACTGTTGCATCAAAAAAAAAATTAGACAACAGTGACACAAATGCTTTGTAAATGATGCCTAGAGTTTCTTGCCTAATGTTTGAATCTAAATTCCTAACTATTCTAATAAAATAAAGATGAATATAAATGAAAGCGTCTGCATCACAGGAAACTTCGGTAGAAGTCATTTAGTGGAAAAGAGTTCTTCCACAATGGAATTAGTTTTTAAAGCAAATCATGTCCAGGATTTCCTAAGGAAGAAATGATTGGTCTCTGTAGTTCAGAGTTTTCTTTGTATAACATTCTTCACCAGTCCATACAAAGGTCTCTATATTTTGTAACTCCAAGACCCATCCCATAATTGGGGATACTAGCGTTTGGTTAAGGGGTTGAGAGAGTGAGTAGTATAAAGCCATTTAGGCCTGATTTAGATCTTGGCTGTCTTACCGCTGTCCCGCTGCTGCGGCAGTCCCATGTACTCAACACATATACTATTGTGGAGGAGCCACCCCAAATGTGCAGGAAAACCAACACTGGTAGCAAGAGAAAGGGCCCTCTGGGTGCATTAGTGTACAGTGTTTAAAACTAACTGAATGCCCCCAAAAGTAACTATATTATATATACTTTTAGGCCCAAAACTCCTCATTGGGTCTGTCATGAGGTTGTCCACTAGTGGACTAGGGAAATTTTAAGACGCCTATACATTATTATTTATGTATATGAGGACAGTGTGTTTTGTTTTAAGGTCATGAAATTCAGTTATATAAAATATAACATCGACAAAACAAAAAAAGGCCGAAAAACTATTCAAAATAGGTAAAGAATGCACAATTCCAAAACCACATATTTCATCCACCTTTCCCAAAGAAAGTTGTGAGATCTACACCTTCTTGGTTCAAAACAAGAAGTTAGAACTTTCCATTCCTAACCCCCAAAAGTCACAGCAATGTAAAACCATTTAACTAAAACAATTAACCTCGATCTCCTTCAGAGATGTATTCCCTAATAAAAGTACAAATAACAGTTACACTCACCCCATTTCAGCAAGACAAATTCCAGAATGCTTCTCAAGGAAGTCAGCCTTTCTAATTTTATGAGCAAATTCTTAGTCCAAGGAATCATACCAGAGTGTTTAGAAATAGGTTAGTTCTTGCCTTTACTAAAACTAAAGGAGGGGCTGACCCCAGAACCTGAACAATGTTTGCCTGGTCTCACATCTCTGCTTCCTGCAAAAGCTCCAAAGAGCTGCATGAAGACCAAACTTAAACAGTTTGAGAAAATTACCTTATGTGCGGTCACTAACCAGGATTCAGGATAAACTGTAAAAAGAACAAGTGATGGACATAATGCTGAACTGTGTCAAACATTCACCCTCACTACAGAGATCTGGGCCTAAAGCCATTGTGTTTTTTGCTACTCATGCCATTCCAGTTTGGACCCAGCCAGATGCAAATCAGTCTTAACCCTGCTCCCTGCTCCCTAGAGATGGGTCCCATGCTCATTGCATCAGTAGATTCAAACTAGCCTGGCTGATGAGGGGTGATACCCCTAAAACGGTCCCAGAATGCTTGTTTCCAGCCCAGGGAGGACCTGGCTTGGCAGTTCGGGCTGGATTGTTCCCATGGGGAACAATGGCAAGACTGATTTGCATATGGCTGGGTCCAAACTGAGGTGGCGTGGTGGGCAAAAAAACAATGGATTAAACCCAGATCTCTGCGACTGGAGCTGAATGTTTGCATTGTTCAGCATTCCACTCATCATCTGTTCTTTTTGCCTTTGTCACCCTAAGTGGAAGGATATGCCCAGACGTGGTTTCCGTGCTCACTGCACTACTGGATTCAAGCTAGCCTAGCTGATGAAGGGTGATACTTGAAATCGGCCCCAGGATGCTTGTTTCAGTCCAGGGAGGACCTGGCCTGGCAGTTCGCGCTGGACTGTTCCCATGGGGAGCAGAGTCAAGACTAATTTTTATATGAGTGGGTCCAAACTGGGGTGGCGTGGTGGGCAAAACAAACTATGGATTGCACTCAGATCTCTGTGACTGGGGTGAATGTTTGCACTGTTCAGCATTCCATCCATCATCTGTTCTTTTTGGCTCAGGACAAGCTGTTGCACCGAAACTGCAATTATAAAAATTGTTGATGATACTTTTCACATCACAGAAAAAGGGGGATCCTGCCTCCTCATGCTTATCGACCCATCAGCAAGTTTTGACACACTGAACTATGACATTTCATAAACATTCTCCAAAATAAAATGAGAATCAATGGCACAGTCCTCAACCGGTTCACCACTGCTCTGAACATTTGGTGCAAACTCCTAAGAAGGACTAATTAGTCCTACAACCCTGTCATGATCCAACAACAAGTGCCCCAAGGTTCTTTGCTCTCTCCCACTTCATTCAGCCTCTACATGGAGCCTTTATCGTCCTCTCTCAGGCCTACTAACATCTATTATCACTTGTATGCAGCTGACATAGAATTATATTTGAAGGAAAATCTTATCCAGTTATCCGTAGATGGTGTTGAATGTTTGGCCAAGGTTCAAAACTGAATGGTAAACCATCACCTAAAGTAAGATCGCCTAAAAGCGAGTTTCTCCTATTATCCCCACCTAAAATCCTCAAACCCAATTCACACTTAGCTGAACTCAGCTGCAGAATGTATTATGTCAGCCATGGGGAGCCCATGCATAGTGTATCTGCAGGCCTGCCATTGCAGCCTGCGTGAAAGGGTGCATGGACCCTTTTAACCACAAGTCACTGCACCAGGGCACTGTAAATCACCCCTATGGTAGGCCCTCACTCCAGCTCCCTTTTCATGGACTTCGTGAGTGCGGGGATGCCATTTTATGCATGTACTGGATATAGGTCACTACCTATGTTCAGCTACATAATGGTAACTCAGACCCTAGGCATGTTTGGTATCAGATTGTCAGAATCATACCCCAATACTGTTGCCAGTATTGGAAGTATGATTCCATGCACTCTGGGGCCTCCTTAGAGGACCCTCAGCATTGCTCCTACTAGCTTTCTGGGGTTTTCCGGCCAGCCCACGCTGCTTCCACCCCTCAGACAGGTTTCTGCCCTCCTACTGCTTGATCAGCTCAAGCCCAGGAAGGCAGAACAAAGGATTTCCTTTGGGAGATGGGGGTGACACCCTCGCTCTTTGGAAATAGGTGTTACATGGCTTGGGAGGGGTTGCCTCCCAAGCCACTATATGCTTTGAAGGGCACATTTGGTGCTCTCCTTGCATAAACCAGTCTGCACCGGTTCAGGGACCTCCAGTCCCTGCTCTGGCAAGAAACTGGACAATGGAAAGGGGAGTGACCACTCCCCTGTCCATCACCAAACCAGGGCTGATGCCCAGACCTCCTCCACAGGGTCCCTTGATCCTGTCATCTTGAATCCAAGGTGAGCAGAGGCCTCTGGGAGCATCTGAGTGGCCATGTCAGGCAGGTGACGTCAGAGGCCCGTCCTGCCTCCTGATAGGTGATCACCTGGCTAGATGACCCACCCCCCCTTCCAGGGCTATTTAGGGTCTTCCTCTTGTTGGATCCTCAGATTCGATGAGCAAGACTCCAGCAGGATTCCTCAACATTGTTTACTTCAACTTCTGGCCACTGGAACTGCAACTGGACCCTCCAGGAACAGACAATCTGCATCCTTGACGAAGACTCTACTTGCAACATTGCTTCAACAGTTCCCTCCAGCTTCTGCAACATTTCCCTGGCTGTGCATTCTGTGAGGGTGGCAAGTCTTCACTCTGCACGAGAAGGAAGAAGGAATTGGCCTTGGAGTGAAGGAGTCGCTCCCCTGCATCCGCAGGCACCAACTGCAACGACGACCGGCTGCGTGGATCTCCTCTCATCCTGAGCTGTGTGTATCCTGCATCACGGGTGGTAGTCTGGAGTGGTCCCCTTGGTCCTCTCTGCCAGCTGTCCAACTTTGGTGAAGGTAAACCCTTACCTTCTCACGCAGGACAGTACACCCGTGCACTGCGTCTCTTGCAGCTACCAATACTTGTTGGCATCCTCGCCATGGGATCTTCAGGCTCCATATAGCCCCAGCCCCCAGCACTCTTCCCTGCAACGCACAGCCCTCTGTGTGCTTCTCCTACGGCGTGGGACACTTCTCCAGTTGTGCTCCATGGGCTCCTTTGTGACTCCTGGATCCTCTTCCAATGGGTCTTCTGTGGGTGCTGCATTTTCTTCTGTGGACTCTGCATTGCTGAGGGTCCCCTGGGACTCCCCTACATGGGTTGAGTCCTTCTGGACCTTGCTGGTCCCTGCAGCTCTGCTTTTCATGTACAGCAACTCTTGCTTTTGCCAAGGTTTGTTGGTGGCTTTTCCACGCCACAGACAGACTGCAATCTTCCATCCGGCGTGGGAGGTAGACTGCATCCTACAGGAACTGTTCACCAACTCCAGGGCTGCATTGCTGACCGTCTTTGTCCTACCGTCGACTCCTGCAACCACCAGACACTTCCCTGAGTTCTGGACTTGGTCCCCTTCTTTTTCAGGTCTTCCTTCTTCAGGATCCACCACTGGTTTCTTGCAGTCTTCTCTAGGTGTTGCATTATTCTGATTTTTAGTCCTTTCGACAGTTTGGGGAAAAGCCAGATGTAGGTACAAAAAAATTAGCGACTCGCAATTTGCGAGCATGTGCGACTCGCAAATTGTGTGTCGCTAATAGGAATGCAGGTACAATATCCGGGGACAAATTGCGACTCGCACCCGGAGTCGCAACGCAGATAGCGAGCCCGCTGCATGCGAGGTCGCTTTTTGCGACCGCGCAAAAAACGGACATGCAATTTGCGAGTGGGTGTCGCAAATTGCGATTATCATGTAAATTGATTGCAGGTGCTGCAGAACACTCCAGAAACCACTCCAGAACACTCTGGAAACACTTCCTGGCACATGATGATGACATCACAGCCAGGAAGTTTACTAATACACCTGGGAGGAGAGAGGACCACACCCTTTTTAACATCAGAACTGCAAACAGAGCTACAGCAACAATGGCAGACACTCCCAGAAAGAGGAAAGTGACATTTTCTGAGAAGGAGCTGGAGGTGCTGACAGAGGAATGCTGTCAGCACTATGATGATCTTTTTGGGAAGGCAGCCCTCAATGTGCCAGACTCAACTAAAAAGCAAATTTGGCTGGATATTCAGGAAAAGGTGAACTCCCTGGGGGTCAGCCACAGGAGTGTGGATGAAATAAAGAAGAGGTGGTATGACCTCCGCTCCCGGACCAAGGAGAGGGTGGCAGAAAGGCTCCGGGAGATGAGAGGCACAGGAGGGGGACCATCATCCATACCACCACCCACACCCCTGGAGGAAAGGGTGGAGGAGACCCTGGAGTAGGAGGCTGTTACAGGATTCGGAGATCTGGACACCTCTGAGCCCACAACATCAACCGGTGAGTACCATGTGATATGCCTGTACCCCCATCAATGCCATACCCCCACCCACCATGTACACAGGGGCATGCACAACCAAGATAGCTCCATTTCAGGGTAGCAAACACCAGAATGATGCATTATGGGCAATGTAGTCAAGTAGGCAGTCAATAGGCAAATGTTTATTAGGAAGTGTGCAACAGATAGTAGACACTGACAGTCTGTTCCCCATGTCCCACAGGTCTCCCACAAGACCCCACCACCAGCCACAGCAGCCAGGTGCCAACAGTCAGCCAGCCCCATGAGGAAAGCACAGGAGCTGCCACCACTCCCACCTGCACCACCAACACCATCCCCTTGATGACAACACCTGCTGCAACAGTGGTTCCGGAGGCTGCACCAGCAACAGCCAGGAGTGCCACGGTACATCTCACAGGGCATCCACCGCTGCGCAGGCGACGCAGGTTGAGGAGAGCAGGGCTGCAGGCAGAGTCCGGGCGTCCATCCTCCACCATGACCGAGGCACAACTGCTACGTGGTCAGCGCCTGCAGAACCAAATGTTAGGGTGGATTAGTGGGGTTCTGCACCGCTTTGTAAGGAGCAATGAGAACAGCATGCAGCAGCTCCATGCACAATTGGACGTCATAGGCAACAACACTGGGGACCTAGCCCTGTCCATGCGGGAACTGGTGGCTGGACTGCTGTCACAGAGCGAGGGTGGGCGGCGCAGGGACCGCCAGCTGCTCCAGAGGCTGGACAGGATGGCCTCATCAATTAGCAGACTGGCAGTCAACACCACTGGGCTGTCAAGAAGGACAGTCGGCCTCCAAGTGGAAATGGGCCACTTTGCAGGGGATGTGGCAAGAGGCCTGGGCCGGATCACCCATGTGATCGATCTAATGGAGGCACGGCATGTGTCCAGGGGTACAGGGGACACCCCACAGGACAGCGAAGAGGTCTCCACTGTGAGCAGTGTCTCTGCTGGTGACACCAGGGTGCTCCGGAGTGGGAGTACGAGGCAGAGCACTGCTGAACAACCTGGGACCAGCCAGGCTGGCAGAGGCCGCCGTAGGTCATAAACTAAACACTGTCCCTGATGTTGGGGCACATGACGGCAATGTGCCCCATGCATGGTTGGCTTTCTGAACTCCCTGCACAGTTTGTCATTGTAAATAGTTCAATTTCTGCACATATTAAATAGGTTTTTTGTTCCACTTAACAAATGGTGTTTTTGGTCAATAGGTGAGTATGGTTGAAGTTGACACGTACCTTCAAAAGTATTGGTTTGCGATGTGTTGCCGTCTCAGTCTGCCTTGATTTGCGATGCTCCGATCCCCATGATGGCGATGTGGTTGCTCTTGCTCTTCATCCTCAGAATCTGGGTCTGCAGGGGTGAGAGGTAGCCCACGTCGGGTGGCAATATTGTGCAGAATAGCGCATGCGACAACAATTTTGAATGCCGTAATGGGGGTATACTGGAGGGCACCTCCACTTCGGTAGAGGCATCTGGACCGTGCTTTCAGCAATCCGAAGGTGCGTTCAATCAGGTTCCTGGTCCTCTTGTGTGCACTGTTGTATCGTCTCTCACATTCATTGCTGGGTGTTAAGTACGGAGTCATTATCCATGGCCGCAGTGCATATGCTCTGTCAACTGTTGAGCACAAACAGTACACTGTTAGAAAGTCCTGGTTGGTGTGCACATTGATCTGTGTGTATGTCTACAAGGTGTATGCAGCTCTACCTAGGAGGTATCCGTCTCCAAACTCCCCACGTTCCAGGCGTTGGTGTATCCCACTGTGCCTAAAAATGTAGGAGTCATGAGTACTGCCTGGAAATTTTGCTACAATGTCAGTGATGACATATTGGGCGTCACAAACAACCTGAATATTGAGTGAGTGGGTACACTTTCTGTTGCGGAACAGATATTCCAGGTTTGCAGGAGGGCATATTTGAATATGTGTCCCATCTACACACCCTATGACATGGGGAAAGTTGGCAATCCGGTAAAAGTCCAATTTGGTGCTGTTAATTTCTGCCTCATTCCTGGGTAGGTATATGTAGTGAGACATGTGTGTGAGTATGGCATCTAGGAATGCCCTGAGGAACCTTGATAGTGCACTTTGAGATACCCCACCTGCCACAGCAATGACCCCCTGATAGCTCCCCGAGGCCAAGAGGTGCAGTGAGCATAGCACTTGCACATGCGTAGGGATGGCGCAGCCACGCAGAGTCTTGTGTTCTAGCTGTGGTTTCAGTAAATCTATTAATTCTAGGATGGCTGCGCTGCTAAGGCGGTATTTGTCGTAGATCTCTTCCTCAGTTTGCTGAAAAAGAGTCTGCCTTGTTCTGTAAATCTTCTCCTGTCTCCTCCTCTGCTGGGCTGCGTGGACTCTCCTCCTCACTGATATCAGGTATATCTCCGCCATCTTGAGTAACCCAGATGCCTTCTGGGTCTCCTTTTATACTTTGGTAATGGTTACCACCTGCTCTGAGTTAGTGGTAAATTGCAAGTGCAAAATGGGCTTTTTGCGACTAGTCGCAATTTGCGAGTTGCAATTGCATATGGTTTGCGACTCGCAAATTGCGACTTCCTATTTGCGGGTCGCAAAATGGGGTCGCACATTTTGCGAGTCGGTAACGGCTCTCATCGCTTTTTGCGAGTCGGAAATGGGATTTTTGCATCCTATTTCCGATTTTGCGCAGTCGCAAATAGCGATTCGGCCATTTGCGACTCGCAAACCTTTGCTACATCTGGCCCTTACTCCTTTATTCCTGGTCGCTGGGGGCACTGTGGTACTTACCTTTTGGGGTTCCTAGTTCCTCCAGCTCCCCTCTACAGATTCCACTACTTGGGTGGGGGTCCTGCATTCGCGTTCCATTTTTTTTGTATATGGGTTGGGCTCCCCCTAGAGTCACTATTGTCTATTGCTATTGAACTGTTTTCTATTGCTATTTATGCCTATTTCTAATTACTGGTGTACATATTTAGTGTGTTTACTTACCTCCTGTTGGGGGTATTGCCTATCTAGTATTTTTGGTACTGTGTACTATAATAAAGACCCTTTATTTTTGTAACACTGGGTGTTTTCTTTCATGTGTGTAAGTGCTGTGTGACTACAGTGGTACTGCATGAGCTTTGCATGCCTCCTAGATAAGCCTTGGCTGCTCATCCAGAGCTACCTCTGGAGAGCCTGGCTTCTAGACACCACCTACACTTCACTAACAGGAGATACCTGGACTTGGTATAAGGTGTAAGTACCATAGATACCCACCACACACCTGGCCAGCTTCTTACAACGAGGTTTTACACATTTATCACAAACAGCTACAGGAAGCCCGTAGAAAGTTTTTAGTTACCAAGATTCAGATTTCGGGCAATTCTACAAAACAGTTTAATGCAGTAAAAGCATTTACTAATCATAATACATGCCAGACTTCTGTCCCGGCTTTGCCAGACTTATGACATTCCCTATCCATTTATTTCCAGGACAAGATAAGAAAGATTTATGAAGGATTTGATCAACTATCTGAGCTGAGGGGCAGTCATGTCAGCTATGAATGCCCACTAATTACTACTTCTATTCAACTGCGTAGTTTTGAACACATCGAGTCAACAGAAGTTCAAGAGCTGCTTGCTATTTTCTAAGGCTAAGTCAGGGTCAACACAATAGATTTTTACTTCTCTTGCTCTTCCTCTGGTACCCCATTTCAGAAATGTATTCAACTTCTGTTTAAAAATAGTGGAAGTTTCAACAGGCTGGAAATGAGCCAATGTGTTGCTGATTTTTCAAAAGCTCTCAGAAGGCCTTTCAAGCTTTTCTAGTTTTTGGCCAATCTTTTCCTCCATTTCCTATTAAAATTCTGGAAAAAGCAATAAACAGACAACTTTTCAAATGCCCTGAAGATAATTATGTATTAGATACCTTGCAATCAAGCTTTAGGGCCACTCACAGTATAGAGACAACTCTTGTCACAGTCATTGATTCCATCAGGTCTTCCCTGGTTAAGGACAACCAAACGGTATTGATACTTCTTCACCTGTCCGCTGTGATTGACACGCTATCACATGCAGTACTGATTGACCTGCTCTGTGATATTGGCATACATGGCCCGGCCCTGGAGAGGTTGAGAGACTTCTAGATTGGGTTCTCCTAGGATGTGTCCATACTTCCCGTTAAGTCGAGGCTGGCTGATAACATCTGCAGAGTACCTCAGGGATCGACCATGATTTCTACGCTTTTTATCATCTATGTGGTCCCTTTGGTAAGGGTTATGAGAGCATTTGGAACCAAAATTGTCCCACATGCTGATTATGTCATTTGATCAGGAGACAGAACTCACTAAAGTCAGATTTGGGGACAGCATGGGTACCGTGGCCATGTGAATGAGACAGCTGAATGGAGCAAAGAATGAAGTTATGCTTTTTAGAAAAGCCATTCATGATGGTCAGAAGACTGGAGACCTCATGAACTGGGAGCTCCTCCCTTCCCCAAAAAGGCACTTAGAAACCTGGGTGTCCTAATGGATGATAAAAATTATGTCAAGGCCACATGCAGTAATTGTTATAGCATACTCCACCTTCTAAGGAAGGTGTTTTCATTGAAGACAGTGATTCAGGCACTTATACCGAGTCGCCTGGATTATGGCAACTCCTTGCTGGTGCTCATGAACTTTTCTATGATGTCTTGCCCTCAGCTGGTTCGAAACTCGGCGGCCCGACTGGTATGCCATCTACCGATAGGCACTAGAATAGACCCCCTGATTAAATCCTTGCATTGGCCTCCCAGTCAGGGAAGGTGTGTTTTTAAGTTTCTTTGCCTCCCTCATAAAGACCTATACGGGGCTGGCTTGGTATATCTCTGGTCACAGTCATTCAGCTAGAGCGCTGAGATCCTCTGACATTGCTCCAACTGTTTCATGGAGAATTCGAACCACTCAAAATAGTGGACGTTCCTTCCTTTTCCTTTCTCACTCCTTACTATGGAGCAAGTTATATGTTCACATTTGTTTCTGCAGCTCCTTTTAGTTTTTCTAAAAACTTATCAAAACATGGCTTTTTAATCTTATCTCTTTGTGAGTGCCAGAATGAGTACTGCATCCGCTCATATGCTTTTAGAGCAGAGATACTCCATACAGAATGAGCTGTGTTTGCGCTGTGACATACCTGTTACATAACATAATACACATTCAGCTAGCCCTCTACATGCATTGGTCTGTTGTTTTTATTTGTAAGTAAATGGGATGATTTTGTTGAAGAGTTAAGTAACAAAAGCATTCTTTTTTTGGAAAATAATATTTTTTATCTTTTTAATGAAACAATAAGAGTGAAAATCACATCTTGACTATTTCATAATCCTGGGCAAATCGCTATTGCTTGTTGGACCCCATTCACTTGTTTGCTTAAAACTAGTAGCACCTAGAGCCAATTTAATGTGTTCAATTCTTGTATTTTCATTCATGCTGTGAATTGCATGACCATAATGTAACAAGCAAACCTATACGTCCACATATAAGTCCAACATGCTTTTAGTGGAGTATTTAAAGGGTAGGGGTACCCAAAGGCGGCCTACTCAATAGTCCTATCATAAGTGATGTAAACCTGTTGTCCATTCTGTGTCTGCTTTGTGTGGTGAGAGACGCTTATACTGTAGCTGCCCCTGCAGCCACTCTAGAGTATCATTGAAGCCTGCGCTGCTAGAACCTATGCCGCTGCCGATTTCCGTTCCTGAATAATCCTTCCTAACCTAGTTAAACCTGTTTATATGCAGCTGTGTCTCGAAAGGGTGTGATTAATGGCTTGTGAGGCTGTAATTGGCCAGCACATCATGACTGCATGGTAGATATCTGCCCTTGGTGTGTAATAGCTGCATCCTAGACATAGCATGATGGCAGCCCAATTAGTATATGTATAATAACATCACTAAAACATGCTGTAGCATTTGTTTTAATATTGTATTATTCTTGAACTTATTGTTTAATTTCACAGTTGGTTTTCTTTTTTTTACTTCAACACAGACACTTTCTGAGATATAATGTGATGTGAAACCACTTTCCGTAAAACCACTGGGACCAATGTTATGTGATGTCAAGATCAGCTTAACATGCTGTTTCTTGAACAGAGGCTTACAAATAGTGACATATCAACTGTGCCATGGACCATAAGTCAAGAAAGAAAAATGAGCCCTCAAACTCCTTGTTGGATTGTGAAACACAGCTGTAATTTGGGTGTGGTGGGTCCCTCACCACCTTGAACCCCAGTGCCACTGCACCTGCTAATAGCTCCCGAGATAGATATTTGTCTTTTGCACCACAGACTGCATGAGCTTCAACTAGATATACATTTTGAGTAAGATAACTGGGAGCATTAAGGTGGAAGGCTTTAGAGGTGAGCCACAAAGATCTCATGTATCATTGAGCATCAATAGAGAGCCATTTAACAAAGGGTACAAAAAGGCATGATATAGTTTATTAAGTTCTTTGGTGTTGGTCAGAAATCTGGCACATTATGTAATGCAGAACTCATTTGGTGGCACACTAAAAGTGCATTTACTTGACTTTGATTAATTTCTTTTGAGTGTGCAAGTGACAATGGATCCCTACAGCCGGGGACCTACTACTATTGAAATATGATGCACAGGTCGAACCGTGATCTCTCTCTGCACAGCTATTAAGCCCAAACGTTGCTCATAGTCTCCATGATTTGCCTTAATAAAATAATCATATTCTCTTTCCACCTGAAATGCATTAGGACCACTTTGAATTGTAATTCCATCATTTTTGATGCTCTGAAGCCGTTGCTGATTTTTTGTGGATGAGAGGTCCAGGTAGGAAGGATAAATTCAGGGCCATATTTATCAAAGATTTTACATCACCGGTGTGCCACACATGGGGACACAGGCCGACGCAAAACCTAGAATGAGATTTACCAAGCCACACAAGGCCACCTTGCGTGGCCCTCTGGTGCTTGGTAAATATGGAGTGACGCAAGAGAATGCTAGTCACCGCCTTACGTTACTCTGCCCCAGGGAGGCGTTCTATGTGTTTGAAGTGTGGGTTTTCCCATGCATCCACCCATGGATTTTGGCGCATTCCCAGATTTGCTACGAGTGTTAGACCTGGAAATGCATCATAATGCAATGCCTTCCCACTGGAGGCGTGACAAGGAGAAACCTCTTTATTTCTTCTTGTTTTTTCCTCTTTCTACAGGTGCTGCATTCTGCGGCAAACAAAGAAGGAAGAACAAGCCACAAAAGGATTGTTTTTGTGCAGGAAGGTGTCCCTTTCTCCACATAAAAGAATGCTGCCTGAAATGCAGGCACCCTTGCTCCATGGTGAAATGTGACTGAATGACAATTCACCAAAATGCCAGGAGTAGCGGAAATGACATCACATGCCATTCGCCCATCAATGTCACTCACACACACATGCTTATACATACACTCACATTCACACTGACACACTCTCTCACGTAAACATACACTCTCCTGCAAGCATGCACACAACATACATTTAAGAGCCATTTATTTTACTTACATTAGTTGCCGGGGAGGGTCATACTCCAGCTGATTGCACTCCATTTTTTATTACACTAATAGTGAATAATACGGCATTATTAAGAATTGGTGTAATAATAAAATCTAGGATGAATAAAAGAGTGGCGCCCCAGCCAACGTCCATAAGTACAAGCTACACTGTGTTCCTGCCACTGATTTTTCCACCTAACCCAGGGGTAGCAAAGAAGGATGCTTGGGTTCGCAAGGAGTAAGCCAGGGGTCTTAATTGTGACCACTAGTGACCCCTAAATTACGTCTCTGCAAAAGTGTGTCAGCACAAGGAGCAAGCAGGAATGCGCCATACCTTGACTGGTATGATGCATTCCTGCCTTCTCCCTTTCACGCAGCGCAGCAAGGTGTCTTACTGCATTGCGTTGCGTGAAAAAATTATAATTCCCACAGTTTTTAGTTCATTGTATTTTAAATGTTTATGTTCAATCCATTAAGAAATGTTCTGCATGGGTGGCTTACTTGTGAAGATAGATTCAGAGGAATTCATTTTCAGGCAGGCAACCATGCTTGCTCTTTTGCACAAAAAGAAGGATATCCCCCAGCCTCGCCGAAGAATATAAATATATTTCTTCTACACTCGATCAGCCTATTCACCTGTCTCCCACAAGAGTATGTATTAGTATGTGTATATGGTATTTCTAAAGCAAGAATCTATCCAAAAGGCAACAGAGCGCTCTACGTGGTCATGAAGGGATCATGGAGTAATGTGTTCAGTGCTCATTTTGTACTGGTGCCTTAAGGTGGTGGGACTAGACATGGACTCACAGAGGTGAAACTCAGTCAGTGAGATTCAGGGGATTGTGAATCACACATTACACAAATAAAGATGCAGTAGGCTGCAGGGTGGAGGGGTGAGATGACCATAGTTCGGGATGGACTGTTTCCATTAGGAACAGGGTCAGTACTGATACTCATGCGCCCAGAGTGGCACAGCGGTTGCAAAACGATGAGTTGCAATGCTGCCCCAAGCAATTGCCACTGGTTAAACTATTTGCAAACATTCATCCCATGACCTTCTGGGTGTTTGATTGACAGTAATATGCCTGGTAAGTTGAGACTGGCACAGCTTTCCAAGCTTACGGCTGCCAATGTTTGAGAAGGAGTACTACTACAGGTGCAGACTTACTACTTTCTTAGTAAACTATATATATTTAAGATCCGATCCAGAAAGTGAACATATTAAAACCTCGTAGTGAAAGGAGAATGGCGAGAAGAACTGACACAGACACAGCAGTCCAAATTCAGGGCCCCCAGTCCCAACTTCCAAACCAAGGATACGTTTGAGTGTTGTCGCACACCAAACACGCCTCCTGAAGCCACGCCCCTGCCTGTCTCACCTGAGCCTAGTAGTTCTCCCTCTGTGCTCCTGGCTGTGGTCACATACAGTACAACGGCCTGGAGTCTTGGCCGTAGGAACATGTATTTTAAATGTATTTTCACTGAAAGCACTCTTTGTCTCTGCTACAAGAAGCCTTGATGATAGAGTTGTCAAATCGGTGCAGGTGGGCAGGGCTCCATGTTTCTAGGCCTCGCCTTTCACAAATCATTTTATCAAGAGGCTGGCGACCCCATCATGTACTAAGTCCGAATCGCAAATAGAGGCAGACATGCAGGCAAATTATATACGGAAATACGGTTATAGCTTGGCTTCAATAGTCTGTGTACGAGCCAAACCATAAAACATTTGCCATGTATATCGTGGAACAAAAATAAGATAAAAATATCATACAACATAATATAAATATCACTTCAATTTTTTTTTTAAAGGTTATATCTAAAACCTGCAGAAGGGTTTTACCTTGGTACATCAGATTTCCCCTTAGTACTGCAAAGACAGACATGAAAAGTATTTAAAGACATTCATGGCTCGTCCCCCAACATGCCATTAGTGAACTAAGAGGCAAGTGAGTAGTTCTGTAAACCCAAAATGCAGCCTAGATTCTTATAGATTGAGTAACATTATAGCCTATTAAATCAAACATAACAGGTGCATGTAGAGCCCACATCCTTAACTAATTATTTAAAAGTGTAGTCATATGTGATAAAAAACAAAGTAGACTGTGTGAAATAAACTATTTCCTGAGGATCCTATGATTAGGAGAAGCAAAAAAGTGAATAATGATTCCAGGTTATCTGGTTTTACATTTTTAAATTCAGCCACTGGATGGGTATCTCTATATCTCTCTGTGTCTCTCTCTTTCTCCCTCTGTCTTTCATTTACATAAAAGGTTGCTGTTTTCTCTTTCAGTCTTGGCTCAGGATGATAAAACCAACAGAGTGATAGAAAACCGACTCAGGGCCCCTAGACCCAACTACCAAGCCAAGAATGCATTTATTTGGGGGTGTCATACCCCAAACACCCCTCTGAAGCTATGCACCTGTGGACTCGACAGTGCAAGGGTCTGGGCATACACATATGAGCTGAACTTTACACAGGTGGGCCAGTGCACCTCACCCCCAGTGACACAGATAAAAAGGTTTGATCACACCACTATTTTCTTCCAAAAACATTACTTTAAGTGCTGTACCTAGAGCAGGGACGATAGTCCGCTACCCATAATGGGGACACGCTCTGATATTCCTCACTTGAGGTCATAGGACCTCACAGTGTCAGAAATCGGCCTGGGCTTCTATGCACATGTTTAGACTGGTATGACGCCAAGGCCAAAATAAGTCAGGATACCAGATATAGATGCAGTTGGACACTCAGGGACGAGAAACATGATCCCCACTCCCCCATATAGGGGACAGTCCTATGAAAACACCTTTTCCCACAAATTAAACACTGGCTCTGTTTGGTCATCAGCATTTGGTAGTTAGTTCAGGTTATTTTTCTTCAATGAGTTTGTGGAGCAGCTTCGTGAAAGTGTGGCGTTTTGCTGCCTCCTCCTGTAAAACCATTCCTTAGATGGCATACTAAATTTTTGCATACTTATTGGTGCTGTTTTTCTTGCCTGGCAAAGCACACAGAACGGACACTTATTGTCATGGTATTCGGCAAAGAGCAAAATGCTCGAAGCAAAGATTCATATACTTTCGTTCCTGTTTATAATGTCTGACTACAGAGGAACAGCTTGCACACTCTCTAGAATCCTTTAAGGCTGTTCTCGTATCATGACACCTCATCCAATCGACTTGGGAAATAAATGCTGAGGTACAGTGTCTTTTTTCTCAACAATGTTTTTTTGCCTGTCTGGCCCAGCAACACCTTGCCAAGAACATCACCATAATCACAAGTCACACACACACATTGTGCACCAGGGGAGGTTGACAGATATAAATTAATTTCACTTTTGATGACGAATTAGGACTCCCTTCTGTACATTTAACAGTTAAATAAAGAATCACATAAGGGAACAAAACAGAGTGTCCAGAACTCCAAAGTGGCTTACTATTAAGGGTAGTCAAAACAATTTACAGAAAATGTATTCAGATTAAATCCACTTTTTCCACTTGAGGAACTAAATTGGGTTTAAAAAACACTTACAAATACAGCCATATTAAAGAAACTGTTGCATTATTTGCCCAAATACTGAAAGTTATCTGGGTTTGGGCTATTTGCTTCTTTTTTGACTGTGAAACGCAGTCCAAGGGCCTGTAGACTGCCCACAGTGATTCAGATTGGCAGCTAGACGCCAGGCAGAAAGTGACGGCCTTCTTGTCTTTCTCACTTCTCTTCTGATTTTATGGCTCTGCTCCCTATTTTTGTGTTTATCTTGTACAGGAACATTTAGGTCTTACTGTGACATGTATCTTTCCACTGGTGATGTCAGACCTTTGATTGCAGTGCATATAAGGGACTATTTTCTCTTCCGCCAACTCCCCTTAGCCTCATCTTTTCATTAACTCCTCCTCGGCCCACCCCCTTCACTTTATTAACCCATTTTTAGCCACTTGCCTCCTCCCAATCCCTCTGGGCTTCAGCATGGCCTGCAGCTCTGTCGGTAGACAGCCGCCCTAAAATGATTTTTTTATTTTTTAACCATTGCAAGATGGCCGCATGCATGTGCACATGTGCACACATGCACGACAGGAAACTTTAAACGACTTTATTATATATGAAGAAATTGCATTCGAAGAGAACAGCTGCAGATGACGGTACTTCTGCGGTGGCCATCTTGAACTGGGGTTTCATAAGATATAACAAAAGACATTTAAAGATGCATGCACATTGCCTTGGCTATATTTAAATAGGGTTTCTTCTGCTTTAAGAAAATCCATTCAAAGATGCCTGCTGTGGATATGTGTGTACCTTTGAATGTATTTTCTTGAAGTAAAAGAAACTCCAAAGATAGATGGCCACCGTGGATTCTTGTGCATCCATGAAAGCCATGTTTGAATGAGGTTCTTAATATGGAACAAAATAGATTCAAAGATGACTGCAGCAGATGTGCGCACATCTAGTACGGCCATCTTTGGATGTAGAGCAATAAAACAAGTATTGGCAAAGCCAAGAGGTTCCATGAGCAATTTTTTTTAGCTTTTCCAATGTAAGTTTACTTTGGCAGACTAGTGCTTCAGTTCGACCAGGGGAAATCTGTTGCATTAGTATTAGAAGACTATGGTCTGAACTAAGAAGTTGAAACTGCTCGGATGCTGCACATTCGGAAAGAGCGCTTCAACTATTGTGCATCATGCCCCATTACATATTGCTGGAAGCATGGGACACTGATCTGAATTTAGCAGCTCTGTGAAAGAAAGAGTTTGACTTTTACAATCCTGCAGCATGCAAAATAGTTCCATAAGCAGACTGGCCTCATTTTTATTCTCCTCAGACATACAAATGAATGCAAGAAAATTAAAACTGGTTGTGTGACATTGGAAAACAGACACATTGAAAAGCAGTGGCTCCACCTCTGTCCGTCTCTATAGTGCAATGATTAGCTTGTGTTTGCCCAGTGCTTAGTTTGTAAAAAAAAAAGTAAGTGTTAGGGCCCTTCTCAGGAGGCCACTGCAGCTTGCACCACCCATTGCCCCTGCCAGCTCTGCCAATGACAGTACCAACAAAACTACTAACCATCACACTCTTATATGTGGGATGATTCAGACTATTGCAGGCCACCCAAAGGTTTAAGAATGGAGTGGCTCCACATACTATTCATTTTTAATGTATACAGAGTTATTAAATACCTGTTGATGAGTTCATTTCAAAATTAGAAATAAATGTGCCACCATGTGGCAGACTGTCATAAGAGACGGTGCTGAGAATGAAGTGCCAGCGCCAAGCACCAGACACCACCGGCTCAAATTAAGCACTGAGTTTCCCCATCCTCCCCACACTCACATGCTGATTTGTGGAAATGTCCACAATGGATGTGTCACATTTCGTTGCTTTCCCTTAGCCCGAATGACTTGCTTATTAAATATATTTCTTACCTTTGACAGTCATTTTACAGGACAGTGTCAGGATATAAAATAAAATAAAAGCTTCAATGCTGAATCAAAATTGCAGCTACTACAATGATGTATTATAAATTCTGCTGCTGCTGCTTAGTAATTGCCTAGCTCAGTGCATAGCAGGGAAAGGCTTTATCATGTAAGCTTAAAGGTAAGATGCCACAATATCCTTAACAAAACATTGTCTGATATAACAATTGTGGCCTAAATATCATCTACAAAGCATGGGTCAGTTGGATGTAGTTTCCGTTATTACCTCCAATGTGCATTATTACCTCCCATGGGGCATTATTACCTCGAATGGGGCACTATTTTGTGAATTATATTTAGGACACACGGATTTATGTCAGATGATATCTGTCAATCAAACCAGCCTGCTTGAATCATAAGGAATGGCTCTGAAGACCACATCTCCAATGGTACATGCTTTTAATTGTTTATGTTTGTAACTAATCAATTGGCTACTTTCTGCTCATTGCCTAGCACAAACCAACGAATGCCTCATTTGCCTGGACTATTTGGTGGGAAGGTCTGCTGTGTTTATCAATAATTCTCCTCCAACCTACACCATGGATGTGGGGACGGAACGAAGTGTGGTTGTGGTCATGTATGCTGAGACTCTACTATTAAATTAAACACACAAATATGCAGCTAGTAATATGTGGTTCAGAATGTTTGCTCTCATCGACTGAGAATCCTTCTTAAAATGTATTGAAATTTAACCATGCAAATAATAAACATCTAGTACATGGTATTCTGTAATCCCTGTATAAACACCAATATTTAATTTCTTTGTACTTGGCGTCTTGTGACACACCCAGTCTCCAATTATAAAGAATAGATGTCGGAACTCGACTATTATAAGGTTATTACAGTCCAGTTGTGTTGTAACAATGCCTGCTGCTAGCCTCCAGGTGAAAGGTAGATTAGGTCATGGAGCATAATTGGATCATCTTTTCAAAGCAACAAAGGGAACGCTACTTTTCTTTCTTCTACTCTATTTTAATAACTTACGATGGAAAGCAGAGAGGGTATGTTTATTTTATGCACTCCTTAGAGAAAAGTTAGAATCCTGCAAAGTTTCTACACATTCTGAGCAACTGTTTTGTATTTTTAAAAACTGGCTTGTATTGCACTGTTTCTAATATCGGTGTGCAACAAATATCTAACAGGTTTTTGGTGTGTTTAAGTTTGTACTAGATGTTTTATTTTTATTCTTCATTTTTTAAACTAATAGCTCTTACATATGAAAACGCTATGCACCAAGGTTTTATGTGGTTTGTGAGAAAGGTGTTGGCGTGACCATGTATTATATGGGATACAGTACCCCCTGGCATACATGATAAGGCTATTTCAAGTAACCTTGGAGATACATAACTTTATAAAGGAACTTGGCCTCCGGCCTCGTTTCTCTGTATGGTTATGGAACTCTTTGGTGACTTGCACTAGCCTTATATTGTCCTATACGGGGTTCTTTATCCCTAATATAATGTGAAAGAAATATAGCTCAGAAGAGCTGACAAGCTTGTTCCCCCCTTGATTAATTAAGTAACAGTTATACATCCGATCCATTTCCAAGTTTCCTTTCACCCTGCCTCTAGCAGTGGACAGTGTGATATTACTACTCAGGTCTAAAATTATTATATTACAGTAGTTTGACTTTTTCGTATTACAGTTGAGTACTGATTTTACAACTAGACTGTAATAAACAAAGTAGACACCGGGCTTTGTATGTACGTTCTAGGCTTTTATGATTTATGGGAGGAACATAATGTCTGTCCCTTCAAATGGTGGTTTGGGCTTGTTTTATTCCCTATAATCAGGCTATTACTCCCATCAGAGACGGACAGGGAGGAATAGACAGCACAGTGCACTGCCCAAGCTTTTTGCCTCGGTCATACATCTGGATCAGTGACGCCATAACTTCGCTACTACTGGTGCTGCATGATTTCAAGAGGGACTTTAAGATACTTATTTTCATTTAGATAGGTTTAATATAAAAGGTTACATATAAACTACTGATGGTTTAATATTATATATATATATATATATATATATATATATATATATATATATATATATATATATAGTTTAACCAGATGAAAAACTACTCTCATTAAGACTAAGAATTGCTCCCCATCATCCCAACTTCCAGAAGTCAGACGTCAAATTTCAAAACCATACCTGCAGCCCTGCGGACGTGACAAGTAGATTTTAATGTGGAAACATTATACAGACTTGTATGTAAATGTCTCACTGTATTTATTATTGCAAGCAGATACAATGTTAGGATGTTCTGTTATATCCTTCAGGACTGAGCTTTTCTAACTCGTATTTCATCTTTTCAGAATTCACCAAAGACGACAACACACGCACACCTTCTGTAAAAGAGCCTAACTTGTGGTTAGGTCCCAAGTTACCTGATTGGAAGAATGTGACTCCGGATGACCCATGCAATAAGGGTCTGTGGCCCGACCAAAGACCCGCACAGGTAAAAACATTTCCCATTCTGCGAGTCTTTTACACATCCAACAGATGAAGGTTAAAGCTATGGATGGATTTGTTCAGAAAATATTGGCGTGCTTAATTTGTGCTTGTTGTTATTTTTGAGTTCCAGTACTTATTTTTCTTCCTCTAACATTTACTGCGAGCAAAAGACACATATGGGAAAGATGGAGGGAGAGAAAAATGAAAAAGCGTAACAAAGGGAGAAAGCAGAAAGCCGCAAGAGTGAGTTGAAGGGACAGGGAGTGACTGTAAATGGATTATAGAGGCCCGAGATGGCTTCACGATAACGCTGCATCAGTATTCTGTGACACACATTTAATTGCAGCATCCGCATGTTTAAGAGGAGGGCTTTAGGCACCAGCACGTTTTTATTTACAAATTAAGTACTGGTAATGATAAATTAGTTCCCTGTCAACCACTCCTGTGATGTCAGTGCAATGATAAACTAATCTTTCACACCTCGAAGCACCTGTAAAAGAGTTCCTTTCTATGGTATCTTTCACCTCCAACAGCTCTTCAGAGACACAAGAGAAGCATCAGATACTGATCCATCACTTACTTGAGTTTCCACAGACCTGAGAGCAATGGTGGAGGGCAATGCATGCATGCAATTTCCACGTACACAATACGTTTCCCTTAGGTCTTCACAAAACCACATGTGATAAAAGATCTTGGTTTTCTTAGCCACAGCTTCATATGGCTAAACACTAGTGCTATCGAGTATGGTGCATGTTAATAGCATACTAAGGCCAGGAGGTGCAGAGATGGCCTGGTGGTGGAGAAGGGTGCAAAGACAACAAGTATCTTTTCAATTCATTGAAAGGATAAGGGTGAGGAAGTACCTAAAGGAAGTGGGAGAGGGTGGCAGGAAACCCAGAGAAAATTGCTGCAGCTGGTTTCCAAGAAAATAAAGACAGGAAGTTGTTGAGGCAGGGGTAATAATCTCTGAGAGGAGGGCCCAATTTTGTATGAATCCTCCATGACATTTATCTAATTCCACAGTTTGTTATTGTATCATGTTGGGGCCATACAAACATAAAATTGTAGACAGGCATCAACCAAGGTGTTTAGACTTTGGGTTTTTCTTGGCATTACAAAACCCTGATCTTTGCTTTCATTGTATATTATGTCACTTGGAACATCTTACTGCTAAACAACCAAGTTGTTAAAACTTGCCCATGCTTGATTCTATATGTTAGCCTTGGAGAAGAGGAAATATTTGAGCTCCAACAATGTGTGGAAGGCAAAGCCTTGTCTACTCCTTTATTAATTTTTGTAAAGAGCTCAAGTTTATTCTTCAAAAACAGGTAAAGGGAAGGAAAATGTTTCACAGACCTGCATCAGTAGATCTGCAACAGCTAGTCTTTATATAGACCTATGATTTGTTTTCTTCACTAGGATATCAGCTGGCAACTCTCAAACCTTATCAAAATGATATAGATGTAGTGTCACACTCTAGTTTCAACATGGGCTTTCCGAGATTGGAAATGAGGACGGAGAGGGAGGAACACCAGATGGGGAGGTGAAGAAGGGAGTAAGGGGATGTATATAGAAGGGAAAAAGGAAAGCACAGCAGTTGCAAAGAGAAAAAAAGCTGATAAATCACCTTTGTGCCTGTTCTCTTCTTCATGTGCTAAAGACACATCAACTGGTGATGAGGAGTAAAAGAAACCATGCCCTTCAAAGATGCGCTCACTACTGCAACCACGAGGTCGATAAACATTGAATGATAAAAACAGAGAACCATAAACTGCAAAGTCAATAAACATTGAATGATAAAAACAGAGAGCCATAAAATAGCTCACTACTGTAACCAACAAGTCAATAAACATAGAATGAAAAAAAACAGAGAACCATAAACCGGGAACTCAATAAACATTGAATGATAAAAACAGAGAACCTTAAAATGTCATTATATAGTAGATAAAACTTAAAGGTAAACAGTGAATTATAAAAACTGAATCATACTGTAGATGAAAATTACATGGTCTGTAACTATATATTCACAGTAAATTCATCATAATTGCAACATGAAAGTGTCCATACATTCCAAACCTCACATTCTTCCAATTAAATGGTGTTGTCCTTAATCTTGCAGCTGTCCTGGGCACAGACCACTTTGACGCCCCTTTGCTCACCACCATTCCTAGACTCATGCACACCCAATTACCTGGTCTGAAATCACAAGATCTACTCCAAAATTTTCTATTGTACCTGGCTTGATATCCTGGTTGACGCTTCCATACTATCTCAGGCACTAGTTCTTTCATACCCTTGTCCATCCACCAAGTATAAACCATGGAGTAGGCAGTTCTGCCTCTTGACAAAAGGAGTGGCTGTTTCACTGTAACATTATGAGTTGTCCTATAATTTCATAGTATCTTTTGAACCTCTTTCTAATTTGACACACTCCTCACTATCAACTGTGGCCCCACCATTCGCGTCCCACTTGATGCTCAAGCTCTTATCGGGTAGGCAGGATGTGCTGCTGGATGCTGGCGTTGAGTGCTGTTTGTAGCGCCACACGCCTACACTTACCTTGCGATGACTGACTCACCAGTGCGGCCATGCCCCAGACTCTGACATGATAAGAAGTGCATCCAGAGGATGCACTCAGCGTTTCCACTTCCTCAAGTTTTCTTCGGCCCAGAAATCCCTAGGAGGGATTTTGGGGTCATACAAAGCTGAATCCCAGATGGCCGTCCCTGTATTTACATCCGTTACCCCTTCCCCATCCAAGATGGCTTCTTTGTTGTTTCCTGTTTGGGGCCCTAAATATGGAAGTCTGTCCAGCTTGTTCATTGTGTTGCAACGCTTCGTCCTTCCTGCCCTAGTGTTCATCGCTCCTGCTTCAGCTGGTTATCCTGTCACAGTTATCTAGTCATCTTTCCTGTAAAATCTTCCATTCATTTCCTGTTTCATCCTCTACTTGGATTCAGCCAATCATTCATCCTGACATATTCTCCTGCAATTCTACTGCCTTATTGGAGACTTTTTTGCCCTCTGGCTTTTACCTCCGGTGGGATACTTCTGGAGGGAACTTTCCTGCTTGGACATTTCCTGAGTTTGCAGCAATGTGGCTACTTGAAGGGGTCGCCCTTACCTTAGGCAGACCAGAACAGTCAAAACATGGAACAGTCCATGACCGAAGATCCTCTAAGAGGTATCAGATCCCTGATGGTTTGCAATGCCAGAGTTTAAGTACTGAGGAAGAACTAAAGGACCAGGCTCGGCTGATTGCTCAAGCAGTTCAGGTTGACCCTGCCCAAGCCTTAGCCCAGACAATCCCACAACAAACACATGCAACAGTTTAGAGATGAAGATCTTGCTCTACAACAGGTTCCTTCTACCAGGAAATTCCTTTCCTGTGTTATTTGCTTTTCACCCTGCTGAGTTTACTCAAGATCGAACTGAGGTTGGCTGCCTGATTATTGCCTTAGCTGGACTGGTGTTGTCCTTTGCAACTACTTTAGTAGCCTCTGAAGACTCTAGTCTGTCCAACCGCAATTTGTTTCTAACTAACTTTAAACAAATGTTTGAGAGACCTGGTTTACAATTTTTGGCAGAAGAAGCTCTTTGTGAAATCTAGGATTTTTTAAAGGTAAAGTAATGTTTTATTACCATACATAACACCAACCCCTAGCTGCACACGGCCTTTGTCTGTGAGCGACGAAGAATTGGCAGGAGGGATTGGCCTGTGACCAGGCCCTGTGGCCAACCGCTTGCAGGCAAACAACACCGCGTACGGCCCTGGGGTTGGCTGTGGACCAACCCCTGTGACAGTTTTCGGGTGTGTGCAGCGTTGGGTTGGTTGCAAGGCCTGGCTGCCCTCAGGCAGGCTTACTGAGTTTGTCAAAGAGTCACAACACCAAAATAGAAAAAGTGGGCATATTGCTATTATCAAGGGGTAAGCATATCAATATATATAAAGAATATCTATTATCTTTGTCCAAAAATCACCAATATTTGTAATCAATTGTATATTTCAGTAATTCCTAGAATGCAATGTTTAATAACAGTGATTATTATAAAAATGTTTAACAAAGTTTTAATTAATAAAACTAAAATCAACATGTCTGTGAGTCTTTCTTTTAAAATAGTTTTTAAGATTGCATTTTGTAGGTTGAAAAACTTTAAAAGAAAGACTTAGGGAAATTAAAAGATCTTTATTCCGAGCCTGATAGATCTATCTTACTTTGCATCCACTGACTCCCATCTCTCAGAGTTGTAATATAGAACTGACATCAGCGTACAACATTTACAGGATCTACAAATACATTTCTCTAAGTTGTAAAGAAATTATAGTGGTAAATATCCTAGTACATATCAACTCCCTTTCCTTAAATATTCATTACTGTTCTTAGGTCTGTGACAAGTTAGTCTGGTGGACACAATGAATGAATGAATTGAATTTCTATAGCCCGTACAGCTACCAATCGATGGGGTCTCGGCAGAACTCATAAATAAGAGCCATAATACTAATACTACTTTTATATGTTAGGGGAAAACAGGTTTTGGGTTGCTTCCTCATCAAGTTCTCTGGCTCAATAAAAGGGTGAATTCCTGTATTATGCATTACCATGACCTTGTAAATCTCTGATATCAGACCTCTAGGTGCAGA